>NC_092336.1:106815000-107427857 GCF_046630445.1 Rutidosis leptorrhynchoides
CACTCACCGTGAACTAGAATTTCTAACCTTGTATTGTTACTCTTTATTTGTATTTAATATTTTTAAGAAGTTGATACATAATAACTGGTACCCCACTTATTACGTGTAGCCTGTTATTTAAATTTTTAAGTTGTAGTTTTAGTTTTACTTTGTTTAATCGAGGTTGTTTATTCTGTTAGTGAGCTATTTGATTTAATTAGTTTAGTTTAGTTTAGTTGGACTAAAGCTTGTTGTTGAAATTTTTTGTAACAATTGTGATATTTTATTTTTGAATTTGTTCTAATGTTATGGAGTTTATAGCAAATAAAAATACAAAATAAATACAAGAAAATGCAAAATGTGGGTAGGATGGAATCTTGAAGGTAAAGGTAGTATAGGGTGGAGAGTAGCACGTGAGAAGGAACAGAAGCAGAAACAGAAGGCTGCCAAAGACAAAGTGTGTGTTCATTGGTTGGTCGCTTCTTTAATTTAATTCACCATGTTTCATCACATCCTTTCCCCCATTTTTTACTCTCCAAACCTTTTTCCTTTTTCCTTTTTCATCAAACATTTCCAACTAACTTTTTTTACACCAACAAACATTGTAGTCTTTCAAAACGGTCAAATGCAATTTGGTTTGCTCAATTGAGATTTTGGTGATCGTTGCGATATTATTGGTTTTATCGGTTGGTTTGTGTTTGTCTTATTGTTGCATATGTACAATATATTTAGTTAGCAAAAGTCCAGGCTAATTAACGTATCAAAACTAATTCTTAATAGAAGAATTGATACCGCTCATGTTTTAAGTGCATTTTTTCGTTTAAAGATGATTCCACTAATGGCGGTCCGTCAGTGACTCATGACTACCCTTCAAAAAACATGATTGTATCAAAGATCGTTGAATCTGTCAATCATACAGTAGTCCGATGGGACAATCTTGTGATTGTGTTGACATTTTGAGAGTTTCACTCTTGTGGTTGTGTTGACGTCTTTGAGAGTTTCAATCTTTTGGAGCAGTGCGGGCTACAACTTTTTTTTTGTTGTTGCTAAAAACTAGAACTTCATAAAAACTTGAGAACTTTATCAAAAAAATGAAGGATCGAAACAAAAACAATACATAGGCAACACAACCTAATCAAACAGTAGACTAAAAAGGAAAACAAAATAACTGCAGCAACACAAAAGCCACCCAAACAATGACCTACATAACGAAAAGAGACTAACAACAAAGTATAAACTAACAAAATCCAAGCCGAAACATCCGAAGAAGAAATACGCAGAAAATCACATCCCGTTGATGTTAAACTTTCTCAACTCCTCTCCATGAACTTTTCTAGGTTTCGGAATTCTCTTTTGTCTTTTAATGGGAGTGGTCCTCGAACTAAGCATTTTTCCTTCAACGACCGTCGAGTCCGCCATCACGTTAGCAATAGTGTCTGAGATAAAATCCGCCGGAACAAGCTCGTGTATATGCTTCACGCATATAGTTTCGACAAAAGCGAACGAAGACCCGATACTAAGCAAATTAGCCGATGCGTGACCTACCTTCAAACAAACCCCCACACGTCCAGCAATCTTTTTAATGTTTTCAAAGATGCAAACTTGGCTAGAATACCACACAACTCAACCCAAACGTATCTAAAGAATGACTCGGCCTTAGGAGCAAAAGGGATAACCATCTCGAACCCAGATTTGGGCGCGTACAAAAGCATATTAGAGAAAGAGACCGAGCCGGAACACACAATGACACAACCAAAGGACCCAAGCCTATTGTAATTCGAGATAACCGCTTTACAATCAAGTAGGTAATTTTTTTTACCTTTAGTTCCGACAAAGGCAGCGAATCACGAAGAAGTATGTTGAGGTCCAATTGTCCAATTACAACTCGGTTTGGTGTTAAGGACACACAAGAACGAGGATTAGCCCAGGACCATCGCAACCTTGCCGAATCGGCCAACCTACAAAAATGGGTCTCCCTAATACCTTCGACACGTTCATCGTACTAACCGCTAAAGAAGAATCAAAAGCATGCTCAAAAGAAATGAAAGCAAACCGCCGGAATGACCAAGATTTGATTTCTTTGATAGACCCGATCTTACCAAAGGCGTCATCTGTAATGACCCGCATTTTTCCGATCATTCTATACTTATAAGATTAATATTTACATAAATTAAACTTACCAACATGATAAGCAATCCAAATTGTTGAGAATTATGTTTTGAAAAGAGTTTTACACAACGTTTGACCGTCTAGTTGACCGATGATATCACGAACTATATAACATATGATAATTATACGTTTGTGTATATATATGTATATATATACATATTTAACATGATCTAAGAATGTTGTAATATCTCATTTTGTATTAATAACAATAAGTTATAAGTATATTTTGAAACTACTAACTTAAGTTTTCAAAACGATAATCATACGTAACGTTATTTGACATAAATACTTATGACCTATAATGTTTATACATATATCGTATATGTAATGTATTTAATCACTTTTTAAGGACTTAAATACATAAAACAATATAAGTGTATTCACAAAAGATAGCTATATTTGAATTCTCATTCTATTTTTCACAAGATTTCTATACGTATATCTAGAGTATATGTACTCGTATCATACCTAGCTTCTATACGTATTTACTATTAGTATATACACATCAAATCACCACCTAACTAGCCATTATTACTGCCCTAGATGAGAGGTAATTAGAATTTGGAAGTTTGTTGACTAATTTCACAAAATAACAACTTGAAAATCTTGTTCATGTTTCCCATGAAAAACGTTTTTTTAAGGCTTTATATACTCCATCCATTTTCAATCTTTACTACCTCATTTTCTCTAAACAAAACACAATCTTAAGAACCTTAAGTGTTCATCATAATCCCAGCAAGATACCATGAATATCTAGCTTCAAAAACATCACTTAATCACCATAATAAAACCCTTACAAAAACACTTCAAGAATCCTTTCAAGAACACAAGTTTACTTCCAATCTTTCATCCAATTCCATCACCCTTTTGGTTCTAGGTTCTTACTCCTCTTTTACAGCAACCTTGTCCAAGGAACTTGAGGTAGTAACTATGTTCATAACCTTATTCGATTCATATATATATAGCTATCTTATTTTGTGGTATAAAATTTTAACAACAAGAACATAGTTTGAATGTTTTCAAACTTGTTTGCAAACTAAATAGATCCTTCTAACTTAACTTTTAAAATACTTCAAGACCTGTAATATATCTTAAATATATGCTAATTTAACAAGGTTTAACTTGGTTTTTCAAAGAACACCTTAAAAACTGTTTTTACGACGTCGGAGTGTAACCGGGGGCTGTTTTGGGTTGGATAATTACAAACCATCTTAAACTTTGAATTGGAGGTTTATTTTCTGGAAAAATGATTTTTACTATGAATATGTTAACGCATAAAAATTTTATGATTTAACTCAAAGTATAAGTATTTTTAGAAAAATAATCATTTAAGGTTGTTTACATGATGGAAAATGATTAACTTCATAAGTTTCACTAAAGTTTGACCTATGACCTGTGATTTCGAATACAAACTAAGGTATTTACAGTTCATATTCTTAAAGAAGGACTCGATCCAAGGAAGTGGCAAGTTGAATCAACGAAAACGGAGTTGTAACGAAGAAACTATGACCAAAACGAGATCGGATATCTAAGACTAGTTTAGCTACGAAAATAATTGGAGAAAATTAAATAAATCACATCTTTTTAAAATAACATGATATTTTATATATATATGTACTTATAATTTAATTTTATATGGTTCAGGATCACCCGTAAACAATACGAGAAGATTAATCATAAGATCCCATGATTGTACGCAACACGTCATTTGACAACACCGGTACTTTATGTACGCAACACGTCATTTGACAACACCGGTACCATGGGTCAAGATTAATCTCGACCAATACATATACGATGGGGGTTTTTATTTATTTCATTGGGGGTTTATTAAACACCTAAAAATGAACCATTAAAATTGAATTACTAACATCGGACTGCTAACTACGGACTAAGGAATTATTAAAAGTATTAAAAGTATATATATGTGACGTTTGTTTAAAAAGAAAAGGTATTGATATATTATATATGGATAGGTTCGTGATATCAATCGGAGACCAAGTCAAAATTACATATCTTCAAGACGAAAGTGAGTATATAGTCCCACTTTTAAACTCTAAATATTTCGGGATGAGAATACATGTATTTTATGTTTTACGATATGGACACAAGTAACTGAAAAATATATTCTACGTTGAGTTGTACCATTGGCATACTTCCCTGTAGCTTGGTAACTGTTATTTACAGCGGTATTGTAAACGTGAATCCTGTTGATAGATCTATCGGGCCTGACAACCCCAACCGGACTGGACGACCAGTATTCAACGGTTGCACAGTACTTCGTTTCGTGACTACACTTGGTACGGTGTAGTAAGATTTCATAATAAAGGGAATATGCGACGTGATTAAATGTTAAGTATGGTTACCAAGTGCTCAACCACTTAGAATATTTTTATTAAAACGTTTATATATGAAATCTTGTGGTCTATATATATATATTGCTGCCGGCATTAAACCTATATCTCACCAACTTTATGTTGACGTTTTAAACATGTCTATTCTCAGGTGATAATTAGAAGCTTCCGCTGCAACATGTTGAATTTAAACAAGATCTTGAGTATGCATATTTGTGTCAAAAATAAAACTGCATATCGGAGGATTTGTAATGTAAAATATGCTAGAAATCGTATTGTTATCATCACATGTAAAGTTTGTAAGTCTAAGATTATCGCTAAACGATAATCATCTTTTTATTGTCTAAAGCTTGTATTAAAATAAGAGTTATGGTTTGTAATGTAAAATAAATGCAGTTGTTCTTTTAAAAATGTCGCATATAGAGGTCAATACCTCGCAATGAAATCATACGTTATCTAACTCGTTCTTATGGTTAAGGACGGGTTATGACATGTGGTATCAGAGCGGTGGTCTTAGCGAACCAGGTTTGCATTAGTGTGTCTAACTGATAAGTCGTTAGGATACATTAGTAAGTCTGGACTTTGACCGGGTCTGATTTAAAAACCATTGCTTATCATTGTTGGTTAAAATTTATATGTAAATATTATGTAGTACTAATGGGTTAGTTGTTGTGTGATAGATGTCGGGCTCAAAACTTGTTATCACATTCAGCGACTCCGAATCAGAATCTTCAGATGGTGTTCCAGTCATTAACCTATCCGATGACGAAAATAATATCTTTGGGGAAGACTCACAAATTCCGGATGAACCGACTATAGAGAACCCGGAAAGTGAACCCGAGGAGGAAAGTGAACCCGAGGAGGAAAGTGAACCCGAGGAGGAAAGTGAACCCGAGGAAGAAATACAGGAAATTACAAAAGACGAGTTCGAACTAGGAAAGAAACGAAAGGCTAATGAATTAGAAAATTCAAATCCCGAGTTTAGTAAGGATGATGTGGCACCAACTCCACTAGACACTACCACCCCTATTCCCGCTATTCCTATTCGTTCTATCCCGGCATCCAGTTCTTCAGTCCCACAGCCAAAATATAGGCAGACAGCCAGGATAAGCGTTAAGCGATTCTTTGAACCTAAACGTCCTAGAAAATAGACCAAACGATGCGCTGCTGTATTAAACCATGGGATCATATAATGTTTTGTATAATATTATTAGTGTGGTTTGTTTAATGTTCGATGTAAGATAAGCATATGTAAAATAGTGAAGTGTGAAATGCAATAATTTTCCATGGTTAAGTATTATTTAGATGGTAGTAATTGATTTTGTACTAAGCTATTAAGTATGGACATTAACGGGTAGGTACTACCCTAGATATAATTATAAAACGCTAATAAGAAGAAAAGGCTTTTATAATAATACCTGGTTCATATTATTAATAAGCTATAATGTACTGTAAATATACACTACATCTATAATATTCCATGTGAATAATTATTTTCTTTTCATTCTTATAGAAGAATATGGCGCGATTGAACCGAATGACGGAACAAGAAATCCAGGAACTCATCAATCAGCGAGTGAACGACAGAATGTTATGGGTCGAGGCTGCAAGAGGTGCTGCAGTTAACCCAAATCCTCGTGTGGGGTGCACTTACAAAACTTTTCAAGCTTGCAAGCCCTCATCATTCAGTGGAACAGAAGGACCGATCGGTTTAACCCGGTGGATAGAAAAGATGGAGACTGTGTTTAAAATCAGTGGTTGTGTTGAAAAGGACATGACCAAGTATGCATCGTGCACTTTACAAGATAGTGCACTCACGTGGTGGAAAAATTATGTGAAGGCTGTAGGAGGAGATGTAGCTTATGATACTCCGTGGGAAGAATTCAAAACAATGTTAATCAACGAATATTGTCCAAGGAACGAGGTTAGGAAGTTGGAAGATGAGTTACGAAGTCTGAAGGTTATTGGTACTGAAATCACCAACTACAATCAGCGATTCATGGAATTAGTTTTGCTATGTCCTGAATTGGTTCCAACCGAAGAACGGAAGATTGAAATGTACAAAGATGGTTTGCCCAAAAAGGTCAAGGCAAATGTTACAGCATCGAAACCTAAGACAATTCATGAAGCTATAACCATGGCAAACGAGCTAATGGATCAGGTCATCATGGATAAGAAAGTATCCAATACTGATGTGAAGGTATCAGGTAACAAAAGAAAGTGGAATGGAAATTATGATCGAGGTAACCAACAACAATCTTTTAAGAAACAAGAAAACACGCAAGGTGCGGGTAGTGGTTTAAGCTTTGGTTATAAAGGACAAAATCCTTTATGCAACCGATGCCACAAACATCACTCTGGTTACTGTAATGTGGTATGCAACAAATGTAATCGAAAGGGTCATCTTGCTGAAGATTGTAGGGCTCTCGTTACAAATACAAATGGTACCAAGACTCCTGCCACCAATGCAAATAGAACTGCTTTGGCTACCATTACTTGTTTTGGGTGTGGAAAACAAGGTCACTATAAGAGCCAGTGCCCGAATCCAGAGAAGAATATCGGACCTGCACGTGGGAGAGCATTTGTTATTAATGCTAGAGAGGCATGTGAAGACCCGGAGCTTGTTACGGGTACGTTTACCATTAATAACTTATCCGCATCTATTATATTTGATACTGGTGCTGATAGAAGTTACGTGTGTAGAGACTTTCACGCTAAATTGAATTGTTCATCATTACCTCTAGATGCTAAGTACATGATTGAGTTAGCTAATGGTAAACTAATTAAAGCCGATAAAATTTGCCGTGATTGTAAAATAAATTTAGCCGGAGAAACATTTAAGATTGATTTGATACCCGTAGAATTAGGAAGTTTTGAGGTAATAATCAGCATGGACTGGATGTCCAAAATAGGAGCTGAAGTTGTGTGCGCCAAGAAGGCAATTCGCATTCCTCGTAAGGATAAAACGCCAGTAATGATTTATGGAGAGAAGGGTAACTCAAAGCTAAAACTCATTAGTTATTTGAAAGCTCAAAAGTGCTTGAAGAAAGGGTGCTATGCTATCTTAGCACATGTTAATAAAGTCTAAAAGAAAGAAAAAGAGAAGTGCATCAATGACGTGCCTGTGGCAAGAGATTTTCCTGAAGTATTTTCGGAAGAGTTGCCGGGATTACCTCCATTTAGATCTGTAGAATTTCAAATAGATCTTGTACCAGGAGCTGCACCGGTTGCCCGTGCTCCATATAGACTTGCACCGTCCTAGTTAAAAGAACTTTAGAGTCAGTTAAAAGAATTACTGGATCGTGGATTCATACGACCAAGTACTTCACCGTGGGGAGCTCCAATTTTATTCGTCAAGAAGAAAGACGGATCTTTCCGAATGTGTATAGATTATCGTGAATTAAATAAGTTAACTATCAAGAATCGGTATCCACTACCGAGAATTGACGACTTATTTGATCAACTCCAACGATCATGTGTGTACTCGAAAATTGACCTAAGATCGGGCTATCATCAATTACGTGTCAAAGAAGAAGATATACCGAAAACTGCTTTTCGGACACGCTACGGTCATTACGAATTTTTGGTCATGCCGTTTGGATTGACGAATGCGCCAGCTGTATTCATGGACCTCATGAATCGAGTTTGTAGTCCATATTTAGATAAGTTTGTTATCGTTTTCATTGATGATATTCTTATCTATTCCAAGAGTGAGCAAGAGCATGAGCAGCATTTAAGGTTGATATTAGAGTTGTTAAGAAAAGAACAGCTATATGCTAAATTTTCTAAATGTGCTTTCTGGTTGAAAGAAGTGCAATTTCTTGGCCACGTTGTTAGTAGCAAAGGAATTCAGGTTGATCCAGCAAAAATTGAAGCCATTGAAAAATGGGAGACTCCTAAGACACCAATGCAGATACGCCAATTTTTGGGTTTAGCCGGTTATTATAGAAGGTTTATTCAAGATTTTTCCCGAATAGCTAAGCTGTTGACAGCGTTAACGCAAAAAGGGAAGAAATATGAATGGACTACTGAGCAGGAGAGTGCATTTCAATTACTGAAAAAGAAGTTGACTACGGCGCCTATTTTATCGTTACCAGAAGGGAACGATGATTTTGAAATATATTGTGACGCTTCGCGACAAGGTTTTGGTTGCGTTCTTATGCAACGGAAGAAAGTTATTGCATACGCATCCCGACAATTAAAGATTCACGAGTGGAATTATACGACGCATGATCTACAACTGGGAGCAGTCGTGTTTGCATTGAAGATATGGAGACACTAGTTGTATGGGGTTAAATGCACTGTGTTTACTGATCATAAAAGCCTTCAACATATTTTCGATCAAAAACAGCTGAACATGAGGCAACGTAGGTGGGTTGAGTTAATAAATGACTATGATTGTGAAATTCGTTATCATCCCGGGAAAGCGAACGTGGTGGCCGACGCTCTAAGCAGAAAGGAACGAGAACCAATTCGAGTACGAGCGATGAACATAAAAATTCGCATGAATCTCAACTCACAAATCAAAGAAGTTCAACGAGAAGCACTTACTAAAGAAAATATAGGAAATGAAATAATGAAGAAGTATGAGAAGCAACTCGTTATACGGGAAGATGGAATTCGATATTTTGCAAACCGTATTTGGGTACCGAAGTTGGGTGGATTAAGGAAGTTGATATTGAATGAGGCACATAAGACAAGATACTCGATACATCCTGGAGTTGGAAAGATGTACCAAGATCTTAAGACACATTATTGGTGGCCTAATTTAAAGACAGACGTTGCAACATATGTTGGGGAAGGTTTAACTTGTTCCAAAGTCAAAGCTGAACACCAGAAGCCGTCAGGGTTACTTCAACAACCAGAAATCCCAGAATGGAAATGGGATGGTATTACCATGGATTTCATCACGAAGTTACCAAAGACTGCCTGGGGATACGACACCATTTGGGTGATTGTTGATCGTCTCACCAAGTCTGCACATTTCTTGCCTATAAAGGAAATGGATAGAATGGAGAAACTGTTACGATTGTATATAAAGGAAGTTGTTTCAAGGCATGGAATACCTATTTCCATTATATCCGATCGTGATAGTAGATTTACATCAAAGTTCTGGCAATCACTACAGAAGGCCCTAGGAACTCGTTTGGATATGAGTACCGCGTATCATCCGCAAACTGACGGGCAGAGTGAAAGAACGATTCAGACTCTTGAAGACATGCTCAGGGCATGTGTAACACCCGCGTTTTGGGCCTAGATGAAATGACCATTGTACCCTTAGGGTATGGTGTAATTAGTGATTTTAATAATTATATGTTTATAATTATTTGGTTATTTAGTTGAGACCAGTTTGTGACAAGGGTCACAGAACAGGTTCGTTTGTTGAATTTGGACTCCGTTAGGACCTCCTAACGATGTACGAAAGATATTAGATAACTGGTAAATACCCGTGTGTTATGAGGTATGGGTTTATAACCCATTTATATGTATGTTCTGGACACTTCTTGATCATTTTCCTAATTGAAAAAATATACACACCGTACCTAAACTCTTTCACCTTGAAACCCTAACTTGATCCAAGCCTGAAATTGGTTTGTGGAGCTTTAGGAACTGATTTATATCATCTTTGTAATCATCAAACCAGGTTAGCATGCTTGAATCATTGCTTGAATCTTGTGTAAATTGGGTTTTTGTGTTCTTGAGCAAAAGTGTGATTTTTAGCTTGAATCTTCATGAATTGTGTTAGTTATGCTTAATTGATGTTAGAAATAGGTTGTATATATGTTTAGTAACTTTCTTGTGCTTAAAATTTGGTCAAAAACACTTAGAAATCGAGTTTTTGGGGAAGAAATCACAAAATCAGCGAAATTGGTTCGAAACCCAGTTTGCTACAGTACCCGAGTTGCTACAGTGCCCCCGAGTTGCTACAGTGCCGAGTTGCTACAGTATCACTATTTGCTACAGTGTCACTATTTGCTACAGTGTCACTATTTGCTACAGTACCACTATTTGCTACAGTGCAGAGTTGCTACAGTACCCCCGGGTTGCTACAGTACCGAGTTGCTACAGTGTTCGGAAATCACTATTTGCTACAGTACCTTTTATGAAATTGAAACGGGCGTAACTTTCAAACCGTGACTCCGTTTTTGATGAATAAACTATCGTTAGAATCGTAATAAAGAATACTTTTCAATGGTGAACTTTTAAGAAACTAGATCAAATTGTTTTTGGGTCGGAAAAGGAGTTTTAGTGTGTATGTCGTGTTTTGCACGCACCTGTAGGCCATTATTGAATGGAGTCATGATGTAGACTCATAAAATTATGAATATATGGTGTTATGACCTAGTTTATAGTATGATTTGATTATACTATTGATTGAGATATGTATATTGACTTCGTTGTGTTGTTCTCAGGTGATAAGAACAAGGAAGAAGCTCAGAAGTAAGATAACTGAGCTGTAGCTGGTAATCGGTGAGTGGGATTATCTCCGGGTGTAGTATAGAGTAGCAAGTTGTGCTACTATGTTATACTGTTATAGTTGCTATGCTTAGTAGATATGTTGTAATAATGATCATCGTAGAGTTGCCATGCTAGTCGTAGGAACAGTTGTTCATAATGGTAGTTGCTTAACAGTTGTGTGCACAAATTGTAGTTGCCTGTTGGAACCTATTGTTGTTAGGTTCAGCTCAGAGAGGTCAACCTTGTTGTGGTTGGGTCCAGTTGGCTACTGTTTGTTGAGTATAGTGCTGAATGACGCATCACCTGCGTGTGGATTTACTATACTGGGGATTCAGTAGTAAGGACTTTCGGTAGACGCTAGACTGATCAGCTAGTGGTCGTGTGCTCGTACAAGCCGCCGAGTCTCTAGTTGGAGCATAGTTGCTAGTTGATTGTTGCCAGTTGATAGTTGCTAGTTATTAGTTGTCAGTTGCCTGTTATGGATTATTGTAGTTGCTGTAGTTGTACAAGTTGGTAATGTATGCTAGATCTGTTAGATGATTCCATTCACTTAGCCTCGTGCTAACCCCCTCACCTCCTCCCTTGCAGGTTTTCGATCTTAGTGCTGGTAGGTACGGGAGTTGGGTTGACGATATGTTTGACAAGACGAACTCTGATGTCTTAACTTTTATAAATATGTAACTAGTTGTTTAACGTAACACCGGTTGTTTGTAATAAGTAACTAGCTAATGATTTGTGATAATCATGTTCGTAATTAACTAAGGGTATTTATGTGAATTAAGACTTCCGCTGTGATTTAAAAAAAAAAAAACAGGGTGTTACAACTTGGTATCAGAGCATAGGTTTGGCCGCATGTACATTGTGTTGAATGTCATGTTCCCAAACCTTGTGTTGTGTCAAACATATATGAGGGAACGGGTTAAGTGAATGTAGGGATTACATGTGTTAGTTGATAGGTACTAACCTGTTTTCCACTAAGAGTTTGTGTGAGATGTTGTGGTAGTGTAGATATGGCAGATAATACAGAAAACGCAACTGGTCCATCAGCCCCCGGAACATTCAGAGCCCCAGATGAAGACGGATATGTGTCAGAAGAGGATCCGCAGGAACAAATTTTAGATTTGCAAAGTAAGTTAAAGGAAGCACGTGATCGAATAAGGGAATTAGAACAATGCCAGGTAACTGTGAATCCAAGTGGTAGTGTACCGAATCAGACGATTAGTGGGTATCCGGTGCAGTCAAATAATTATCAGCAAATTGGAAGTGCTTTCCAACAACAGCAATGGTTACCACCTCAATATCAGTTTCCTCAACAGTTTCAGATGCCACCTCAGTTTAATCAACAGTTCCCAAATCAGATGTGGGGTCCGTATCAGACGTCGATGTTTCAACAACCAAAGAAATCTACCTTCAAACAGTTTCTGAATTGTAATCCACCAGAGTACTCAGGAAGTTTTAACCCAACGGTAACACTTAACTGGTTAAGAGAGATAGAAAAGGTTTTTGAGGCCTGTCAGTGCGAATCAGAATTACAGGTTATTTATGCTAGTCGTATGTTGAAAAATAGGGCAATGGTTTGGTGGGATACGGTTATTTCTAGTATACCAAAAGAGCAAGTGAACATGATTACTTGGGAACAATTTTATAGTAAAGTTTGTGAGCAGTATTGTTCATCTTATGACCTCAATCGAATTAAGACGGAATTTCTGGCAATGAAAATGACACCTCAGATGACGATAGATGAGGTGATTGAGCAGTATATGGATAAATTAAGGTTTGTGCAACAGTGGGTTCCAGATGAGCAGTCCAGAATTCAGCACTTTGTTAATATAATTTTACCGGAGTACAGAACAATGGTTAGGATGGCGACGACGTTATCGCAAGCGTTTGTTATGGCAAAGATGGTAGAGGATGACGTCAGAGCAGCAAGGAATAGAATAGTAGGTTATGAGATGCCACAACAAGATCAGGTGATGAGTCATTCAGACTCTAGGTCAAAGAAGTCTGTTAAGTTGAAACAGAAGAGTGGGTCAGAACATAGTGGGTCAGCATCAAGTCAGAATTCTTGGTGCTATAGTTGCAGATCATCTCATAGTGGTCCTTGTTCAGATTCAACCAAAAGATGTTTGAGATGTGGTATTGTGGGGCACGAGATTCGAATGTGTTCATTCCAAGAGGATGTATGTTGGAAATGTCATCAAGTGGGGCATAGGTCAGCTCAGTGTCCGTATGTAAGAGGATCAGGTTCTGGGGCGGGGCCAGGAGCGCAGTCGGGATCAGTAGGTGGATCTTCTGGTTCTCCAGTTGGGCAGAAAAGAAAGAATCCACCTACGGCAACAGCAAGAGCTTATCAAATGGTTGCAGATGCAGATGTTGATTATGATGTGAATGCAGGTATGATTCAAAATCCTCGTACTGTTTAGTTGTATATATGTATGATTGTGTATATGTACATATATGTGTGTTTTAGATTGAAAAATCTTGTTGATAGTGTAAAATTTATTTTGTTGTGCTATGTTGTTGTATGCTTAGTTGCGACCCTTGTGTGCCTGGTTGGGTAAGGGAGACCTTTAGGTTAATTTTGAGATTGAAAACTGTGACTTTGATAGAGATGTGTTGGGTACCCTGATGTAGTGGACTTTTTGTCGACATGAGATTATATGATAGTAACACTGTTGTAACAGATATGATAGAAAGAGGACTGTGCTGATTGGATAATTCCTTTGCTTAAACAGATGTATGATACTGCTAGTTAAGCATATTTTTGACATTGATGAACATATGTTGCGATTTCCTATGCTTGTTGGATGTGTAGTAATGTTGGTAGATTATATTTGAGTATTTGATGGACAATGTTTTGAGTAACTATGATTGGACAGATGTTGTGATTGATTAGTTATAAAGTAGTTAAATTAATTACCGATGCTTATTGAGGTGATTGATTGGACATAAGTTAGTGAATGAGACAAGTAGAATTTTTTCGTTACGAGCAACTCAGAATGAAGGTATGATTTAGGATAATATGCTTGTGTCTGGCCAACAGAAGTATATTGTGATAAATCATACGGAATTTCTGGGAAGCTGAAGAAAAATTAGGCGGCCTGTGCTATATTGGATTGTGATGTGACTGGATATGAGATGAATAACCTGTGAAGTTCTGTTGACTTACGAGGCAATTTCGTAGACATAGGTATAGATTTTAGCATGATGACTAATTCTATTGCCTAAGCTTTGGATAATTGGGAAAAGTGGACAGTATAAAGAGTTGAATTGGATGACAGATCGTGAAATTTATGATGCGGAATGGCGAAGAAACACGAATTTGACTCTGATTATTTGACTTGATCGTGTAATTTTTGGGCTTAAGTGGATTAACGGACGTTGATCGATGAAGATTATGACAACTTATTTTGTACCGGGAGTGTATTGACGTCAAGAATCTCATTTCCCTATGCAATTGTGGTGGATATTGTCGGTATTGGGGATAAGATTGATAAAGTTAACCGTGTGTTTTGGCGGTTCGAGTAACAATTTTTGGGTTTGTTGACCATAGTTGACCCGATTCCGAGGACGGAATCTCTTTTAAGGAGGGTAGATTTGTAACACCCGCGTTTTGGGCCTAGATGAAATGACCATTGTACCCTTAGGGTATGGTGTAATTAGTGATTTTAATAATTATATGTTTATAATTATTTGGTTATTTAGTTGAGACCAGTTTGTGACAAGGGTCACAGAACAGGTTCGTTTGTTGAATTTGGACTCCGTTAGGACCTCCTAACGATGTACGAAAGATATTAGATAACTGGTAAATACCCGTGTGTTATGAGGTATGGGTTTATAACCCATTTATATGTATGTTCTGGACACTTCTTGATCATTTTCCTAATTGAAAAAATATACACACCGTACCTAAACTCTTTCACCTTGAAACCCTAACTTGATCCAAGCCTGAAATTGGTTTGTGGAGCTTTAGGAACTGATTTATATCATCTTTGTAATCATCAAACCAGGTTAGCATGCTTGAATCATTGCTTGAATCTTGTGTAAATTGGGTTTTTGTGTTCTTGAGCAAAAGTGTGATTTTTAGCTTGAATCTTCATGAATTGTGTTAGTTATGCTTAATTGATGTTAGAAATAGGTTGTATATATGTTTAGTAACTTTCTTGTGCTTAAAATTTGGTCAAAAACACTTAGAAATCGAGTTTTTGGGGAAGAAATCACAAAATCAGCGAAATTGGTTCGAAACCCAGTTTGCTACAGTACCCGAGTTGCTACAGTGCCCCCGAGTTGCTACAGTGCCGAGTTGCTACAGTATCACTATTTGCTACAGTGTCACTATTTGCTACAGTGTCACTATTTGCTACAGTACCACTATTTGCTACAGTGCAGAGTTGCTACAGTACCCCCGGGTTGCTACAGTACCGAGTTGCTACAGTGTTCGGAAATCACTATTTGCTACAGTACCTTTTATGAAATTGAAACGGGCGTAACTTTCAAACCGTGACTCCGTTTTTGATGAATAAACTATCGTTAGAATCGTAATAAAGAATACTTTTCAATGGTGAACTTTTAAGAAACTAGATCAAATTGTTTTTGGGTCGGAAAAGGAGTTTTAGTGTGTATGTCGTGTTTTGCACGCACCTGTAGGCCATTATTGAATGGAGTCATGATGTAGACTCATAAAATTATGAATATATGGTGTTATGACCTAGTTTATAGTATGATTTGATTATACTATTGATTGAGATATGTATATTGACTTCGTTGTGTTGTTCTCAGGTGATAAGAACAAGGAAGAAGCTCAGAAGTAAGATAACTGAGCTGTAGCTGGTAATCGGTGAGTGGGATTATCTCCGGGTGTAGTATAGAGTAGCAAGTTGTGCTACTATGTTATACTGTTATAGTTGCTATGCTTAGTAGATATGTTGTAATAATGATCATCGTAGAGTTGCCATGCTAGTCGTAGGAACAGTTGTTCATAATGGTAGTTGCTTAACAGTTGTGTGCACAAATTGTAGTTGCCTGTTGGAACCTATTGTTGTTAGGTTCAGCTCAGAGAGGTCAACCTTGTTGTGGTTGGGTCCAGTTGGCTACTGTTTGTTGAGTATAGTGCTGAATGACGCATCACCTGCGTGTGGATTTACTATACTGGGGATTCAGTAGTAAGGACTTTCGGTAGACGCTAGACTGATCAGCTAGTGGTCGTGTGCTCGTACAAGCCGCCGAGTCTCTAGTTGGAGCATAGTTGCTAGTTGATTGTTGCCAGTTGATAGTTGCTAGTTATTAGTTGTCAGTTGCCTGTTATGGATTATTGTAGTTGCTGTAGTTGTACAAGTTGGTAATGTATGCTAGATCTGTTAGATGATTCCATTCACTTAGCCTCGTGCTAACCCCCTCACCTCCTCCCTTGCAGGTTTTCGATCTTAGTGCTGGTAGGTACGGGAGTTGGGTTGACGATATGTTTGACAAGACGAACTCTGATGTCTTAACTTTTATAAATATGTAACTAGTTGTTTAACGTAACACCGGTTGTTTGTAATAAGTAACTAGCTAATGATTTGTGATAATCATGTTCGTAATTAACTAAGGGTATTTATGTGAATTAAGACTTCCGCTGTGATTTAAAAAAAAAAAAAACAGGGTGTTACAGCATGTGTGATCGATTTTGGAAACGGATGGGATAAATATCTACCATTAGCAGAATTCTCGTATAATAATAGTTATCATGCGAGCATTAAAGCTGCGCCATTCGAAGCATTGTACGGAAGGAAGTGTAGATCTCCTATTTGTTGGAATGAAGTAGGAGATCGACAATTAACTGGTCCCGAGATCATACACGAAACGACTGAGAAGATAGTACAAATCAAGGAGAGATTGAAAACAGCCCGTAGTCGCCAAAAGAGCTACGCCGATGTTCGAAGGAAACCATTAGAGTTTCAGATCGGTGACATGGTTATGTTAAAGGTGTCACCATGGAAAGGTGTAATACGCTTCAGAAAAAGGGGTAAACTGAACCCAAGATATGTAGGTCCGTTCAAGATTATCGAACGCATTGGACCGGTAGCTTATCGACTCGAGTTACCACAACAACTCGCCGGAGTACATAATACATTTCACGTCTCAAACCTTAAGAAGTGTCTTGCAAAGGAAGATCTCACCATTCCTCTTGAAGAAATCCATGTCGACGAGAAACTACAATTCATCGAAGAACCAATCGAAATCATGGATCGTGAAGTTAAACGGCTCAAGCAGAGCAACATACCGATCGTTAAGGTTCGTTGGAATGCTCGAAGGGGTCCTGAGTTTACTTGAGAACGAGAGGATCAGATGAAACAAAAGTATCCACACTTGTTTCTCGATGACGCAAAATAGGTACAATTTTAAAATTTCGGGACGAAATTTATTTAACGGGTAGGTACTGTAATGACCCGCATTTTTCCGATCATTCTATACTTATAAGATTAATATTTACATAAATTAAACTTACCAACATGATAAGCAATCCAAATTGTTGAGAATTATGTTTTGAAAAGAGTTTTACACAACGTTTGACCGTCTAGTTGACCGATGATATCACGAACTATATAACATATGATAATTATACGTTTTTGTATATATATGTATATATATACATATTTAACATGATCTAAGAATGTTGTAATATCTCATTTTGTATTAATAACAATAAGTTATAAGTATATTTTGAAACTACTAACTTAAGTTTTCAAAACGATAATCATACGTAACGTTATTTGACATAAATACTTATGACCTATAATGTTTATACATATATCGTATATGTAATGTATTTAATCACTTTTTAAGGACTTAAATACATAAAACAATATAAGTGTATTCACAAAAGATAGCTATATTTGAATTCTCATTCCATTTTTCACAAGATTTCTATACGTATATCTAGAGTATATGTACTCGTATCATACCTAGCTTCTATACGTATTTACTATTAGTATATACACATCAAATCACCACCTAACTAGCCATTATTACTGCCCTAGATGAGAGGTAATTAGAATTTGGAAGTTTGTTGACTAATTTCACAAAATAACAACTTGAAAATCTTGTCCATGTTTCCTATGAAAAACGTTTTTTTAAGGCTTTATATACTCCATCCATTTTCAATCTTTACTACCTCATTTTCTCTAAACAAAACACAATCTTAAGAACCTTAAGTGTTCATCATAATCCCAGCAAGATACCATGAATATCTAGCTTCAAAAACATCACTTAATCACCATAATAAAACCCTTACAAAAACACTTCAAGAATCCTTTCAAGAACACAAGTTTACTTCCAATCTTTCATCCAATTCCATCACCCTTTTGGTTCTAGGTTCTTACTCCTCTTTTACAGCAACCTTGTCCAAGGAACTTGAGGTAGTAACTATGTTCATAACCTTATTCGATTCATATATATATATAGCTATCTTATTTTGTGGTATAAAATTTTAACAACAAGAACATAGTTTGAATGTTTTCAAACTTGTTTGCAAACTAAATAGATCCTTCTAACTTAACTTTTAAAATACTTCAAGACCTGTAATATATCTTAAATATATGCTAATTTAACAAGGTTTAACTTGGTTTTTCAAAGAACACCTTAAAAACTGTTTTTACGACGTCGGAGTGTAACCGGGGGCTGTTTTGGGTTGGATAATTACAAACCATCTTAAACTTTGAATTGGAGGTTTATTTTCTGGAAAAATGATTTTTACTATGAATATGTTAACGCATAAAAATTTTATGATTTAACTCAAAGTATAAGTATTTTTAGAAAAATAATCATTTAAGGTTGTTTACATGATGGAAAATGATTAACTTCATAAGTTTCACTAAAGTTTGACCTATGACCTGTGATTTCGAATACAAACTAAGGTATTTACAGTTCATATTCTTAAAGAAGGACTCGATCCAAGGAAGTGGCAAGTTGAATCAACGAAAACGGAGTTGTAACGAAGAAACTATGACCAAAACGAGATCGGATATCTAAGACTAGTTTAGCTACGAAAATAATTGGAGAAAATTAAATAAATCACATCTTTTTAAAATAACATGATATTTTATATATATGTACTCATAATTTAATTTTATATGGTTCAGGATCACCCGTAAACAATACGAGAAGATTAATCATAAGATCCCATGATTGTACGCAACACGTCATTTGACAACACCGGTACTTTATGTACGCAACACGTCATTTGACAACACCGGTACCATGGGTCAAGATTAATCTCGACCAATACATATACGATGGGGGTTTTTATTTATTTCATTGGGGGTTTATTAAACACCTAAAAATGAACCATTAAAATTGAATTACTAACATCGGACTGCTAACTACGGACTAAGGAATTATTAAAAGTATTAAAAGTATTATAAGTATATATATGTGACGTTTGTTTAAAAAGAAAAGGTATTGATATATTATATATGGATAGGTTTGTGATATCAATCGGAGACCAAGTCAAAATTACATATCTTCAAGACGAAAGTGAGTATATAGTCCCACTTTTAAACTCTAAATATTTCGGGATGAGAATACATGTATTTTATGTTTTACGATATGGACACAAGTAACTGAAAAATATATTCTACGTTGAGTTGTACCACTGGCATACTTCCCTGTAGCTTGGTAACTGTTTTTTACAGCGGTATTGTAAACGCGAATCCTGTTGATAGATCTATCGGGCCTGACAACCCCAACCGGACTGGACGACCAGTATTCAACGGTTGCACAGTACTTCGTTTCGTGACTACACTTGGTACGGTGTAGTAAGATTTCATAATAAAGGGAATATGCGACGTGATTAAATGTTAAGTATGGTTACCAAGTGCTCAACCACTTAGAATATTTTTATTAAAACGTTTATATATGAAATCTTGTGGTCTATATATATATTGCTGCCGGCATTAAACCTATATCTCACCAACTTTATGTTGACGTTTTAAACATGTCTATTCTCAGGTGATAATTAGAAGCTTCCGCTGCAACCTGTTGAATTTAAACAAGATCTTGAGTATGCATATTTGTGTCAAAAATAAAACTGCATATCGGAGGATTTGTAATGTAAAATATGCTAGAAATCGTATTGTTATCATCACATGTAAAGTTTGTAAGTCTAAGATTATCGCTAAACGATAATCATCTTTTTATTGTCTAAAGCTTGTATTAAAATAAGAGTTATGGTTTGTAATGTAAAATAAATGCAGTTGTTCTTTTAAAAATGTCGCATATAGAGGTCAATACCTCGCAATGAAATCATACGTTATCTAACTCGTTCTTATGGTTAAGGACGGGTTATGACATCATCAAGCATATTGTGTGAGATTCGTTCCAATCGGCCAATGAAGATGGTGTCACCTTTATGAGAATCTAGTGGGTTTTGATCTGCTGTGTCCATAGACGGAACACCACCGTTGAGAAGGACATCTGTCGGAACAGGAGGTGGTGGTATCCGTTGAAAAAGTGGTGTTGACAAGGGTGGAGTATCATTAGAAATTGACGAACCGAGTACCGAAATGTTGGCCAGAGCATAATTAGGGGTGTTATCAGGAGAAGTGTGGAGATGAATTGGTGTATTATGGAAGGGAGATGGTGGATTATGGTGGCTAACGGTTGCCCAAAGTGGGGAAGTGTTTTATGAATTTTGAAAAAAAAAGGGTGGGGGAAATCTGGAAACGAGCGTTTCATTTTCACTGGGTTGTAACACCCCGTTTTTCCTTTGGCATGTTGCTTTGGTCAACGTACGAAGTCCAAAGGTGCGTATTCGATCTTTATTGTGTTTGACTTTAGCCGCGTTTGTTTAATCTTGTCATAAAACGAAAAAGGGCCTGAAAACCTAAAATTACGGCCGCAATTTATGGCCTTACGGTCGCAACTTCTGGGCAGGGAGACATGTTTCTGAAAACAGCCAAAGTTATGACCGCAATATTGGAGATTACAGCCGAAATGTTGGGGATTACGGCCGAAATTTTGTGAATTACGGCCGCAATATTTGGTGCTGACAGATTACGAATTTAACCTTAAATTTGGGGTTTTTAAGGGGCTAAATGGTCTTTTTACATGGTGAACGGTTTTGGGTGCCTAAAAACTGATACAACCTTATCTTAACTTCATTTATCATTTCTTCAACTACCCAAATTAAATTTAGAGAGAGATATAGAGTTTTAGTGAGAGAAAGCTCATTTTGGGGAAGAAGAAGAAGAAATCTTGCTTGAGTCCAAGTTTTAAAGTTATTCCCTATGTCTCTAGCTACGTCTTGATAGTGTTGGTAAGTCTTAACTCCGTATTTTGAGTTTTAATTGATTTATGGCTAGAGTTTATTCATTTGGGACTTGTAAGACCCATTTGGGGGTTAAATGGGTTAACTTGGGTTAAATTGGTGTATGGAAACCCTAAAGTTTTGTAATCTAGGGTTTGGTCTTGTGATTTGGTGTTTGTAAGTGTTAATTGTATTATTAGATCACTAATACACTTGTGGATGAAATATTGTTAATAGGTTCAAGTTTGATCAATTTGTGAGTTTAAGTGTTAAAATGGGTCAAATGGGCAATGTTGACCTAGTTGGGCAAAATGGGTATGAAAATACCCTAAATGGTGTTAGTTATTGTTAAGAGACTTTAATCACTAGCTTTTAGTGATTTATGATGAGTCTTGGCCATTAATGGGCGGTTTTGGTGTAAATAAGTCATTTAATGCAATCGGGTCATTAAATGCTCAAGAGTTTAAGTGTTGGTGGTTAGTTCTACTAGTTGTGTATTGAATGTATACTTAATATATTAGGTACTTTGCTTTGAAGCTTACGGAAGTGCTTAATCATCACCGACGTGATAAGGTGAGTGGAATAATTATGCGTGTACGTATATAATGTGTTTATTTGTGTAGCGTGAGATGTGAAGTGTCGACGTGTTAAGAAACCACGTTTCACGTGATGAGTGAAGTGTCGACGTGTTAAGACACCACTTGGAGTGAAGTATCGACGTGTTAAGATGCCACTCCAAGTAATATAATGAGTGAAGTGTCGACGTGTTAAGACGCCACTCGGGGTGAAGTATCGACGTGTTAAGACACCACCCAGGGTGAAGTATTGACGTGTTAAGATGCCACCCGTGGGGTTAGTGTACGACTTGTTAGTTACTCTAACGGTTGTTATGAACACCGATGGGAAATTGGAGTACCATTCCTTTGTACGATTGGTTAACCATGGTTGTGTGTTGTAGTGTAGCATATTACATTGTTCGTGTTATATGCTATTGTTATGCTAACTTTTGTTGTCGGAGGTTAGTAGCATTATATTTGAGTTTGGTATGCTAATTGAATTGCTAGCTTGCATGCGGTATTGTGTTAGTGATTGCAAGTAAATAGATTATATATGTATATGTATAATTATTACATTCACTAAGCGTTAGATGCAGGTGCGGAGAAGGGGAAGGGGGTTGTTGGGCACTAGATTCCCCTTATTGGATGTTTGTTGAAGCTTTTGGAAGTCGACCTAGTGTTTTGGGTAGTTTAGCCCCAAAGCATGCTCGAGTGTTGTTTGGATTAAAACTATCATTTTAATGGGTCAAACTTGTAACCATTTGATTAAAGGCCTTTTGTGCCTCTTATTGTAAACGTGAAACTTGTTGTATGTTTAAAGGGGTTGTATGAAACGGTTTACATTAAGTAATCATTTAATTGGGCGTTAATGGTTTATTAACTTTAAAACAAAAATATTATCCGGTTGATTACGGGTTGGGCTGTTACATGGGTGTTAATTTGGATGGCTACAACTTTATTATTTAGCCTATGAGCAGTGTTGTGATGGGCGTCGTGTGACGACCCGGAAATTTCTGACTAAATTTAAACTTAATCTTTATATGGTTTCGACATGATAAGAAAAGTCTATTTAATTGAGTCTCAAATTGTGGAACCGTTTATATGAATTCATTTGACATTGACTATTTCCGACGATTCACGAACATTATAAATATTTATATGATTTCTTTGTAAATAAATATGTAAATACATATATAGATATAAATATAAATATAAGTGTATATATAAAATTTTGAATTAATAAAGTACACTTAATCAATTAGAATTAAAGATGTAAAATAATAATTAGAATAATTAAGTTACTACAAACATGAATATATATATATATATATATATATATATATATATATATATATATATATATATATATATATATATATATATATATATATATATATATATATATATTGTGACGCCCCGTACAAAACCATCGTGTACGATTCGTCAACAACAGGATCTTTACGCGGTCAAGTACTATATGTTGTTTGAAAACCAGTTTGCATTCATAGAAACATAGCGTTTACAAAAGATAACGTGACACAAAGGTCGTTACAAAGCCATTATTTGAAAATAACATAAACTACAAATGCAAAAGAAAAGTTCCATGATTGAGACATCTTTAAGATTATGCAGCGGAATTCTAGCACAGCAGGTCCTTAACAGCAAGTTTAACACCAAGACAACAAGTCTAAACAGCGGAAGCAACAAACCTCTAAGCACCTGAGAAAACATGCTTAAAAATGTCAACAATAATGTTGGTGAGCTATAGTTTAAGTTGTAACAGTAATGTAAGGTAGGCCACAAGATTTCAGCGTTCCAAAACAGTATGAAAAGTATATGTTTAACCATGGGCACTTGGTAACTAATTTAACGTTTATAACCCCCTAAAAGTACATTTGGCGAGTGCGTATGTTTACGAAGTATTAAACACCCATTAAATGCTAGCGTGATTAGCCCGAGTGGGGATGTCAAACCATATGGATCCATATCTAAGATTCGCGTTCACCGGTTCCAAAAACCAATGACTAAACGTTACCGAGCTAAGGGAAAAGTTTATGCCGTTGTATAACCCACACATATATAAAGTTTAAGTACTCGTGCCTAGTATGTAAAACGTAAATAGCGCATGTATTCTCAGTCCCAAAATAATTAAAGTAGAAAGGGATGCTATAACTCACAGTGATAAGAGCGGTAAAGTCGATAAATAAAGTATGCAAGTAGCAAGTCGGTCCGAAAGGTCGTCAACCTAAGTCAAAGGTTACTAGGTCAGTATGTTATCCTCATAAGTTCAAATAGTGCATAAAATAAGTTTAAGTATCATCATCATCATCATCGTTCATCATCATAAAAGCTAAGTAAGTTTGACAAGAATAGAGATCGAAACAATAGGCTGACTTCGGTCAGCTGCTACGACCTCTACGTAAATCAAAAAGATACGTAATCAGTGGCTATGGCTCCGTATATGAGCCCCCTAGTTGCTGACCAATTTCCAGAACTAAACTCGTCTTTGTTTGACCGTGGAAACGGTTTAAGTGCGAGTAGGTCATAAATTTCAGCACAACATTAATAGGGCGTAATGACTTTCGGAAGGCCATAAATCCTAAAACGTAACTCGGATTAAGACGAGGTCTAAACGGAAAATAATATACTCGAACCGAACTAACTGAAAATTAACTTTCCAGTTGCCCAGGTGGTCTGATCAGATCCCAAAAATAGTAAGTAAGGTGCTCCGGTGGGGTTCTTAGTGCTTGATGCTCATCACGGTTCTCATCCTTGATGCTTGTAGCTTCAAGTGTACAACTCGTTGATGGGTTACCATCACCTTGACCAAGATTCTACCATCAACACACAATATGTTAAGACCAAGCAAGAACACAACTCATTTAAGAGTCTTAGATGAATGATGAACCAAGGTTACATCATATCCTTAGTCTTAACACAATTACAAGTTACATTTACAACTAAAGCTACAAACTTTACTTCAAGCAAGCAAGTATGAACATAATCTAAGTCAAATGAAGTGATGGAACCCTAAGCTAGAGAGCTTGAATCCCTTTCACACAAGTTATAAGGTCACAAAGCTAGAAAGCTTGAACCTTTAGTGTTCTTGAAGATCTTGAAGCATAAAGCTTGGATCTTTAAGTTACATGAAGACCAAAAACACAAGTTTTGATCTTTATGACAAAATAATGAGATCATAAGTTAGAAAACTTAGATCCAACAATAGATATGAAGATTCAAGCTAGAAAGCTTGCATCTTGGTTGTTCTTGAAGATCTTGAAGCATAAAGCTTGGATCTTTAAGTTACATGAAGATTACAAACACAAGTTTGAATCTTTATAACAAAATAACAAGATTTAAAGTTAAAAGATATAGATCTACAAAGTGGGTGAAGATTCAAAGCTAGAAAGCTTGAATCTTCCATGTTCTTGAAGGATTCAAATCCATGTTTGAATCTACTAGATGTAATCAAGATCAAAAGCTAAAAAGCTAGACCCATGATGATGATGATGATGAATTCGTGGTGATGAGAAGGAGAAGAAGAAGAAAAATTCAAAATACTTACACTTTTAGAGAGAGAAAGACTAGAGAGAGAATTTGAGAGTGTGTGTGTGTGAATTACAAATGAAAGCAAGTGTAAAATGGATGGAATGAGGCTAGTATTTATAGGTGAATGAGGGAGGGGAGGGGTGAAGGTGGCCATGAATTAGGAGGGGGGGACAAGGGGGACAAAAGTTTGCTTTTTAGTTAATGGTTGTCTAAAGTTGGTGCTTATGTTAGGATCACATGCAACATTAAGGATAATACTTGACATAAATGCTAGTATGTTCCCTCTAATAAATGGACATTTGTCTTACATATTAATGGGTTACTAGCTAATATTAATTGAGCTAATTAAATAGTCCACTAACTAGTTTAGGGTGGGCTAAGGCCCAACAAGGTAGAAAGTCCAACAAGACAAACTAGTAAGCATAAGTAAATTACTACGCGTAATTAATCATCCGTAAACCCAAGTAGTTATTATTATAAAATAATAATTAATATTTCGTACTCATAATATTCCGATTACGACAAAAGTTAAATGTGTACGCAGTACGCAGTTTATTCGTAACGTCAAGTGACACTAACGGTCATAAAGGTTTCCGGTGATCAAGTTAAGTATCCTACGTACTTAAAGGCACATTTTAACACATAAATGAAATTAAGCCATGTGTAAAAAGATTCTAGAGTATAAAGTAGCACAGTACGCATAAATACGCAGTTTCGCTAAAAGACAAGGTACAAAAGCAAGTCGAAAAAGTCGGGTCGTTACATTACCCACCTGTTAATGGAAATTTCGTCCCAAAATTTAAGCTGAGGCAGGTGTTGAAGTTGGGAAAAGGTGAGGATACTTCTGCATCATTTGATCCTCTCATTCCTAAGTAAACTCGGGTCCACGTTTGGCATTCCATCGGACTAGAACAATTGGAATCTTATTGTGCTTTAAAGTCTTAACCTCACGGTCCATGATTTCGACAGGTTCCTCCACAAAGTGGAGTTGGTCATCAATCGTAAGCTCATCGAGAGGGATGACAAGTTCTGGTTCGGCAAGACATTTCTTAAGATTCGACACGTGAAAAGTAGGGTGAACTGCGCTCAACTGAGTCGGAAGATCCAAACGGTAAGCAACGAGTCCAACACGCTCCAAGATTTCAAAAGGACCAATATATCACAGGTTTAACTTTCCGTGCTTTCCAAAACAGATCACACCTTTCCAAGGCGCGACCTTCAACATTACACGGTCACCTACGTTGAATTCGAAGTCTTTACGTTTAAGGTCGGCATAACTCTTTTGGCAATCACGGGCCGCCTTAAGTATCGCTTGAATTTGGACAATCTTCTCGGTTGTTTCATGAACTACCTCGGGTCCGGTGATTTGCTTTTCGCCTACTTCGGCCCAACAAATAGGAGATCGGCACTTGCGGCCATACAACGCTTCAAAAGGTGCGGCATTAATACTCGAATGATAATTGTTGTTGTAAGAGAATTCAGCTAGCGGAAAATGTCTCTCCCAAGCCTTTCCGAAATCAATAACACAGACACGCAACATGTCCTCCAAAGTCTGAATCGTTCGTTCGCTCTGACCGTCGGTCTGCGGGTGATATGCGGTGCTCATGTCGAGACGAGTTCCCAAGGCTTCTTGCAAAGAACGCCAAAATCTAGAAGCAAAACGGGTATCGCGATCTAAGATAATCAATAAGGGTACACCATGATGGGATACAACCTCTTTGATGTATAGTTGAGCGAGTCTCTCCATCGTATCTATTTCCTTCATGGCTAAGAAGTGTGCTGATTTAGTAAGTCGGTCAACGATAACCCAGATGGTATCATAACCGCCTACCATCTTCGGTAGCTTTGTGATGAAGTCCATCGTTATCCTTTCCCACTTCCATTGCGGGATTTCCGGTTGTTGAAGTAATCCAGATGGCCTTTGATGTTCGGCCTTAACTTTCGAGCAAGTCAAACACTTACCAACGTAAGTTGCAACATCCTTCTTAAGATTAGGCCACCAATACTGTTCCTTGAGATCGTGGTACATTTTACTGGCTCCTGGATGAATCGAATATCTCGACTTATGGGCTTCATCTAGTATAAGGCTCTGTAGATCTCCATAACTAGGTACCCAAATCCTTCCGGCAAAGCATCGGAGTCCAGTCTCCTTAACCTCGAATCGTGAAATGAGAATGTTCAAGTGTTCTTGAGAAATATTCTCCTCTTTGAGAGCCTCATCTTGAGCTACTCAGATATGGCTATTGAGATTTGAATGAATGATGATGTTCAAGGCGCGGACACGAAGAGGTACCGTCCTCTCCTTCCGGCTCAGGGCATCGGCTACAATATTTGCCTTTCCAGGATGGTAACGAAGTTCACAATCATAGTCGTTCAGCATCTTAATCCATCATTGTTGCCTCATGTTCAGTTGTTTCTGATCGAATATGTGCTGGAGGCTTTTGTGGTCGGTGAAGATGGTACTTTTAGTCCCATAAAGATAGTGTCTCCACAATTTGAGCGCAAAGACAACGGCTCCAAGTTCGAGGTAAAGAGTAGTGTAGTTTTGCTCGTGAATCTTTAGTTGACGAGAAGCATAGGCAATAACCTTCGATCTTTGCATCAATACGCAATCAAAACCATTTTTCGAGGCATCACAATATACGACGAATTCATCACTGCCTTCAGGAAGAGATAAGATAGGTGCGGTGGTCAATTTCTGCTTCAAGTTTTGAAATGCTGATTCGTGTTCTTTTTCCCAGACAAAATTCTTCCCTTTGTGAGTCAGCGCGGTCAAAGGACGCGAAATCAGAGAGAAACCTTCAATAAATCTTCGGTAGTAACCTGCAAGACCTAGAAATTGGCAGATGTGAGTCAGAGTAGTGGGGGTTTCCCACTTGCTGATAGCTTCGATCTTCGCGGGATCAACTTTGATACATTGATCACTCATAATATGACCCAGAAATTGGACTTCCTTCAACCAAAATTCACACTTGGAGAATTTGACATAAAGTTGCTCTTGTCTCAAGAGTTCCAACACTAGTCGAAGATGTTGTTCATGTTCTTCTTCACTTCGGGAATAGATGAGGATATCATCTATGAAAACAATAACGAACTTATCCAGATATGGCTTGCATACACGATTCATGAGATCCATAAACACGGCAGGTGCGTTGGTTAAACCGAATGGCATCACTAGAAACTCATAGTGACCATAACGGGTTCTGAACGCAGTCTCCATCACATCACTCTCCTTCACCCTCAATTGGTGATTAACGGATCGCAAATCAATCTTGGAGTAAACACTGGATCCTTGCAGTTGATCGAAAAGATCGTCAATTCTGGGAAGGGGATACCGATTCTTAATCGTCAACTTGTTCAGCTCACGATAATCGATACACATACGGAAAGATCTGTCCTTCTTCTTCACGAATAAAACGGGTGCGCCCCAAGGCGATGAACTCGATTGGATAAATCCACAGTCTAGCAATTCCAGCAGTTGACTCTGCAACTCTTGCAGTTCGGAAGGTGCTAGTCGATAAGGTGTGCGAGCTACGGGTGCAGCTCCTGGCACTAGATCGATCTGGAACTCCACTGCTCTCGGTGGCGGTAATCCAGGCAATTCTTCCGGAAAGACATCGAGAAATTCGTTCACAACTCGTACATCATTCACATTCTTCACCTCGTCTTCTAACGTTTTCACATGTGCTAAAACAGGAAGACATCCTTTCTTCATGATTATTTGTGCTTTCACGCAACTAATGAGGTTCAGCTTCAAACTACATCTCTCTCCGTAAATAATCAGTGGCTCTCCATCTCCGTGGGGTATACGAAGAGTTTTATCTCCACAGATAATGTCGACCCTTACTTTGGTCAACCAGTCCATTCCGACAATCACATCAAAGCTTCACAATTTGATGGGTATCAAGTCAATCTCGAAATCCACGCCAGCTATGTTGATAATAGCTCCTCGGCCAATTTGGTCAACTTTCTTAAGTTTTTAATTGGCTACCTCAACAAGCATACTCTCTTTTAAAGGAACTAACGACCAATCTATCTTAGAGCAAAAGTGTCTACAAACATAGCTCCTATCGGCACCACTATCAAATAGGACAGAAGCTAATAGATTGTTGATAGTGAATATACCTGTAACCAAGTCGGGGTTCTCACGGGCATCCCTTGCGTTCATATTGAAAGCTCTTCCATGCGGTGGCCCACCATCCTTTTTCTTGTTGGGACATTCATTCCTGAAGTGGCCCTGTTGTCCGGACTCATAGCACTGCCTTGGTCCAGTAGGGTTGGTCTTCACCGCTGGGGTGGGAATCTTGCAGTCCTTACCAATATGCTCAGTCCTTTTGCACTTTTCACAGACCACATTACAGTACCCGGTATGGTGCTTGTAGCACCTCTTGCACTGCGGTAGAGTACCCTTGTAGTTGGGGTTCGAGCTAGGGGTCGGGTTGGGGTTCCTCCAGTTGTTGTTTCCCTTGAAACCCCCATGCCTCTTAGCTGGGTTTTGATCAAAGACCTTTCCCTTGTTTCCATCCCACTTACGCTTCTCATGACTAGTCCCCGATTCTGATTTCGTTTTCTCAGGTTCCTTGCGGGTGATCTGGTTCATCAGGGTGTGCACCATGCGCATAGCTTCAGGGACGTTGGGTGGCTTAGAAGAGGTGACATTTCCCTGAATGGACTTGGGAAGTCCCCACAAGTATCGTTCCATTCTCTTAAACTCCGGGGTAACCATCGAGGGACACATCAGCGCTAATTCCAGATACCTACGGTTGTAACCATCAAGATCGCTTCCCACAACCTTCAACTCCCAGAACTCTGATAATGCTAAAAACGAACATATATTTCATAGCATTATTCCTCAAGAAAGACAAGCTTTTAATTGCAACTGTTCTATTTACAAGTGATATACGTTTAAATAATAAAAGGTGAAGACAAAAGACAGATTCGACGAATTGAAGACGCAAACGACCAAAAAGCTCAAAAGTACAAAAGACAATCAAAGAGGTTCCAATTATTGATAAGAAACGTCTCGAAATCACAAGAGTACAAGATTCAAAACGCAAAGTACAAAATATAAAATTGTACGCAAGGACGTTCGAAAATCCGGAACCGGGACCAGAGTCAACTCTTAACGCTCGACGTAACGGACTAAAAATTACATGTTAACTATGTATATAAATATAATATAATATATAATTAATTATATTAATTATATATATATTATATTTATAAATAAAAAAACCGTCGGCAGAGAAAGACTCCAAGGACTGAGCTGTAATTTCATTCTCCGCGACTCGCGGAGTTTGAAGAGGCTTTTGCCGCGAGTCGCGGAGCCCTAAATTTGAAAACTGCCTATAAAGCCAACCGAATTCTGATCAAAAACCATCATCTTTTTCTTCCTCATTCATACGTAAAATTTATATTTATATTTATAATTTATATTTTAATTTTAATTATAATTCTAATAATAAGGGTATGTTAGCAAATGTTGTAAGGGTGTAAGTCGAAATTCTGTCCGTGTAACGCTACGCTATTTTTAATCATTGTAAGTTATGTTCAACCTTTTTACATTAATGTCTCGTAGCTAAGTTATTATTATGCTTATTTAAAACGAAGTAATCATGATGTTGGGCTAATTACTAAAATTGGGTAATTGGGCTTTGTACCATAATTGGGGTTTGGACAAAAAGAACGACACTTGTGGAAATTAGACTATGGGTTATTAATGGGCTTTATATTTGTTTAACTAAATGAAAGTTTGTTAATGTTAATATAAAGATTTACAATTGGGCGTCCCTATAAATTACCATATACACTCGATCGGACACGATGGGCGGGGTATTTATATGTACGAATAATCGTTCATTTAACCGGACACGGGAATGGATTAATAGCCACTAGAATAATTAAAACAGGGGTGAAATTACATTCAAGGGTAATTGGTGTAATTGTTAACAAAGTAGTAAAACCTTGGTTTACACGCAGTCGATAACCTGGTGTATTCATTAAACAAAGTATTAAAACCTTGTTACAATTCGAATCCCCAATTAGTTGGAATATTTAACTTCGGGTATAATAATAATTTGACGAGGACACTCGCACTTTATATTTATGACTGATGGACTGTTATGGACAAAACCAGACGGACATATTAAATAATCCAGGACAAAGGACAATTAACCCATGGGCATAAAACTAAAATCAACACGTCAAACATTATGATTACGGAAGTTTAAATAAGCATAATTCTTTTATTTCATATTTAATTTCCTTTATTTTATATTTAATTGCACTTCTAATTATCGCACTTTTATTTATTGTTATTTAATCGCACTTTTAATTATCGTACTTTTTAATTATCGCAATTTTATTTTATCGCACTTTTATTATTCGCAATTTCATTATCGTTATTTACTTTACGCTTTAAATTAAGTCTTATTTATTTAATATTTTACATTAGGTTTTAACTGCGACTAAAGTCTTAAAATCGACAAACCGGTCATTAAACGGTAAAAACCCCCCTTTATAATAATAATATTACTTATATATATATTTGTATTTTTATAAAAGTAAACTAATATAGCGTTGAGCTTTGTTTAAAGATTTCCCTGTGGAACGAACCGGACTTACTAAAAACTACACTACTGTACGATTAGGTACACTGCCTATAAGTGTTGTAGCAAGGTTTAAGTATATCCATTCTATAAATAAATAAATATCTTGTGTAAAATTGTATCGTATTTAATAGTTTTTCCTAGTAAAATATAAACTATTTCGTATACACCTCGCATAACATCAAGTATTTTTGGCGCCGCTGCCGGGGACACTCTTAAACGCCGGAAGCGCAACGCTAATATAAAAAAAAAGATTTTTTGTTTACTTTTATTAAAATTTGCTTTTGTAAAAATACGTTTTAAATATTCGAAAATATAAAAAGAAAAACAAAAATATAAGTATTTTTTTTAGTATTTTTTTTAATATTTAAGTTTTATAAGTTTCTTTATTTTTATTTTAGTTTATAAAAATATAAGTTTTATTAACTATCTTTTATTTATAGAAAAAAATTAAAAACAGAAAATAAAAAAAAAATAAAATAAATAAAGAAAAAACGCGTCGAATTTAAAGCTGTCATCTGAATTTTTGAACCCCGCGACTCGCGGGGTTTGATGCAATAATTACCGCGACTCGCGGAGGGTACCTGACACACGGACAGAAGCCCTAATTCAGCATTTATTACGGATTATTAATTATTATTATTATTATTAACCCTAATTAATATTATAATTAAGTTTTATTTTAATTTAAATTTTATTTAATTTATATTTTAGTTTAAATTAGTTTTATTAAATTGTAAAATTAATAGTTTTATTAAATAAATAATATAAAAATAATATTTTTATAAAAATTGTACTTTTTACAACTTTTTGTATATTTTTATATTTTGTCCCTTTTTAATCGTTGTAGCATAATATTTGTATTTTTCTCTCATATTTAATTTTAAACTTAGTTTTTGCTATAGTTATTTTTACTCCTAGATTTTTAGGCTTTGCCGTAGAATTCCTTAAGTGCTTTTTCTTTAGACTAAGATTTAGGTGCTTTAGAATTTTGCGACGCCTTTTTAAGTTTTAGTTTCTTTTTAAGTTATTTCCATTTGGGATTTAGTTTTTCCTGTAAGCTTTAATATTTTTAGACGACTTTTACTATGTACCAATTATCATTCCAATTAGTAATTTCAATTTGTGATTATAATTTTAAGTTAGTTGTAGTAATAAGATTAGGTTAGTCAAGTATTTTTAAGTTTTTATAAGTTTCTTTTATTTTTCCGTCACCTTTTATTTTTCAACCATTTTTTCTTTTTCGACCTTTTGCGACGAACTCTTTTTCTCTCTTATTTCTCGCCATTCTAGTTTTTAGGACTTAGAATTTTTTCTACTTCTTATCTAAATTTCTTAAAATTACGAAAATTTATTTTAAGTGGTTAAATTAATAGACATCAAAATTTTCTGGTTCGTAGTAATAGTTGGATTTGTACGTGGACCGGGTTATTGGAGCCAAACAGTCCTCAATTATATTGAGACCAAACGAATCCTGCCCCTCTGCTGCATCTTTTGGCTATTCGAAACGTGGGCAAAATCAGAAAAGTCTATTGATTGGATAACTTATTATAATTTTTCTTTCCTTTTAAAAAAAAAAAACTAATAGGATATTCAGTGAATGCACCGAGCAAGACGTTCATCACCTTTTGTACGTTCACCACCTGTAACTAGATCAAGACATTTAGCAAATATAACCGCCGTTGATTTTTCTTTAGAATCGTCATCCAGTCGACCAAGTACTTCAGTTCAAATTTCCGATAATCCATTTTTTGAACCCGACCTCACAATTGAGAATCCGGAGAATATTCAGGAACGGTTCATAGATCCTGAACCATTAAACTTTCCTCCAGAACCACCAATCATTCAAACAGAGATTGTTGAGGAACGAACCATTAAATCAGAATCATCTAGTGATACCGATTCAACAAATTCAATTATGGAGAATCTGGAACCTTTAAGTATGGAAGACCGAATGAGAGCTAAACGCACTGGCCAAGGTCACGCAATTACTCATCCAGACATTAATGCGCCAGATTATGAAATCAAAGGACAAATTCTACACATGGTGACTAATCAATGCCAATTTAGTGGTGCGCCGAAGGAAGATCCAAATGAACATCTACGTACCTTTAATAGGATCTGCACACTATTTAAAATTCGAGAAGTGGAGGATGAACAGATATATCTCATGTTATTTCCCTGGACTTTAAAGGGAGAAGCCAAAGATTGGTTGGAATCGTTACCTGAAGGGGCGATCGATACATGGGACGTTTTAGTTGACAAATTTCTTAAACAATTCTTTCCTGCATCTAAAGCCGTAAGACTTCAAGCAGAAATTGTTACGTTTACACAGAAACCAAATGAAACTCTATATGAGGCGTGGACAAGATATGGAAAGTTGTTAAGAGGATGTCCGCAACATGGTTTAGACACCTGTCAAATAGTACAAATATTCTACCAAGGATGCGACATCACTACAAGGAAAGACATAGATATAGCAGCTGGTGGTTCTATTATGAAGAAAACCGAAACTGATGCTTACAAAATTATTGATAACACTGCTTCCCACTCACATGAGTGGCACCAAGAAAAAGATATCGTTAGATCATCTAAAGCAGCTAGAGCCGATTCTAGCCATGACTTAGATTCCATTTCCGCAAAGATAGATGCTGTGGAGAGACGAATGGAAAAGATGACTAAGGATATTCACTCAATACGAATTAGTTGTGAGCAGTGTGGAGGACCACATTTGACAAAAGATTGTCTCAGTATTGAATTAACAATGGAACAAAGAGAGAATATTTCATACATAAATCAAAGGCCTGGAAATAATTATCAGAATAATTATCAAACGCCAAGACCGATTTACAATCAAAACCAGAATTATAATAGAAATATTCCATACAACAACCAACAAGGTCCTAGCAATCAACAAGTATCCAATAATACTTACAATCAGCAAAGACCTAATTTTCAAAACAAACCACCACAACAAACCGATGATAAAAAACCGAATTTAGAAGATATGATGACGAAGCTAGTTGAAACTCAAACGCAATTTTTCACATCTCAGAAACAAACCAATGAACAAAATGCTCAAGCATTTAGAAATCAACAAGCTTCTATTCAAAATCTGGAACAAGAAGTAAGTAACCTAGCAAGGTTAATAGGTGAAAGAAAACCGGGAAGTCTACCTAGTGATACAAATGCTAACCCCCGGAATGAAACAGCTAAAGCCATTACCACAAGAAGTGGTACAACACTTAAACCACCTGAAATACCTGTAACTTCTGATGAAACTATTCCTACTCCACAAGAACCACAACCTGATCAAGATAAGGAAAAAGAACCGGTAGTTGAGAAGGTTAATGAAGATAACACAGTTAAGGATAAACCTTATGTTAAACCATATCAACCACCACTTCCTTACCCGAGTAAAATGAAGAAAGAGAAACTTGAAGCCGAGCAATCCAAATTCTTGGATATGTTTAAACAGATAAATGTAAATCTTCCTTTCATTGATGTGATTTCAGGAATGCCAAGATATGCTAAATTCTTGAAAGATCTAATCTCAAATAGAAAGAAAATGGAAGAACTCTCGGCTGTTACTATGAATGCTAATTGTTCAGCAGTGCTGTTGAATAAGATACCAGAAAAACTATCTGATCCAGGAAGTTTCACAATTCCATGTTTTCTGGGTAGTCTTAGTTCAATAGAAGCATTGGCAGACTTAGGTGCTAGTATAAATCTAATGCCGTATTCACTATACACTAAACTAGACCTTGGAGAATTGAAACCAACCAGAATAAGCATACAACTAGCCGATAGATCAATAAAATATCCTAGAGGGATAATGGAGAACATGCTAGTTAAAGTTGGTACTTTAGTATTTCCAGTAGATTTTGTTGTTTTGGATATGGAAGAAGATTCTCAAGTTCCTCTCATATTAGGAAGACCATTCTTAAACACGGCTAAAGCAATGATAGACGTGTTCGGTAAGAAACTGACCCTAAGTATAGAGGATGAGAGTGTTACCTTTTCAGTTGATAGAGCAATGCAACAACCACAATCTGCAGATGATACATGTTATTATATTCAAACTATAGATGCACATGCAGAATTATTAGAAGAATTTCCAGAATTACAAGGAACAGGAGAATGTTCTTTAGGAGAAGGTAATGAACCAATTGATGAAGCTGAAATGTTAGCTACACTTATAGCTAATGGATATGAACCAACAACAGAAGAAATTCAAATGCTAAAAGAAGAAGACAGATATCAATATAAATCATCGATAGAAGAACCTCCGAAATTAGAGTTAAAGCCACTTCCAAACCATTTGGAATACGCTTATTTACATGGTGAATCTGAATTACCTGTAATAATATCGTCTTCTCTTACTAAAAATGAGAAATCACAACTCATTTCTGTGTTGAAAGCTCATAAACCAGCCATTGCATGGAAGATTCATGATATTAAAGGAATAAGTCCTTCGTATTGCACACATAAAATCCTTATGGAAGAAGGTCATAAAACGTATGTGCAACGCCAACGAAGACTAAATCCTAATATGCAAGATGTAGTTAAGAAAGAGATTATTAAACTGCTAGATGCAGGTTTGATATATCCAATTTCTGATAGTCCATGGGTAAGCCCAGTTCAATGCGTACCTAAGAAGGGTGGCATGACTGTCATTACAAATGAGAAAAATGAGCTTATTCCTACTAGGACTGTAACAGGATGGCGTGTATGTATTGATTATAGAAAATTAAATGACGCCACCAGAAAAGATCACTTTCCCTTACCTTTCATAGATCAAATGTTGGAAAGATTAGCCGGAAATAGTTACTATTGTTTTCTAGATGGATTTTCCGGATATTTTCAAATTCCAATAGCACCCGAAGATCAAGAGAAAACCACATTCACGTGCCCTTATGGTACTTTTGCTTACAAACGCATGCCATTTGGACTTTGCAACGCCCCTGCAACCTTTCAAAGGTGTATGATGGCGATTTTTCACGACATGATAGAAGAATGCATGGAAGTATTCATGGATGACTTTTCAGTCTTCGGTGATACATTTAAATCATGTCTAATTAATCTGGAACGAATGCTAATTAGATGCAAAAAATCAAATCTAGTACTTAATTGGGAGAAATGCCATTTCATGGTTAAAGAAGGCATCGTTCTTGGACATAAAATTTCAAAAGAAGGAATTGAAGTGGATAGAGCTAAAGTAGATGTAATTGCTAAACTTCCACATCCCACCAATGTTAGAGGAGTTAGGAGTTTTCTAGGGCATGCCGGTTTTTACCGACGTTTCATAAAAGATTTTTCTAAAATTGCCACTCCTATGAATAAACTCCTAGAAAAGGATGCGCCATTCATCTTTTCAGATGAGTGTATCAAATCTTTTAATATTCTTAAAGAAAAACTCACTAATGCACCGATCATGATAACACCAAATTGGAATCTACCATTTGAACTAATGTGCGATGCAAGTGATTTTGCAATGGGAGCCGTTTTAGGACAAAGGATTGAAAAACGATTTCAACCTATATATTATGCTAGTAAGACATTACAAGGAGCACAAACGAACTATACAACTACTGAAAAAGAACTCCTTGCTATTGTCTTTGCTTTTGACAAATTTCGATCATATCTCGTTCTAGCAAAAACGGTGGTCTATACCGACCATTCTGCTCTTAGATACCTATTTTCAAAACAAGATGCTAAACCAAGATTAATCCGTTGGATCTTACTCTTACAAGAGTTTGATATTGAAATCCGAGATAAAAGAGGAGCAGAAAATCTCGCCGCTGATCATCTTTCTCGTCTTGAAAATCCCGAATTAGAAGTTCTAAATGAATCAGCCATACAAGACAACTTTCCTGATGAATATCTATTGAAGATAGATTATAAAGAAATCCCATGGTTTGCAGAATATGCAAACTACTTAGTTTGTGGATTCCTTGAAAAAGGATTATCGTACCAAAGACGAAAGAAATTCTTCAGTGATATAAAACACTATTTTTGGGAAGATCCACATCTGTTTAAAAGTTGTCCCGATGGAATAATACGCCGATGTGTATTTGGAGATGAAGCTAGTAAAATATTAAACCATTGTCACACAGGACCAACAGGAGGGCATTATGGGCCTCAACTAACAGCAAGAAAAGTTTATGAAGCTGGATTCTATTGGCCTACAATTTACAAAGACGCACACCTTCTTTGCAAATCCTGTGATGCTTGTCAAAGGGCCGGAAAAATAAGTCAACGTGATGAAATGCCACAAAATGTCATCCAAGTATGTGAAGTATTTGACATTTGGGGTATTGACTTTATGGGTCCATTTCCAAAATCTCATAATAATCTATATATACTCGTAGCCATTGACTATGTATCTAAATGGGCGGAAGCACAAGCTCTCCCAACTAACGATGCACGAGTTGTAGTCAACTTTTTAAAACGTCTTTTTGCAAGGTTTGGAACACCGAAAGCTTTAATAAGTGATCGGGGTACTCATTTCTGTAATAATCAACTTGAGAAAGTTCTTAAAAGATATGGAGTAACTCATAAAATCTCCACCGCATATCATCCACAAACAAGTGGACAAGTTGAAAATACCAACCGAGCTTTAAAACGTATTTTAGAGAAAACCGTAGGATCAAATCCGAAGGAATGGTCCATTAAATTGGAGGATGCACTCTGGGCTTTTAGAACAGCCTACAAAACTCCAATTGGAACCACACCTTTTAGACTTGTTTATGGAAAAGCATGTCATCTTCCAGTAGAAATTGAACACAAAGCATTTTGGGCTTTGAAGACATGTAATCTTGATTTACATGAAGCCGGACGTCTACGATTAAGTCAACTAAATGAATTAGAAGAATTAAGACATGAAGCATACGAAAATTCGTTAATCTATAAAGAAAGAACGAAGAAATGGCATGATAAAAGAATCAGAAGTTCAAAAGAATTTAAAGAAGGAGACAGAGTTCTTCTTTTCAATTCACGATTCAAGCTATTTCCTGGAAAATTGAAATCAAGATGGTCTGGACCATTCATAGTCAAAAGAGTTTTCCCGTACGGAACGATAGAATTAATAAATTCAAATGGGATTGAATTTAAGGTTAATGGTCACAGAGTTAAACATTACATACATGGTCCGATGGAAGTCGACAACGAAGTTAATCACAATTTCGACACCACAGCTAACTAAGTGTGGGGAGAATCAAGTCTTTAAAGGATAATATGTATTTTTGTTAGAGTTAGATTGTCTGTTTTCGTGTAGTTCTCGAAAATGGAACCCGAATGGTCTTTCCCTAGCAGACCCTAAAGAACTAGTCTTCTCCCCCCATTCTGAATTTTTATTTTTTTAGGTTTTTACAAAATGAAGACTGCCTGTGAACTAAACCATGGTCTAATGCTACACGCTTTGATCACTAAAAGAAATAATGATATACTCCCGAGTGAAATAGTATCAGTAATCAGAGAAAGAATGGACGGAGTTAGAAAAGAATCCAGATGCGAAGATAATAAGTTACAATTTGGTAAAGGAAAATCAAAATCCGCAGCGAAAAGAAGAGCACGACACCTAGAAAGATGTCACAAATGCGGAAAATGGTCACATGGAGGTAAATGTTCAAATAATCAAACCTATTCAAATACCGAATTTGTTACTTTATGCAGAGACGGACCGTTCATATGTTTAGAAGAAAAGACACTGAATGCTCGAGGTTACGCCTATGTAGCCATGGAAAACCAATTAAACCGACTATCTTATGAATGGGATAGATCATATAACTAAGAAATCTATTTCACAGGTATGTCTGTACAGTTTTTATTTTTATTTTTATTTTTAACCTTTTGATAATAAACGCTAATTTGTTCGCTAAAAAGTATTAAATTGGTATTAAATAAAATTAGGTTTGGCGACCGAAATTATTGATATCATTCAAAAATTTATTACATCACTGCGAAATTTAACGTTTATTCTTAAGGTATAAATATCTTTAAACAATCAACCCAAAATATTTCAAAAATTCGTCATGAGTTAAATTAGGTCTTGGAACCGAAATTACTTTACCGAAAAGAGGGGCGCATATTTTTGATAATATTTGATTGATTAAAGTGGGATAAAAAGACAAAAAGATTTTTAATTTTATTTTTACCATGTTTTTAAAATTAATATTTAAATCTTAAATTAATATTGTAAACTTTGTAAAAACAATATATTTAAAATTGTAAATATTTGAAAAATTAATATAAATTTGATATGAATTTATGAATTTTTAAATTAAGTTTGGTGTGAATTTTTAAAATATAAATTTTTAATTTTATGCATTTTTAAATTAAGTCTGGTGTGAATTTTTAATAATAATTTTGAATTTTATATTTAAGTTGTGTGAATTTAAAAACAAAAATTTACTTTATCTCATTAAGTTAAAAATATGATTTTTAAAATTCGTCGTAAGTAGAAGACTAGGTCTTTGAACCGAAATTGCTTTACCCGAGGGAGGGACGAGAACTTTTATTATCATTATTTTTAATCTTATTGATTTAAAGTATGCCAAAAACATTAAAAAAAAAAAAAAAAACCCAAAAATCTTAGCTTTTAAAACAATCGCTACAAAAAGACAAATTTTAAAATTTTGTCGAAGGACGGACTAGGACATCGATCCGAAACGACCTCGTCCTAAATAACAAGGGAAACAAAATTTTAAAATTAATTACTTAATTGTTTTAATAAGTTAATGATTATAAAAAAAAAATAAAAAAAAATAAACCAAACTCCGCGAGTCGCGGAGTTTAGAGGGTTAATCCCCGCGACTCGCGGAGAGACCGGATTACAGAAAAAAAAATAAGAGCTGCAACAGCTCAGTTTCACACTCCACACCCAAAAATACTGCGAACATAACCCCGAAAAACCACCCAAAAACACCCCAAAATCCCAATTTTTAACCGTTAATCACCAAATTTTTTGCTAAAATCATGTTGAGAAGGATGCTATCTAAGAATTACTCAAGAAAAACGGTAAATTTCTACCCCTAAACACCATTTAATCCGAAATTTGGTGTTCTTGAGCTATTTTTTCCCCAATTTGATTTTGATGCTTTTTAGTGTAATTAGGCTTAAATTGTTTATGTATTATGCTTGTATAACCTAGATTGATGCTGTTTAACATGATTAGAAGCCTTAAACTTCAAATTTTGAATAATCTAGGGTTTGTGTTCTTGAGCAAATTTGGGGCTTTTTGATATAAACAGGTTATGGCCGATTTTTGTCATGAATTGTTGCTAAATTGAGTAGTGTAACATGTCTAGGTAGTTAAATGATCTAAACTTTGAGCCTAAACATGATTTTGAGAATTAAAGTGGACTTTTTCAAGTCTAAAATTCATGAACTTGATTTTTGAAAGATAATGCCATTTGAGACTTGTTTAATTGCTAGTAATGATTATTTTGACATGTTATTTGAGTTAAATGCTTATGAACTTGGCGAAAATTTTTGTATATGCTTATTTGAAAAAGTGTAGATTTGATAAAAATGTGAAAATAAGCTTAAGTTTGATATAAATTGATAATGTCATTGTAATTATTTTGATTGATGATTTTGCTGACACTAATGCATATTTGGATGCACAAAAATTGTGTTTGATGTGTTTTGCAGAATGAAAGGGGTGAATCTTCATCCCAAACCCACAATGCTCCTGCTGAGAATTTGGAACAACAGGAGGTGGATAACTACTACAAGCAGGATGTACCTCATCCAGTCATGACCTTTTCCGATATGCACTTGGAAGAGTTGCACCCGAACCTGAGATTTGACAGACTTTGGATAGATTATCCAAAATATCAAAGGGGTTTGCATACTCTTCATTCTAAGGTTGTTGAGGTACCAAGGGTCATAGAATGGGGACCCTTAGAAGCTGTAGAATTGGCCGGGCCAATTAGGGAATTACTTGTACAGAGGTATGGTAATTCTTCTTTTAATGACTGGATATGTTTATTCACCATACGTAGACCTGTATATAAAGTATGGTGTGAAGAATTGTTATGTAGTATAGAGTTGAATGATCGGGTAGCGAGTTTAACCGATCGTTCTTTTATTAGATTTTTGTTAGGCGGTTCGATGCGCCACATGTCTTTACTGGACATGGCTCAGGCTTTACGTATATATACGCCTGAGGAGTTAGCGTCTGCCGATTGTAGAGGATTGATACTAAACAGTAGAAAGATAGATGAAAATTTTGATACACACGGTGTGTGGAGTCAAATGACAAGCCATCACCGTTTCAAAGGGGGAAATTACTCTTATTTGGATATAGATAGAGCCGAATTAAGAGTGATACATAGGTTTTTAGCTAATTCGATTACACAAAGGGGTAAAAACAAGGAAAAAGTAAATGAACAGGATTTGTTTTACCATATGTGTATTCGAGACCCACAAAGCGCTGTAAGTATACCATATTGTGTGGGTTATTATTTATCAGCTATGGTTCGGGGGATGCGACCACATAGCATAATAGGAGGTGGTATTTTTATTACTTTGATTGGTGAATATCTCGGTGTGGATATAAGTCGGGGGGGATTATTACTAGAAGAACCGGAACCCCGCGATACTATAGGTTTAAATGTATACCATGGTGCGAAAGTTTTGAAGAGGCGAAATAACGCCGCAGTACGATACCATGGTAGACATCCACAGGTGGAGAGAAACCAGCAACAAGGTAATGTAAGAGGGGGGAATGAGATGCAAGAAATGCATAGGTTTATAGCTTCTCAGGAATACGAAAATGCTAGACAGAGAGCATTTGAAGATTGGCAAGTTCATCAGAACCAGATCATAGCTCATTGCCAACATATAGGTAGAAACTATATTCCTACACCGAAACCCATCTTCCCTCCTTGGTCTATAGAGATGCAGCCACCATATCCTACGTATGACCCTGCCGAAGCATTCTATAGCACTTATGGTTATGCCTGGAACCCCTATTGGTACCAATATCATCCTTAGTTTACTTATTATTTTTTTTTTATTTTGTAATTTGTAATTATTGAAACGTTTAATACTTTTGTTAATATTGTAATTATTTTTATAATTATCTAACTTTTATTCTTAGATTTTAATAATTTTTGAATGTGGGGTAATATACCAAACTTCAAAAATATGTATATATGTTTGCAGTTTATCTTATGTACACAACAGGGTAAAACAACGCATTTTCAAAGACTGGCATTAAGTTCAGCAAAAGCAACTAATTTTGACGACAAGATGCAAAATATATGTGAAATAACAACAAGACGGAATGAACAAATGATGTGCACCATTTATCATTCAGCAAACAAACGCCAATATATTTGGAAACTTTGGTAAAAATTTAATCATTTTCACACAAATCACCCTCAATAATTTAAATTGTTACTGATTTCTTGCAAATGAGGGCATTGCAAGATCTTAAGTGTGGGAAGGGGTTAAATTCTTTCGGATTTTAAAATTTTTTACTTTATACACTTGGTTACCATTAAAAATACTAGTAAAGCAGTAGTTGTATTAGAATCTAGTGCTCTCTTATAAAAAAGAACAGCCCTAGTCTTATATACTGACTACCCAATTCTAGTAAAATTTTTCAAAATTTTCAATTAAATGAATTCAAAATCATGTTTATACATATTTATGAACGACAAAACTAGGTTTTAACACCGAAATTATTGTTACCTCGGAAAGGACATAAATTGAGAAACAAACTAAAATGTTAAAATTCATTTAAAATGGAATAGAGGACGATAAAAAGGAAAATAAAAGCCAAGTGTGGGAAAATTTACCAAGTTATCTTAACATATGTCACATATATCTGTAACAAATAACTGAAAATACTTTTGCTTTGGACTAAACTAAACTGTTTTTACCCGATGAAAGAAAAGAAGAGATGGATCTACATGATGAATCAATTCCATCATTAAAAGGAAGTAAAGTCTTCCGAAAAAGACACGCGCTTCTTGATTTAGGTCATGAAGTTGTCGTCCAGACCAGCTGTAGGTTGACGAAAAATCTAGAAAAGTCATCACTAAAATCAGCAGGAAATCCACGGACCTCAGCATTAAACAGGGTCGCCAAGTGGTCAGATTTATCCTAACCATGAGAAGGATTTATCTCGTACAATGGGGGGGCACCATGCAAATTAGCTGGATAAGACTAATGAATCAGATCCCCAGAAAGGATAATCTCCTTAAAGATTAAAAATTAGCTTTTAAGACTGATATTACTCAATCCTAGAGATTGACCTTAAAGATTGAGAATTCAAACTCATGGAATTCGATGATATCTAAACTCGAGCTTAAACGAGAAAATATTTTGATCAAAATTACAAACCGATTTGTTTTCTGAAAACCCTATTTTCAATGCGTTCATTACCATTGAACGTAAAATCCTAGGAATTCACCTGGAATTCATTAGGTCACCTGAACTAAATCGGGTGTCAACCGTAAGAACGGTGGTTGCATAGTGGTCAAAGACAGGACCTTGTGCCATACCGAAAAATTATAAGGGTGAGCTTTACTATTGCTCCTACCAAGGATAGTAATTGCGTCCGACACGTTATAGACCATAATTAAAAGCATGTCAGGGGACATTGCCTTAACAGTTGCTTGTTCAACGCTTTCCTTTACAACCGGACGGTAGTTTACCGAAAGGTAATATACGGGACAAGTAAACTGGACGTGTTGCTTTCCAAATACAAGGTTAGCAAGTGGGTGACACAAAACCGCAAGTTTTGAGCTAAAATTTTCAAATCTGAAACCCACCAAACCCACAAAAATATTTTGCAAACACCGGTAAAGGGTTATCCCGGAAAACTTATCTAGGGTAAAAACTAGATTTAATTTTCAAAAGATCAAATGTTTTCATAAAGATCCAATTTCCTTAATGGATCTAAATTTTTATAGTCATGTGGGACTGTAAACCATATCGTTACTACCATTGTTTATACCGCCGTATAGAAATCACTGATGTACAAAGTGTGAAGAATAAAGAAGTGATTCTAGTATTTCAAGACGATATTGCTTGAGGACAAGCAACGCTCAAGTGTGGGAATATTTGATAATGCTAAAAACGAACATATATTTCATAGCATTATTCCTCAAGAAAGACAAGCTTTTAATTGCAACTGTTCTATTTACAAGTGATATACGTTTAAATAATAAAAGGTGAAGACAAAAGACAGATTCGACGAATTGAAGACGCAAACGACCAAAAAGCTCAAAAGTACAAAAGACAATCAAAGAGGTTCCAATTATTGATAAGAAACGTCTCGAAATCACAAGAGTACAAGATTCAAAACGCAAAGTACAAAATATAAAATTGTACGCAAGGACGTTCGAAAATCCGGAACCGGGACCAGAGTCAACTCTTAACGCTCGACGTAACGGACTAAAAATTACAAGTTAACTATGTATATAAATATAATATAATATATAATTAATTATATTAATTATATATATATTATATTTATAAATAAAAAAACCGTCGGCAGAGAAAGACTCCAAGGACTGAGCTGTAATTTCATTCTCCGCGACTCGCGGAGTTTGAAGAGGCTTTTGCCGCGAGTCGCGGAGCCCTAAATTTGAAAACTGCCTATAAAGCCAACCGAATTCTGATCAAAAACCATCATCTTTTTCTTCCTCATTCATACGTAAAATTTATATTTATATTTATAATTTATATTTTAATTTTAATTATAATTCTAATAATAAGGGTATGTTAGCAAATGTTGTAAGGGTGTAAGTCGAAATTCTGTCCGTGTAACGCTACGCTATTTTTAATCATTGTAAGTTATGTTCAACCTTTTTACATTAATGTCTCGTAGCTAAGTTATTATTATGCTTATTTAAAACGAAGTAATCATGATGTTGGGCTAATTACTAAAATTGGGTAATTGGGCTTTGTACCATAATTGGGGTTTGGACAAAAAGAACGACACTTGTGGAAATTAGACTATGGGTTATTAATGGGCTTTATATTTTTTTAACTAAATGAAAGTTTGTTAATGTTAATATAAAGATTTACAATTGGGCGTCCCTATAAATTACCATATACACTCGATCGGACACGATGGGCGGGGTATTTATATGTACGAATAATCGTTCATTTAACCGGACACGGTAATGGATTAATAGCCACTAGAATAATTAAAACAGGGGTGAAATTACATTCAAGGGTAATTGGTGTAATTGTTAACAAAGTAGTAAAACCTTGGTTTACATGCAGTCGATAACCTGGTGTATTCATTAAACAAAGTATTAAAACCTTGTTACAATTCGAATCCCCAATTAGTTGGAATATTTAACTTCGAGTATAATAATAATTTGACGAGGACACTCGCACTTTATATTTATGACTGATGGACTGTTATGGACAAAAACCAGACGGACATATTAAATAATCCAGGACAAAGGACAATTAACCCATGGGCATAAAACTAAAATCAACACGTCAAACATTATGATTACGGAAGTTTAAATAAGCATAATTCTTTAATTTCATATTTAATTTCCTTTATTTTATATTTAATTGCACTTCTAATTATCGCACTTTTATTTATTGTTATTTAATCGCACTTTTAATTATCGTACTTTTTAATTATCGCAATTTTATTTTATCGCACTTTTATTATTCGCAATTTCATTATCGTTATTTACTTTACGCTTTAAATTAAGTCTTTTATTTATTTAATATTTTACATTAGGTTTTAACTGCGACTAAAGTCTTAAAATCGACAAACCGGTCATTAAACGGTAAAAACCCCCCTTTATAATAATAATATTACTTATATATATATTTGTATTTTTATAAAAGTAAACTAATATAGCGTTGAGCTTTGTTTAAAGATTTCCCTGTGGAACGAACCGGACTTACTAAAAACTACACTACTGTACGATTAGGTACACTGCCTATAAGTGTTGTAGCAAGGTTTAAGTATATCCATTCTATAAATAAATAAATATCTTGTGTAAAATTGTATCGTATTTAATAGTTTTTCCTAGTAAAATATAAACTATTTCGTATACACCTCGCATAACATCAAACTCAGCCTCCATTTTCTGTATCTCTGTTATGGGGCAGTACTCTTCGATCATGGCTCCCTTAATTTCTTCCCAAGGAGTAGCATAAGCCTCGTTAATTCCTTTGGCCTGAGCAAGTGTGTTCCACCAGGTTAGGGCGCCTTTCGACAGCGTACAGGAGGCATACTTGGTTTTGTTCGTCTCTGAGCAGTTGCTTACATAGAACACAGCTTCTAGTTTCTCAAACCATCTAGTCAATCCAACTGGCCCCTCAGTACCACTAAAGTTGTGGGGCTTGCAGCTTTGAAACTCCTTATACGTACACCCGTTACGAATGGGCTGGTCAACTGGTGGAGCTTGTGGGTCGATTTCCGCAATAGCTGGCGCTACTCTTTCTGCAATCATTTCCTCAATTTGTGCTGCTGTGGGTGCTGCTCTTCCGTTTGCCATTGCTCTACTAATCAGAAATTTTGACTTAAGTCAAAATCCAGCATTTAATAAATAATAATATACTATATGGCAACCAACATGGAAACAACGCAACACATGTTAACCAAGTAATGCACTAGATACAGATACCACAGAAACACCATACAGTAACGTAATTAGAACACCGTGCAAAAAGTAAACAACACTAAGTTCCATTCATTAATAACAAGTTGCATACATCCGCATAAGTTCGTACAATACATGAGTAAAACATGAAACTACAAACGAGATTACATAATGAAATCTACTACAATGTCCTATGGTGACGGTGGGTAAAGGATGTCCATTACGTGGGACATCTGGTCCTCGAGCTCAGTTACCCGAGCACGGAGGATCTCTACTTCCCTCGTCAGTTCCTCGACGGAGGGAGATGGTGGGGCAGGCAGTGCAGTCGGTACAGGTGGTGCAGGTGGTGCAGATGGTCCAGCGCCAGAAGTAGATGGTGCATGACGGTAAGCCTTACGCACGAGTGGATCGGCAGGATACGGCACAACCCGCTTGCGGGCGGTGACCCTAGTCCTCAGTCCATGCGCACTAACGAACGACCTACCTCCGTTAACCCCTGGAATAACAGTACCATCGAAACGATACCGCTTCTTCGGCGGGGTAGAGGGAGGCTGCACGGGTGCCTCTTCAGGGTCCTCGTCAGAATCCTCGTCACTGGAGTCATCAGAGGATGAGTCGTCGGATGATGAGTCGTTGAAAACAGCTAGAGGTGGCTCTGCTCGGCTGGTAGTCATAAACCGATATCTGAAAGGCGGAATCGGCACGACACGTCCATCAGGAAAGCGTCTACACCAATGGCTATGCTCATTACGGAACGGAACGGAACGTCCCCATATTCCCCGGGAATCACAACATCACTGGAATGGTGCTGTGGCTCCGAGGGTCTTGGGATGAGTGGAGCTGGAATCTCCGGTGAATCCTAGTATCCGTCTGAGGTGATCACTGGGTCGGGTGCATGGCCACTGGCTCCAGAGGACGAAGCGCCAGAGTCACTGGAGTGTGTCGACGACGGGATCTGTGAATCGGCAACAATGGCAGGCGAGGTGTAGGGTGAGTCTGAGTCACTCTCCAAAATGATAACGGGCGGGACATCCGACATCTGAACAGGGAAAAATGACTTTTTTCATGTCAGTAAGTCATAAAGCAAGCACGTATTAGGCAAAATAACTACGACAGTCTAAAGCAGTAAATAGCATGGCAATAATAGCAAATTGTATAGAAGTATCATGCAATCGAAAGCAGATAATGTCATGAAGTAGTGAAAATCAAGTAGCAGTATACGTCATATAGCAGTAAAGGTAAACAGCAGCATGCAGTAAGTTTCGCGGAAACAAGTAAACTAGCAAGTTGTAGATTAGTCCTATTAGTGAATCCTACTTGGTCCGGTCTAGACTCACTAATGCAACCTAATTCCCTACAACCAATGCTCTGATACCAAATGTGACGCCCGTACAAAACCATCGTGTACGATTCGTCAACAACAGGATCTTTACACGGTCAAGTACTACATGCTGTTTGAAAACCAGTTTGCATTCACAGAAACATAGCGTTTACAAAAGATAACGTGACACAAAGGTCGTTACAAAGCCATTATTTGAAAATAACATAAATTACGAATGCAAAAGAAAAGTTCCATGATTGAGACATCTCTAAGATTATGCAGCGGAATTCTAGCACAGCAGGTCCTTAACAGCAAGTTTAACACCAAGACAGCAAGTCTAAATAGCGGAAGCAACAAACCTCTAAGCACCTGAGAAAACATGCTTAAAAACGTCAACAATAATGTTGGTGAGCTATAGTTTAAGTTGTAACAGTAATGTAAGGTAGGCCACGAGATTTCAGCGTTCCAAAACAGTATGAAAAGTATATGTTTAACCGTGGGCACTTGGTAACTAACTTAACGTTTATAACCCCCTAAAAGTACACTTGGCGAGTGCGTATGTTTACGAAGTATTAAACATCCATTAAATGCTAACGCGACTAGCCCGAGTGGGGATGTCAAACCCTATGGATCCATATCTAAGATTCGCGTTCACCGGTTCCAAAAACCAATGACTAAACGTTACCGAGCTAAGGGAAAAGTTTATGCCGTTGTATAACCCATACATATATAAATTTTAAGTACTCGTGCCTAGTATGTAAAACGTAAATAGCGCATGTATTCTCAGTCCCAAAATAATTAAAGTAAAAAGGGATGCTATAACTCACAGTGATAAGAGCGGTAAAGTCGATAATGAAAGTATGCAAGTAGCAAGTCGGTCCGAAAGGTCATCAACCTAAGTCAAAGGTTACTAGGTCAGTATGTTATCCTCATAAGTTCAAATAGTGCATAAAATAAGTTTAATTGTCATCATCATCATCATCATCGTTCATCATCATAAAAGCTAAGTAAGTTTGACAAGAATAGAGATCGAAACAATAGGCTAACTTCGGTCAGCTGCTACGACCTCTACGTAAATCGAAAAGATGCGTAATCAGTGGATATGGCTCTGTATATGAGTCCCCTAGTTGCTGACAATTTCCAGAACCAAAATCGTCTTCATTTGACCGTGGCAACGGATTAAGTACGAGTAGGTCAGAAATTTCAGCACAACGTTAATAGGGCGTAATGACTTTTGGAAGGCCATAAATCCTAAACTGTAACTTGGATTAAGACGAGGTATAAACGGAAAATCATCTACTCGAACCGAACTAACTGAAAATTAACTTTCCAGTTGCCCAGGTGGTCTGATCAGATCCCAAAAACAGTAAGTAAAGTGCTCCAGTGGGGTTCTTAGTGCTTGATGCTCATCACGGTTCTCATCCTTGATGCTTGTAGCTTCAAGTGTACAACTCGTTGATGGGTTAGCATCACCTTGACCAAAATTCTACCATCAACACATAATATGTTAAGACCAAGCAAGAACACAACTCATTTAAGAGTCTTAGATGGATGATGAACCAAGGTTACATCATATCCTTAGTCTTAACACAATTACAAGTTACATTTACAACTAAAGCTACAAACTTTACTTCAATCAAGAAAGTATGAACATAATCTAAGTCAAATAAAGTGATGGAATCCTAAGCTAGAGAGCTTGGATCCCTTTCACACAAGTTATAAGGTCACAAAGCTAGAAAGCTTGAACCTTTAGTGTTCTTGAAGATCTTGAAGCATAAAGCTTGGATCTTTAAGTTACATGAAGACCATAAACACAAGTTTTGATCTTTATAACAAAATAATGAGATCATAAGTTAGAAAACTTAGATCCAACAATAGATATGAAGATTCAAGCTAGAAAGCTTGCATCTTGGTTGTTCTTGAAGATCTTGAAGCATAAAGCTTGGATCTTTAAGTTACATGAAGATTACAAACACAAGTTTGAATCTTTATAACAAAATAACAAGATTTAAAGTTAAAAGATATAGATCTACAAAGTGGGTGAAGATTCAAAGCTAGAAAGCTTGAATCTTCCAAGTTCTTGAAGGATTCAAATCCATGTTTGAATCTACAAGATGTAATCAAGATCAAAAGCTAAAAAACTAGACCCATGATGATGATGATGATGATGATGAATTCGTGGTGATGAGAAGGAGAAGAAGAAGAGAAATTCAAAATACTTACACTTTTAGAGAGAGAAAGACTAGAGAGAGAATTTGAGAGTGAGTGTGTGTGAATTACAAATGAAAGCAAGTGTAAAATGGAAGAAATGAGGCTAGTATTTATAGGTGAATGGGGGAGGGGAGGGGTGAAGGTGGCCGTGAATTAGGAGGGGGGACAAGGGGGACAGAAGTTTGCTTTTTGGTTAATGGTTATCTAAAGTTGGTGCTTATGTTAGGATCCCATGCAACATTAAGGATAATACTTAACATAAATGCTAGTATGTTCCCTCTAATAAATGGACATTTGTCTTACATATTAATGGGTCACTAGCTAATATTAATTGGGCTAATTAAATAGTCCACTAACTAGTGTAGGGTGGGCTAAGGCCCAACAAGGTAGAAAGTTCAACAAGACTAACTAGTAAGCATAAGTAAATTACTACGCGTAATTAAACATCCGTAAACCCAAGTAGTTATTATTATAAAATAATAATTAAGATTTCGTAGTCATAATATTCCGATTACGACAAAAGTTAAATGTGTACGCAGTACGCAGTTTATTCGTAACGTCAAGTGACACTAACGGTCATAAAGGTTTCCGGTGATCAAGTTAAGTATCCTACGTACTTAAAGGCACGTTTTAACACATAAATGAAAGTAAGCCATGTGTAAAAAGATTCCAGAGTATAAAGTAGCACAGTACGCATAAATACGCAGTTTCGCTAAAACACAAGGCATAAAAGCAAGTTGAAAAAGTCGGGTCATTACATTACCCACCTGTTAATGGAAATTTCATCCCGAAATTTAAGCTGAGGCAGGTGTTGAAGTCGAGAAAAGGTGAGGACACTTCTGGATCATTTGATCCTCTCGTTCCCAAGTAAACTCGGGTCCATGTTTGGCATTCCATCGGACTCGAACAATTGGAATCTTATTGTGCTTCAAAGTCTTAACCTCACGGTCCATGATTTCGATAGGTTCCTCCACAAAGTGGAGTTGGTCATCAATCGTAAGATCATCGAGAGGGATGACAAGTTCTGGTTCGGCAAGACATTTCTTCAGATTCGACACGTGAAAAGTAGGGTGAACTGTGATCAACTGAGTCGGAAGATCCAAACGGTAAGCAACGGGTCCAACACGCTCCAAGATTTCAAAAGGACCAATATATCGCGGGTTTAACTTTCCGCGCTTTCCAAAATGGATCACACCTTTCTAAGGCGCGACCTTCAACATTACACGGTCACCTACGTTGAATTCGAAGTCTCTACGTTTAAGGTCAGCATAACTCTTTTGGCGATCACGGGCTGCCTTAAGTCTCGCTTGAATTTGGACAATCTTCTCGGTTGTTTCATGAACTACCTCGGGTCTGGTGATTTGATTTTCGCCTAATTCGACCCAACAAATAGGAGATCGGCACTTGCGGCCATACAACGCTTCAAAAGGTGCGGCATTAATACTCGAATGATAACTGTTGTTGTAAGAGAATTCAGTTAGCGGCAAATGTCTCTCCCAAGCCTTTCCAAAGTCAATAACACAGGCACGCAACATGTCCTCCAAAGTCTGAATCGTTCGTTCACTCTGACCGTCGGTCTGCGGGTGATATGCGGTGCTCATGTCGAGACTAGTTCCCAAGGCTTCTTGCAAAGAACGCCAAAATCTAGAAGCAAAACGGGTATCGCGATCCGAGATAATCGATAAGGGCACACCATGACGGGATACAACCTCTTTAATGTATAGTTGAGCGAGTCTCTCCATCGTATCCATTTCCTTCATGGCTAAGAAGTGTGCTGATTTAGTAATTCGGTCAACGATAACCCAGATGGTATCATAACCGCCTACCGTCTTCGGTAGCTTTGTGATGAAGTCCATCGTTATCCTTTCCCACTTCCATTGCAGGATTTCCGATTGTTGAAGTAATCCAGATGGCCTTTGATGTTCGGCCTTAACTTTCGAGCAAGTCAAACACTTACCAACGTAAGTTGCAACATCCTTCTTAAGATTAGGCCACCAATACTATTCCTTGAGATCTTGGTACATTTTACTGGCTCCTGGATGAATCGAATATCTCAACTTGTGGGCTTCATCTAGTATAAGGCTCCGTAGATCTCCATAACTAGGTACCCAAATCCTTCCGGCAAAGCATCGGAGTCCAGTCTCCTTAACCTCGAATCGTGAAACGAGAATGTTCAAGTGTTCTTAAGAAATATTCTCCTCTTTTAGAGCCTCATCTTGAGCTACTCGGATCTGGCTATTGAGATTTAAATGAATGATGATGTTCAAGGCGCGGACACGAAGAGGTACCGTCCTCTCCTTCCGGCTCAGGGCATCGGCTACAACATTTGCCTTTCCAGGATGGTAACGAAGTTCACAATCATAGTCGTTCAGCGTCTCAATCCATCGTCGTTGCCTCATGTTCAGTTGTTTCTGATCGAATATGTGCTGGAGGCTTTTATGGTCGGTGAAGATGGTACTTTTAGTCCCATAAAGATAGTGTCTCCACAATATGAGTGCAAAGACAACGGCTCCAAGTTCGAGGTCGTGAGTAGTGTAGTTTTGCTCGTGAATCTTTAGTTGACGAGAAGCATAGGTAATAACCTTCGATCTTTGCATCAATACGCAACCAAAACCATTTTTACGGGTGATCTGGTTCATCAGGGTGTGCGCCATGCGCATAGCTTCCGGGACGTTGGGTGGCTTAGAAGAGGTGACATTTCCCTGAATGGACTTGGGAAGTCCCCACAAGTATCATTCCATTCTCTTAAACTCCGGGGTAACCATCGAGGGACACATCAGTACTAATTCCAGATACCTACGGTTGTAACCATCAAGATCGTTTCCCACAACCTTCAACTCCCAGAACTCAGCCTCCATTTTCTGTATCTCTGTTCTGGGGCAGTACTCTTCGATCATGGCTCCCTTAAATTCTTCCCAAGGAGTAGCATAAGCCTCGTCAATGCCTTTGGCCTGAGCAACTGTGTTCCACCAGGTTAGGGCGCCGTCCGACAGCGTACAGGAGGCATACTTGGTTTTGTTCATCTCTGAGCAGTTGCTTACACGGAACACAGCTTCTAGTTTCTCAAACCATCTAGTCAATCCAACTGGCCTCTCAGTACCACTAAAGTTGTGGGGCTTGCAGCTTTGAAACTCCTTATACGTACACCCGTTACGAATGGGCTGGTCAACTGGTGGAGCTTGTGGGTCGATTTCCGCAATAACTGTGGCTACTCTTTCCGCAATCATTTCCTCAATTTGTGCTACTGTGGGTGCTGCTCTTCCATTTGCCATTGCTCTACTAATCAGAAATTTTGACTTAAGTCAAAATCCAGCATTTAATAAATAATAATATAGTATATGGCAACCAACATGGAAACAACGCAATACATGTTAACCAAGTAATGCACTAGATACAGATACCACAGAAACACCATACAGTAACGTAATTAGAACACCGTGCAAAAAGTAAACAACACTAAGTTCCATTCATTAATAACAAGTTGCATACATCCGCATAAGTTCGTACAATACATGAGTAAAACATGAAACTACAAACGAGATTACATAATGAAATCTACTACAATGTCCTATGGTGACGGTGGGTAAAGGATGTCCATTACGTGGGACATCTGGTCCTCGAGCTCAGTCACCCGAGCATGGAGGATCTCCACTTCCCTCGTCAGTTCCTCGACGGAGGGAGATGGTGGGGCAGGCGGTTACGTCGGTACAGGTGGTGCAGTCAGTACAGGTGGTGCAGGTGGTGCAGATGGTCCAGCGCCAGAAGTAGATGGTGCGTGACGGTAAGCCTTACGCACAAATGGATCGGCAGGATACGGCACAACCCGCTTGCGGGCGGTGACCATAGTCCTCAGTCCATGCGCACTAACGAACGACCTACCTCCGTTAATGTAACACCCAGTCAAATCCCTTTAACGGAATGTTAACTCTGATCCCAGTGCTTGGCTTGACTTCTACATAACAGCAATATTCTACAGCGGAAGCAATTAATACCTGAGAATAAAACACGCAAAACGGGTCAACAATAATGTTGAGTGAATCTACAGGTTTTAGGTAAACAATACAGTATGTTTAGGAAATAACATTTCGAAAACGTTTACTAGTGAAATACCACCAAAGTTTAACGTTAAAGTTTTTAGACAACACCGTTTCTCGTTTCAAAAGTTTGTTGACACTACCATGTCAAATTTCAATCATTTGTAGACAACACCCTGTCAAGTTTTATCTCGTTTGTTCGTAAACTACAGTTTAAATATCGTTGTATAGTATCTGAAAAACAGTTATCAGAAAAATAGTTTAGTTTCATTGACCACAAGATTCTATCGCAAGCATAAACCGAGCACCTGAATACTAGCAAAGACCCGAGTATAGCCACTATACCCACCTTACCTCGTAAAATATTATACATTGTTCAGATGTATTAAATGTTCAAAGTAAATGCACCACTGCTTTTATAGTGGGTGAGGTTGTCAACCTAACGGATCCGTCCATCTAAATTGTGCTTACCAATGGTATTAAAAGTATTCAAGCTAGAGGCTTTTTGAACAAACTCATTATGCATATGTGTAGTACTCATGTCAATATAAAGCATTTGAAAATGTAAATATAACAACGTGTATTCTCATCCCTGAAAACATGTAAAAAGCGGGACTGTAGACTCACCTTCGAATAAGCTCGGAATGAAAGACAAATGACTTGTACGGTTTAGACCCGAGTAATGTAACCTAAGTATACGTATGTAGGTTGGTCAATATATGTATCTTATATAAGTGTGGTTTCATAGTGTACGTTGTCTTATTGCTCGACTCGACGCGTTTCAAAGTAAAAGTCAACTATATCATGCAAGTCAAACAAAGTCAACCGAAGTCAAACTGAAAGTCAAACTTGATCAAAGTAGTCAACTAAAGTCAACATCAGTAGGTTCATGTCAAATATTGGTTAACATGTCAAACTTAAGTCAAACAATACGTTTCAGGTCATGAATGATCATTTTCACAATTTCAGTTTATCGTTATGTACAAAGTTCATGAACACGTAGCATATTTAGCACATTATCTCATAGTACAAAATTCAAGTAATTATGACAAACTCCAGATCATAATTAGACTTAAAATCAATTCCAAAAAGTCCGGCCAGGGACTCATACAACAATTAAAAGTCAGGAATCAGAAAGGATACATTTGGGGTTTGCCAGGTCAGTTTCTGACTGCGCACTGATTTCATTTTGACTATAACCGGAGTTAGGAACATGAAATTGATACAATACCAGTGTCCATAGTTCAAGGACAAATCAAAGTAACACATATCAAAAATCTAGCCACTTTTGTTTAGCCAATTGGTACAGTTTATTCGTGCAAGGTGAACATTCAGTTTTTCAGCTCAAATCAGAATTCACATAAAGTATGGCTCTATTGTGCCCAATGCATAAGGTTTCAGAGATTGATATAAACTAACAATAAGTCACATATCATGTTAAGTTTCATTTTCCAGAAGTATACATGCTCAATAAATATACAAAATTCACAAAGTACAAAACCGTGTTCAATTTGCAGATTCGATTCCCATTTCGTTAGTCACATTCGCATACGATTATCCGAAGATCTGGATACAATTAACCCAGGATATCTACATTAAAGATGAAGTAATTTTTGTGTAATTTTCAAATATGCAAAGCTTTAATCACAGAAGTTAACACATTTTATCGTACAAGGTTATTTTCATGCAAGTGCTGTATAAAACTTCATTTACACTAATTCTAGCATATCTCGGGCTATACATAAGCAAACGACATGATATCCTAGTCTAACTTGAGTGTTTTTAAATTATATTTCCAGTGGTATAAGTCTCACATGCCAATTCGTTTTCTATCAATACCAAATTTCTGATCAAGCAACAAAAACACAACGATAATTCAAACTGACATAACTTAATCATACGGAAACGAAATCAAACGAATCCAAAGCCTAAACTCAAAAGTTTTTTGCAAAGAATTTGATTATAACATAATAATTAACATTTGAAAAACTTAATTTTTCTGATCAAACAATAACAAATTCGTTTTTAAACCCTAGCGCATCAAACAATCAAAATAACGATTACAATTAACACGTACGCGTATAGACTTGAGCAATTGACAACATAACTATGAAACTCACATGAAAATTAGATTTTTAAGATTTAGGGTTCATGCAATTATACCTTTGATCGCTAAATTAAATACACCAACGCGTAGAGGAGATCGGGAATTACAACTTTCGTGTTCAAGGTTTAATCAAAAGATCAAAAATTGAAGGTGATGATGATGTCGACGTGAAAGAGGGAGAGGGGGGGAGAGGCAGTCGAATTTTTTTGAGTATAAGTGAGGGTTCTGCTAAATTTAGGTTTACCCTCTAATTTATATTAGGGTTTAATTATCATAAAATACAAATAAGTCCCTCAAGTAGTGAAAATTCAACATAAAAGGGTGGGGAGGTGGGGTTCGGCCGATGGGCCCCATGGGATGGGTTCCCGGGCTCTCTTTTTGCAAAACCGTGTATTCGTGGTCCGTTTTAAGTGTCGTTTAGTCGTACCGAAGGCCCGGAACGCTAATCCGATCGTTAAATGCAACCAATCGCGTAATTTATTAAAAACCCAACAAATTAAATATTTTAAAAATTTAATAATTAATTAAATTAATTAGTAAAATAAACCCGAGCGTTTCGTTGCTCAAAAAGCTATTATCAAAATCGTATCGTTTTTATCGTATTTCATTATCCGAAATATTTATTTGAATTAATATCAACCCATATCAATTAATGAAACCCTCCAAAGGTCAAGTACGCATTTAATACATGTAAACACATAAAAGTTAAATAATCGCCATTAAATAAACTAACGGAAGGTTAACGAAGGTAACGAAAAAATCAGGGTTGTTACATTACCCACCTGTTATTGATAATTTCGTCCCGAAATTTTAGTGATCGTCCGCTGAAGTGGTTTCCTCGGGAAACGATTACGGATACTTCATCCTCATCTGGTCTTCACGCTCCCAAGTGAACTTTGGTCCTCTTCTCGCGTTCCACAGAACTTTAACGGTAGGAATTCTGCTTTGCTTCATCTGTTTGACCTCACGGCCCAAGATTTCAACAGGTTCCTCAATGAAATGAAGTTTGTCGTCGATACGTAGTTCCTCTAAAGGAATAATCAAATTATCATCGGCTAGGCACTTCTTTAGATTGGATACATGGAAAACATCATGAATACCGCTGAGTGCTTGTGGCAGTTCCAATCTGTAAGCTACTGGTCCGACTCTTTCACTTATCTCAAACGGTCCAACATATCTAGGACTCAGTTTACCTCGTTTCCCAAATCGTACAACACCCTTCCAAGGTGATACCTTAAGCATAACCTTATCACCAACTTGGAACTCTATGTCCTTCCGTCTAACATCGACGTAACTCTTTTGATGACTTCGAGCCGTTCTCAATCGTTCCTGAATCTGTAGAACTTTCTCAGTTGTCTCCTGAATAATCTCAGGACCTGTTAACAGACTATCTCCTAACTCGCTCCAACAAACGGGAGATCTACACTTCCTTCCATACAATGCTTCAAATGGTGCAGCTTTAATGCTCGCATGGTAACTGTTATTGTATGAGAACTCAGCTAGTGGTAAATACTTATCCCATCCATTTCCGAAATCAATGACACACGCTCTCAACATGTCCTCAAAAGTCTGAATAGTTCGTTCACTCTGGCCATCCGTCTGGGGGTGATATGCTGTGCTCATATCTAAACGGGTTCCCATTGCTTTCTGTAATGATTGCCAAAACCTGGAAGTAAATCTGCTGTCGCGGTCGGATATAATAGATATAGGCACTCCATGCCTAGAGACGACTTCTTTAATGTAGACCTGAGCTAACTTCTCCATCTTATCAGTTTCCCTTATCTGTAAGAAGTGTGCGGACTTAGTGAGACGATCCACGATAACCCAAATGGCATCGTGACCTCCCGCCGTTCTCGACAGTTTCGTAATGAAGTCCATGGAAATACCTTCCCACTTCCACTGGGGAATTTCTGGTTGAATCAGTAATCCTGATGGCTTTTGATGCTCAGCCTTGACTTTAGCGCAAGTCAAGCACTTCCCGACATAAGTAGCAATGTCAGCTTTCAAGTTTGGCCACCAATAAAATACCTTCAAATCTTGGTACATCCTATCTGATCCCGGATGAATTGAGTATCTCGACTTGTGTGCTTCCTCCAACACTAGTTCTCTCAATCCACCAAACTTTGGTACCCAAATTTGGTTAGCAAAGTACCGTGTTCCGTCCTCTTTGATGTCAAATTTCTTATCCATTCCTCTGAGAAATTCAACATCGACATTTTCTTATTTCATGGCTTCTTGTTGTGCTTCGCGGATTTGCGATGTGAGATTCATACGAACAACTATGTTAAGCGCTTTAACCCTAAGAGGTTTCTCTCGCTCCTTTCTGCTCAAGGCATCTGCCACAACATTCGCCTTGCCCGGATGGTATTAAAGTTCGCAGTTATAATCGTTAAGTAGTTCCATCCAACGTCGTTGTCTCATGTTGAGCTGCTTCTGATCGAATATGTGCTGTAAACTCTTATGGTCAGTGAAGATAGTGAACTTGGTTCCCAACAGGTAGTGTCTCCACATTTTAAGTGCAAAGACAACATCTTCTAACTCAAGGTCGTGCGTAGTGTAGTTCTGCTCGTGAATCTTTAACTGACGCGATCCATAAGCAATAACGTTGTTTCGTTGCATAAGCACGCAACCCATTCCTTGACATGAGGCATCACAATAAACCACAAAATCTTCACTTCCCTCGGGTAGAGACAATACTGGTGCAGTTGTCAACTTCTCTTTCAACAACTGAAATTCAGTCTCTTGCGGTTCTGACCACTCAAACTTCTTGCCCTTATGAGTCAACGCTGTCAATGGTCGGGCAATCTTAGATAATCCTTCAATGAATCTCCTGTAGTAACCAGCTAGACCCAAAAATTGCCTAATCTGCGTTGGCGTCCTTGGAGTTTTCCAATTCTTAACCGACTCAATCTTTGCTGGATTGACCTGTATTCCATTGGCCCCTACAACATGGCCAAGAAACTGTACTTCTGGTAACTAAAATTCACACTTAGAGAACTTTGCATACAACTGCTCTTCTCTAAGCATAGTCAATATAGAACATAGATGCTGCTCGTGCTCTTCTCTGTTCTTGGAGTACACCAATATATCATCAATGAACACAATGACGAATTTATCTTGGTATGACTTACACACACGGTTCATGAGGTCCATGAACACTGCTGGTGCATTCGTCAAACCAAACGACATCACTGTAAACTCATAATGTCCATAACGTGTTCTAAACGCTGTCTTCGGGACATCAGCTTCTTTGACTTCTCAATTGGTGATACCCGGATCTCAAATCAATCTTTGAATAACAACTGGATCCCTGAATTTGATCAAATAAGTCATCAATCCTCGGTAACGGATACCGATTCTTGATTGTCAACTTGTTCAATTCTCTGTAGTCGATACACAATCTCTTCGACCCATCCTTCTTCTTATCAAACAAGACCGGAGCTCCAACTTGGGAAGTCGTAGTCATGTGACACACCTTCTAGTACATGTCACAATTTAGGGCATTACAACCCTCATGTTCTTCACTATGGGAAGCTCTTGTAGTTCTAAAGGTGCAAATGTGTATATTGTACGCGTAACGGGTGCAGCTGCTGGCACCAAATCAATCCAAAATTTGATTTCACGGTGGGGTGGACGTGTAACCTCAGGACAATCTCTAATAGTTGGGAAATATTCGGGTCTCTTAAATGTCAGCTCATCTTTACTCACATGTGCCAGAATTGCTAGACATTCTCATCTCCTGTACTGCTGGACCTTCGAGTAATTAGTGTAACATGACGGTGTACTGATCTCTTCCTCGAACACTATTATCGTCGTTGAAAGAAATTCGAATAGTCTTCTGGCCGCAGCTGCCTCGGTTGTTTCGTCAGATAACCAGTTTGTTTCAACCACTAAGTTAAAACTTCCCAGTTTAATAGTTTTATAGAGTACACGTTGTCTAAGGAAGGTACAGGTTTATAAAAGGCGTGACTAGTTTCTCTAGCGTTAAAGCTTCTCTAAGCACTGGTGTTGACAGTATATATAAACATTATGGTTGATGAGCGGGAACGTGATGATTTTCATGGAAAACAAAAATGAACAAGGTGTAATGGCAACTCAAACAAAATCTGATATTTAATCGAAAAAGGGTTGGTACAAACTCCCAGACGGGTGTGTCTCGCAGGAACAGATGAAGTGTAGTTCGCGTCGATGTGTTCAAAGTTGGTTGGTAATGTATGTGGGTATAATGAAAATGATTGTCGCTTAAGAATAGTATGTTGGAACAAAATGATGAGGGATATGGTAACGGGTAGTATTACTAGTAGCAATGAGTGGTGGCGTTAGCGATAAGTAGCGATGGGTTGTGACAAGCAGTGATGATAGCGGTGGCGAATAAGTTATTAGATAGCGTGCTCGCGTCATGAGTATATATACATGTATACTAATGCACCCAATATGGCATAATAGTTATTAATCAGTAGGCTCGTGTTGGGAAACAAAATCATGATCGGCGGGTGACTGAATGATAGGTAAGTTGGAAATCGAGTGGACAATATCTACTACGTATTGTGCGGGCTGTTACCAGGAATCCTCCTCTAAAGACGTATCAGAATTTAGTTTTGATGCACAGTAGTGAGTAGTAAAGCGTGGATGTGTTAATGGTGATGAGTAGTACTTGGTAGTGGTAAGTAGTAATGATTAGTATTGAGTAGTAGCAAGTAGCAAGGGGTAATAGTAAGTAGTATTTAGTATCGACAAGCAGTGAGAAGTAGTGATCAGTCCAGTCAGAGGCAGCGTGGAGTAGTAGTTAGCAGCAATAAACAGTACTGAGTAGTGGTATGAGATGGCGAGTATGTTTAAGTAGTGTCTTTGTAGTGACGGGTGGTGATCGATGATGGCAGGAAGTGTCGAGCAGTGAGGAGTGGTGTCATGCTTACCTGTTACTTATAAGTTATAATAACAATTAGTTTGCACAGTGTAAGTCTCTACTCATATTTATGGTTATACAGTTTGTGTTTACAACGGTGTTTATCCAAGTAACCTACTTGATTCGCTCCCAATTCCTTATTTTGTGATGTCGGAACTTCTATATGAGTTATCGTAATGTAATCCCGGTCATTACATTACGCTATCTCACATATCCATTCGACATCACTCCATAAGTTCAAGATAGCGTAGTCAACTTAATCTAGTTAAATATGGCTTCGTGTGTACGTATGTGTTTCGTGATATAGTATATTTAGTCCAAGTCCATGTTGTATGGTATAAGGCATATATGTATGTGGTGTATTGTGTAGCCCTACATGTAGCATTGTGAAGCAAATAGTGCGGGTATGGTGTATAAAAGTCATCCAAGACACACAGCTATAGACTAGACTTCACTAATGCGCCCTACGGTTAGACACACTAATGTATCCTAGTTCCCTATAGCCAAAGCTCTGATACCAAATGTAACACCCCATCAAATCCCTTTAACGGAATGTTAACTCTAATCCCAGTGCTTGGCTTGACTTCTACGTAACAGCAATATTCTACAGCGGAAGCAATTAATACCTGAGAATAAAACACGCAAAACGGGTCAACAATAATGTTGAGTGCATCTACAGGTTTTAGGTAAACAATACAGTATGTTTAGGAAATAACATTTCAAAAACGTTTACTAGTGAAAGACCACCAAAGTTTAACGTTAAAGTTTTTAGACAACACCGTTTCTCGTTTCAAAAGTTTGTTGACACTACCATGTCAAATTTCAATCATTTGTAGACAACACCCTGTCAAGTTTTATCTCCTTTGTTCGTAAACCACAGTTTAAATATCGTTGTATAGTATCTGAAAAACAGTTATCAAAAAAATAGTTTAGTTTCATTGACCACAAGATTCTATCGCAAGCATAAACCGAGCACCTGAATACTAGCAAAGACCCGAGTATAGCTACTATACCCACCTTACCTCGTAAAATGTTATACATTGTTCAGATGTATTAAATGTTCAAAGTAAATGCACCACTGCTTTTATAGTGGGTGAGGTTGTCAACCTAACGGATCCGTCCATCTAAATTGTGCTTACCAATGGTATTAAAAGTATTCAAGCTAGAGGCTTTTTGAACAAACTCATTATGCATATGTGTAGTACTTATGTCAATATAAAGCATTTGAAAATATAAATATAACAGCGTGTATTCTCATCCCTGAAAACATGTAAAAAGCGGGACTGTAGACTCACCTTCGAATAAGCTCGGAATGAAAGACAAATGACTTGTACGGTTTAGACCCGAGTAATGTAACCTAAGTATACGTATGTAGGTTGGTCAATATATGTATCTTATATAAGTGTGGTTTCATAGTGTACGTTGTCTTATTGCTCGACTCGACGCGTTTCAAAGTAAAAGTCAACTATATCATGCAAGTCAAACAAAGTCAACCGAAGTCAAACCGAAAGTCAAACTAGGTCAAAGTAGTCAACTAAAGTCAACATCAGTAGGTTCATGTCAAATATTGGTTAACATGTCAAACTTAAGTCAAACAATACGTTTCAGGTCATGAATGATCATTTTCACAATTTCAGTTTATCGTTATGTACAAAGTTCATGAACACGTAGCATATTTAGCACATTATCTCATAGTACAAAATTCAAGTAATTATGAAAAACTCCAGATCATAATTAGACTTTAAATCAATTCCAAAAAGTTCGGCCAGGGACTCATACTACAATTAAAAGTCAGGAATCAGAAGGGATACATTTGGGGTTTGCCAGGTCAGTTTCTGACTGCGCACTGATTTCATTTTGGCTATAACCGGAGTTAGGAACATGCAATTGATACAATACCAGTGGCCATAGTTCAAGGACAAATCAAAGTAACACATATCAAAAATATAGCCACTTTTGTTTTGCCAATTGGTACAGTTGATTCGTGCAAGTTGAACATTCAGTTTTTCAGCTCCAATCAGAATTCACATAAAGTATGGCTCTATTGTGCCCAATGAATAAGGTTTCAGAGATTGACATAAACTAACAATAAGTCACATATAATATTAAGTTTCATTTTCCAGAAGTATACATGCTCAATCAATATACAAAATTCACAAAGTACAAAACCGTTTTCAATTTACAGATTCGATTCCCATTTCGTTAGTCACATTCGCATACGATTATCCGAAGATATAGATACAATTAACCCATGATATCTACATGAAAGATGAAGTAATTTTTGTGTAATTTTCAAATATGCAAAGCTTTAATCACAGAAGTTAACACATTTTATCGTACAAGGTTATTTTCATGCAAGTGCTGTATAAAACTTCATTTACACTAATTCTAGCATATCTCGGGCTATACATAAGCAAACGACATGATATCCTATCTAACTTGAGTGTTTTTAAATTATATTTCCAGTGGTATAAGTCTCACATGCCAATTCGTTTTCTATCAATACCAGATTTCTGATCAAGCAACAAAAACACAACGATAATTCAAACTGAACGAAATCAAGCGAATCCAAAGCCTAAACTCAATAGTTTTTTTGCAAGGAATCTGATTATAGCATAATAATTAACATTTGAAAAACTTAATTTTTCTGATCAAACAATAACAAATTCGTTTTTAAACCCTAGCGCATCAAACCATCAAAATAACGATTACAATTAACACGTACGCGTATAGACTTGAGCAATTGACAACATAACTATGAAACTCACATGAAAATCAGATTTTTAAGATTTAAGGTTCATGCAATTATACCTTTGATCGCTAAATTAAATACACCAACGCGTAGAGGAGATCGGGAATTACAACTTTCGTGTTCAAGGTTTAATCAAAAGATCAAAAATTGAAGGTGATGATGATGGTGATGATGTCGACGTGAAAGAGGGAGAGGGAGGGAGAGGCAGTCGAATTTTTTTGTGTATAAGCGAGGGTTCTGCTAAATTTAGGTTTACCCTCTAATTTATATTAGGGTTTAATTATCATAAAATACAAATAAGTCCCTTAAGTAGTGAAAATTCAACATAAAAGAGTGGGGAGGTGGGGTTCGGCCGATGGGCCCCATGGGATGGGTTCTCGGGCTCTCGTTTTGCAAAACCGTGTATTCGTGGTCCGTTTTAAGTGTCGTTTAGTCGTACCGAAGGCCCGGAACGCTAATCCGATCGTTAAATGCAACCAATCGCTTAATTTATTAAAAACCCAATAAATTAAATATTTTAAAAAGTTAATAATTAATTAAATTAATTAGTAAAATAAACCCGAGCATTTCGTTGCTCAAAAAGCTATTATCAAAATCGTATCGTTTTTTATCGTATTTCATTATCCGAAATATTTATTTGAATTAATATCAACTCATATCAATTAATGAAACCCTCCAAAGGTCAAGTACGCATTTAATACACGTAAACACATAAAAGTTAAATAATCGCCATTAAATAAACTAACGGAAGGTTAACGAAGGTAACGGAAAAATCAGGGTTGTTACATTACCCACCTGTTATTGAAAATTTCGTCCCGAAATTTTAGTGATCGTCCGCTGAAGTGGTTTCCTCGGGAAACGATTACGGATACTTCAGCCTCATCTGGTCTTCACGCTCCCACGTGAAATCTGGTCCTCTTCTCGCGTTCCACCGAACTTTAACGGTAGGAATTCTGCTTTGCTTCAATTGTTTGACCTCACGGCCCAAGATTTCAATAGGTTCCTCAATGAAATGAAGTTTGTCGTCGATACGTAGTTCCTCTAAAGGAATAATCAAATTATCATTGGCTAGGCACTTCTTTAGATTGGATACATGGAAAACATCATGAATACCGCTGAGTGCTTGTGGCAGTTCCAATCTGTAAGCTACTGGTCCGACTCTTTCAGTTATCTCAAACGGTCCAACATATCTAGGATTCAGTTTACCTCGTTTCCCAAATCGTACAACACCTTTCCAAGGTGATACCTTAAGCATAACCTTATCACCAACTTGGAACTCTATGTCCTTCCGTCTAACATCGACGTAACTCTTTTGACGACTTCGAGCTGTTTTCAATCATTCCTGAATCTGTAGAACTTTCTCAGTTATCTCCTGAATAATCTCAGGACCTGTTAACTGAACAATGTATAACTGAATCTCAGAACTTTCTCGAACCGAACTAACTGAAAATTAACTTTCCAGTTGCCCAGGTGGTCTGATCAGATCCCGAAAACAGTAAGTAAGGTGCTCCGGTGGGGTTCTTAGTGCTTGATGCTCATCACGGTTCTCATCCTTGATGCTTGTAGCTTCAAGTGTACAATTCGTTGACAGGTTAGCATCACCTTGACCAAGATTCTACCATCAACACACAATATGTTAAGACCAAGCAAGAACACAACTCATTTAAGAGTCTTAGATGGATGATGAACCAAGGTTACATCATATCCATAGTCTTAACACAATTACAAGTTACATTTAAAACAAAAGCTACAATCTTTACTTCAATCAAGCAAGTATGAACATAATCTAAGTCAAATGAAGTAATGGAACCCTAAGCTAGAGAGCTTGGATCCCTTTCACACAATTTATAAGGTCACAAAGCTAGAAAGCTTGAACCTTTCTTGAAGATCTTTAGTGTTCTTGAAGATCTTGAAGCATAAAGCTTGGATATTTAAGTTACATGAAGACCATAAACACAAGTTTTGATCTTTATAACAAAATAATGAGATCATAAGTTAGAAAACTTAGATCCAACAATAGATATGAAGATTCAAGCTAGAAAGCTTGCATCTTGGTTGTTCTTGAAGATCTTGAAGCATAAAGTTTGGATATTTAAGTTACATGAAGATTACAAACACAAGTTTGAATCTTCATAACAAAATAACAAGATTTAAAGTTAAAAGATATAGATCTACAAAGTGGGTGAAGATTCAAAGCTAGAAAGCTTGAATCTTCCATGTTCTTGAAGGATTCAAATCCATGTTTGAATCTACAAGATGTAATAAAGTTCAAAAGCTATAAAGCTAGACCCATGATGATGATGATGATGAATTCATGGTGATGAGAAGGAGAAGAAGAAGAGAAATTCAAAATACTTACCCTTTTAGAGAGAGAAAGACTAGAGAGAGAATTTGAGAGTGAGTGTGTGTGAATTACAAATGAAAGCAAGTGTAAAATGGATGGAATGAGGCTAGTATTTATAGGTGAATGAGGGAGGGGAGGGGTGAAGGTGGCCGTGAATTAGGAGGGGGGACAAGGGGGACAAAAGTTTGCTTTTTAGTTAATGGTTGTCTAAAGTTGGTGCTTATGTTAGGATCACATGCAACATTAAGGATAATATTTGACATAAATGCTAGTATGTTCCCTCTAATAAATGGACATTTATCTTACATATTAATGGGTCACTAGCTAATATTAATTGGGCTAATTAAATAGTCCACTAACTAGTGTAGGGTGGGCTAAGGCCCAACAAGGTAGAAAGTCCAACAAGACTAACTAGTAAGCATAAGTAAATTACTACGCGTAATTAAGCATCCGTAAACCCAAGTAGTTATTATTATAAAATAATAATTAAAATTTTGTAGTCATAATATTCCGATTACGACAAAATTTAAACGTGTACGCAGTACGTAGTTTATTCGTAACGTCAAGTGACACTAACGGTCATAAAGGTTTCCGGTGATCAAGTTAAGTATCCTACGTACTTAAAGGCACGTTTTAACACACAAATGAAAGTAAGCCATGTGTAAAAAGATTTCAGAGTATAAAGTAGTATAGTACGCATAAATACGCAGTTTCGCTAAAACACAAGGCATAAAAGCAAGTCGAAAAAGTCGGATCGTTATATATATATATATATATATATATATATATATATATATATATATATATATATATATATATATATATATATATATATATATATATATATATATATATATATATTTATATATATATATATAGTTGTCATAATATTACTATGTTTATTATTATTATTAAAATAAACATCACTATTAATAATATTATGATATAAATATAAAAATTGATATGTACAAATTGTTATAGTATTGTAACTATTGATAATAATATTATCATTAATAATAGTAATATTATTATAAGTTGTATTATTGTTATGATTATGAATAATATTGTTATTGCCATTTTTATAATTAATATCATTATTATCAGTAATTTTTTTTTTCTTTCTTATTAACATTATAAATATTTTGAAAGTAATTAATATTAATATTATTGTAACCAATATTATTATAAATAAAATTAGTATTATTATTAATATTATTGATATTATTATCATTATTAATTCTATTATTATTATTATTATTATTATTATTATTATTATTATTATTATTAGTTTCATTATTACTAATAAAACTAATATTAAATATTAATGTTTATATAATAAATGTTATTAAGTTCTTTATATATATATATATATATATATATATATATATATATATATGTATATATATGTATGTATGTATGTATAACTATATAAATAATAATCATTTTCAAATATATATGTACAAATTAAATAAATAATATATAAAGTTATAACATATGAAATTGTTCGATTATGATTATAAGTTTTAATATATATACAAATGATATAGGTTCATGAATCCGAGGCCAATCTTGCACTTGTTCAATGCCATCATATGCATAATTACTACGAAATACAGTATAGTGAGTTTCATTTGCTCCCTTTTTTAAATGCTTTTGCAATATATATTTTTGGGACTGAGAGTACATGCGCTGCTTTTATAATTGTTTTACGAAATAGACACAAGTAATCAAAACTACATTCTATGGTTGGATTATCGAATCGAATATGCCCCTTTTTAGCTTGGTAGCCTAAGAATTTGGGAAATGGCCCCTAATTGACGCGAATCTTAAAGATAGATCTATGGACCTTGACACGTCCTATTCGGGTTACGAATGCTTTAGTACTTCGATTATCATGTCCGATGAGAGTCCCAGAATGATGGGGATATAATATATGCATCCTGTTAGTTCGGTTATCAAGCGTTCACCATATGAACGATTTTTATCTCTATGCAGTTTGCGAAATGTCTGATATGAGATGATGTTTATGAGAAATAAAATGAAAATCTTGTGGTCTATTAAATTATGGAAATGATTGATTACAATAAACTAATGAACTCACCAACCTTTTGGTTGACACTGGTAAGCATGTTTATTCTCAGATATGAAAGAAATCTTCCGCTGTGCATTTGCTCATTTTAGAGATATTACTTGGAGTCATTTATGGAATATTTTAAAAGACGTTGCATTCGAGTCGTTGAGTTCATCAAGATTATTATCAAGTCAATTATAGTTGCATATATTATGAAATGGTATGCATGCCGTCAACTTTCGATGTAATGAAAGTATGTCCTTTAAAAACGAATGCAATATTTGTAAAATGTATCATATAGAGGTCAAGTACCTCGCGAGGTAACTAAATGTAATGTATTCATCCAGATGGATTAGGACGGGTCATTAAAGTTGGTAATTGAGTATGGGAGTGGTAAAAGTATGAGTATGGGAGTGGTAAAAGTAATAAAACGGAAGAAGTTAATTTGTATCGAAATATCCGATAAAGAAATCAAGGCAGATTCCAGCATTTAATTAGAGAGTCCTAATTTCCTGAATTATCGAAGAATCAAATCTTATAGATTTCATAGATTTTCTTTAAATCTCTTGAATTCCAGAATTCAATCAAGACAACGTCAAAAGTGAAGACGAAATCTTATTTCTTAAATTCACTCTTTTGTGATAACTTCACTCATACGCTTCGGATAATCAAATTGTTTTATCTGTATTACTCATTAATGATAAAACTCTATTTATCAACTCATATTTGTCATGAAAACATTTTTATTGTTAGCCATGACATCCTCGATCAAATTTCGGGACGAAATTTCTTTAACAGGTAGGTACTGTGACGACCCGGAAATTTTTGACCAAATTTAAACTTAATCTTTATATGGTTTCGACATGATAAGCAAAGTCTATTTAATTGAGTCTCAAATTATGGAACCGTTTATATGAATTCATTTGACTTTGACTATTTCCGACGATTCACGAACATTATAAATATAAATATTTATATGATTTCTTTGTAAATAAATATGTAAATACATCTATAGATATAAATATAAATATAAGTGTATATATAAAATTTTGAATTAATAAAGTACACTTAATCAATTAGAATTAAAGATGTAAAATAATAATTAGAATAATTAAGTTACTACAAACATGAATATATTCAAATGTGTGTGTATATATATATATATATATATATAGTTGTTATAATATTACTATGTTTATTATTATTATTAAAATAAACATCACTATTAATAATATTATGATATAAATATAAAAATTGATATGTACAAATTGTTATAGTATTGTAACTATTGATAATAATATTGTCATTAATAATAGTAATATTATTATAAGTTGTATTATTGTTATGATTATGAATAATATTGTTATTACCATTTTTATAATTAATATCATTATTATCAGGTATTTTTTTTTTCTTTCTTATTAACATTATAAATATTTTGAAAGTAATTAATATTAATATTATTGTAACCAATATTATTATAAATAAAATTAGTATTATTAGTAATATTATTGATATTATTATCATTATTAATTCTATTATTATTATTATTATTATTATTATTATTATTATTATTATTATTATTATCAGTTTCATTATTACTAATAAAATTAATATTAAATATTAATGTTTATATAATAAATGTTATTATGTTCTTTATATATATATATATATATATATATATATATATATATATATATATATATATATATATATATATATATATATATATATATATATATATATATATATATATAATCGATATATATTGATACAGATACAGTTATATACATAAATACAGATACATATACGAAATTCAATTATACATATATCAATACATATACAGAATATATATATACATATACATAAATACTAATATATATTTAAATATATAGAAAAATACGTATTAATATTTAAAGAATCCAAAGTCAAGTTTAAATCCTTGTCAAACTGTTTTTGATTGGTACTCGCTGATTCTAATTGTTGAAATCAAAACCAAAACACTCCAAATTCTGTTAACAATCCATATCGCCTTTTATTTTTATATTTTTTTTGTACGACCGAGTAATTGATCCTGTCGAATTCATATTGCTATAAAACAAATTGATTTGCTCGATATTATTGAAAACAAACAATCATTCAGTTCACCATTATCATTATCAATATTAGCTGCTATCCCTAATTAAACAGAATTATTCAGTAAATTTTTTTTCCAACGTTACCTCTGTTCTTGCTCATTCCTCAAACAAATCGATTTTTAACGAATTTCAAAAAGTGGAAATGCAGTGTTGTTAGGAATCATGTGTTCAATCTTTATGCAAAGTTTCGAAGTTCAATTTTTCTTATCGACTCTTAATTTCCAAGTCAAACTTGATTTTCAAAAAGTCAAACCATTTTGTTCATCGCGAAATTTGAGTTCCAGTGGATGTTTTAAGTTCAATTAAGGGTGCAGATAGTTTCTAAATGATTTTTCTAACCTATTTCGTGTTGTAAGTTTTGTCCAAAACATTTTCAAATTCAATTTTGTGTTTTTTTTTTTTGGAACCGTGAACCTATAGCTAATATTTTTCTTTTATTCGTTTGCTTTTGATACAAATATTCACAAGGAAAGTTTCTAATTCAATTACAAGTTTAAATCGAATATAATAATCTAGTTGTTAAGTTGAATTGGTTAACGGGTTGCTTGATTTCAAGTAGAAGAAGATGATGATGTATAATACGGGTTAAATATTAACGGGTTATGTATAATTTCGGATAATGGGCAACAGCCCAGCTGGTTAAGTGTGTTGTGAGTATTCGAGAGGTCTCGGGTTCGAGCCCTGTCTGTGACAAATCTTTTCAGAAAGGCTTAAAATTGAGGTAGTTTCCTAATTTCATTATTATTATTATTATTATTATTATTAATATTAATATTATTATTATTATTATTATTATTATTATTATTATTATTATTATTATAATAATAATAATAATAATAATAATAATTATTATTATTATTATTACTATGATTATTACTATTGTTGTAGTTATTATAATTGTTATTTTAAGAATTATAATAATTATTATTATTATCATAATTATAAGTATTATATCAATTATTATTATTATTATAAGTATTAATTATGATATTACTATTAAATTTAAAACTTTAATATTAATAGCAAGAATATGTTAATTATCATTATTATTATGAAAGTAATATAAATTATTATCATTTTCGTAAACATTAGTATTAATATCTTTTTATAAATAATAGAAGTGTTAATATTGACATAAGTAATATTATTATCACGAATATTATAATTAACTAAGTACTAAAATCAGTATCATGACTATCATTAACAGTAAAACCAATATTGTTACAAGTATTATTATTAATGTCACCATTATTGTTACTATGATTCTTAATATAATTATTATTATAAGTAATGTTATTATTAATATTATCATTATATTTAAATACAACTTTTAATTACTATATTATTAAGTATATAAAAATATACTTATAAGTAATATTACATATAAGTATGACTATTTTATATTAACAATTTTTATATAAATATTCATATAAAACAAATTAGGTATTTTTAATATATATATATATATATATATATATATATATATATATATATATATATATATATATAACTATAACTATATAAATAATAATCATTTTCAAATATATATGTACAAATTAAATAAATAATATATAAAGTTATAACATATGAAATTGTTCGATTATGATTATAATTTTTAATATATATACAAATGATATAGGTTCGTGAATCTGGGGCCAATCTTGCACTTGTTCAATGCCATCATATGCATAATTACTACGAAATACAGTATAGTGAGTTTCATTTGCTCCCTTTTTAAATGCTTTTGCAATATATATTTTTGGGACTGAGAATACATGCGCTGCTTTTATAAATGTTTTACGAAATAGACACAAGTAATCGAAACTACATTATATGGTTGGATTATCGAATCGAATATGCCCCTTTTTAGCTTGGTAGCCTAAGAATTAGGGAAATGGCCCATAATTGACGCGAATCTTAAAGATAGATTTATGGAACTTGACACGTCCCATTCGGGTTACGAATGCTTTAGTACTTCGATTATCATGTCCGATGAGAGTCCCGGAATGATGGGGATATTCTATATGCATCCTGTTAGTTCGGTTATCAAGCGTTCACCATATGAATGATTTTTATCTCTATGCAGTTTGCGAAATGCCTGATATGAGATGATGTTTAGCAGAAATGAAATGAAAATCTTGTGGTCTATTAAATTATGGAAATGATTGATTACGATAAACTAATGAACTCACCAACCTTTTGGTTGACACTGTTAAGCATGTTTATTCTCATGTATGAAAGAAATCTTCCGCTGTGCATTTGCTCATTTTAGAGATATTACTTGGAGTCATTTATGGCATATTTCAAAAGACGTTGCATTCGAGTCGTTGAGTTCATTAAGATTATTATCAAGTCAATTATAGTTGGATATATTATGAAATGGTATGCATGCCGTCAACTTTCGATGTAGTGAAAGTATGTCTTTTAAAAACGAATGCAATGTTTGTAAAATGTATCATATAGAGGTCAAGTACCTCGCGAGGTAACCAAATGTAATGTATTCATCCAGATGGATTAGGACGGGTCATTAAACGTCGCATTCCGCAGGTCGGTTTGCTGTGAGAGCTATTGGTTTTTATTGCTTGTTGGTGGTTGTTGTAGAGTCACATTATATACAGATCGTTGCAATGCTGCTTTGTTAGTTTATCGTATGATTATTGTATGTTGTGAGTTTGATGTTATAATCTATGGTTGTAGTTTGTTAATGATGTCATTCTTATTTAATGCTGGTAGCTACAAATAGATAATAAGATAATACCTAAGTGTCACAGTCCCAGAAATCCTTGAAAACAAACCAGTTTTAGTACTTTAAGTATTAACCACATGCTATAATATTTGAAGTGACGTAACTAATAATCTAATTAAGGTGCCCCAAAAAATTTACTTAGAGCACCAGAAGTGATTAATTTTTCCGTCGTTCACATTCTGGAACGTTGGGAGTTTAGCGTTCTGCCAATCCGTACAGGCGTTCCTACAAATTTTGGTGCCCGACATGGGATTTATGTTGTTTGAATCCTTTGGAAATGGTCCTATTAGAAAACATAAAATTTTTATTACTTTATATATATATATATATATATATATATATATATATATATATATATATATATATATATATATACACACACACACACACACACAAATACAACAATACTTCATACGGAGTATTTCTTTTCATTCTTCCAAGCAACAAAATTCAAGCTAACAACATTTTTTTTAGAATTGAAATAATGTCGCAAAATCAAATCAACATAAATCATCCATACTACCCACAAAATCCAACCAATCCGTATAGTTACCAATGGATCCCGCTTCTTTAATAGAACACAAACATGCCAACAACACTGATATCGCGTAAAAAGTCATGTTTTTACCGACGATATCTACTCAAATTTCACATGAATTCAAACATGATAAATCTATCTATAGTTGCACTAATCCACTATGTTTTTCTAAACAGGACTTTACAATCACAAATTGTGGGGAAGACTGAAAAAGAGCCAAAGTTAGGGTTTGTAACCCTAAATTCAAGAATTGCCCTAGAAGATCACCACGTAAGCGAAAGATTACTATGGAAGATTTCCATGACTTATTTAAGAGACGTACATGAATTTCCATCAAGAACCTAGAAGCCCATATGTGATGACCCGGAAATTTCTGATCAAATTTAAACTTAATCTTTGTATGATTAATATTTTCGACACGATAAGCAAAGTCTGTAAAACTGAATCTCAAAATTTTTGAACTACTTTCATATATTTAAATACCCTTCGATTGTTTTCGACGATTCGCGAACAATTATATGTAAATAGATACATATATACTATAACTTGAAAAAGTAACAATGTATTAATTGTTTGATACCGTACATTAAACTTATTGGTTTAAATATCTATTTGAATATATATGATAAGCTGAAATATTTATTATTAAAATTTATTTATAAATAACTTCCAATGTGTATTTAAAAACTGATTTATGTATATTAAAAAGATATATACATATATATAATTTCAAGTTATTTAGTAAACGATAGTAACATTCGTTTATTGATTCGATTGATATTCAGATAAGTTAACTAAAGCGTTTAAGATGAACCAGTAAAACACTAATTTGCTACAGTATTTTCAAATTGCTACAGTACCCAAAATGCTACAGTGTTTTCGAAAATCACTATTTGCTACAGTGAATTGCTATAGTAAATTGCTACAGTAACTTTGCTACAGTAAACACTATTTTAAAATGTATTTTAACAAATAGCGAGGCGATGATTTATAGAAGTAAATGACCAAAACACTCAAATGTATAAGTTATATTTTGAGTGATATAATTTAGGGATAATTTAAGGCTATATTTTGACTAAGGTACGTGTCCCAAAATGTAATGTACAAGTTTTCTCAGCGTACGAAGGGACATTCGAAAAACCGGAACTGGGACATAAGTCGAGTGACGACGTACGACTTATCGATACAAAAATTACAAATCAACTATGCACGAGAATAAAATATAATATATAATTAATTAATTTAAATTATATATTATATATATTATAAAAATATGTCGACGAGCTAGTTGCCAAAACATTGTGAGCTGGAAAAGTTTCCTATGCGATCGCATGGGAATTACACTGCCCAGCCATGTGATCGCATGGCAGTGGAAATCAGGCCAGGTCTATAAAGCTCGCAGTTTTGTTCGAATTTATATTTTTTTTTTCTTCTCAAATCTCTCTGTCTCTCAATTATATTTATTATTATTATTATTATTATTATTATTATTATTATTATTATTATTATTATTATCATTATTATTATTATTATTATTATTATTATCTTAATATTATTAGTAGTAATATTATTAATTAGTATTATACATAAAATACTACGACGAGGTCATGAGCATGTCACTTTCAAAATGGGTTTTTGAGAGGGATAGAGTTAAGAAAACTATGGGTTATAGCTATGGAGGTTATGGGTAATGTTCATGAGTATTGTTTGCAAATCAAACCTAGTGTTTATCATCTCTGTTGCGTCTACGTACTTTCCTGCAATATTGAATCACAATATTGATACGTGAGTTTCATATGATCCTTTTTACTCTTTACATTTTTGGGCTGAGAATACATGCAAATGCTTTAATAACTGTTTTACAATAATTATAAAGTGTGAGTTTCATATGATCCCTTTTACTCAATATATTTTTGGGCTGAGAATACATGCGACTGTTTATAAATACTGAAAATACTAGATTTATATGCGTGAGTTTCATTTGCTCCCTTTTTAATTGCTTTTGCAATATATATTTTTGGGCTGAGAATACATGCAATATATTTTAAACGCAATGGATACAAGTACATACTTAATTCTACACTGAGTTTGAACCGAAAATCCCTTAGCTTTGGTAACTAGTAACTGCCGGTTATAAGAACTGGTGGGCGCGAATAGTGGTATATGGATCCATAGGGCTTGATATCCCCGTCCGAGCTAGAGCGCTAGCCTTTTAACGGACGTATGCTATTTGAGAAGCGTACACGTTGGTTTGCGTGTATTATTAAGATTATTATACAAAGGGTATAAAATATATATACGTTAAGTTTAGTTACCAGGGTGCTCAATTTCGTAGAATATATTGATAAACGTTTCTGGATGAAACAACTGAAAACTTGTGATTCACCTTTACATACAGATTATACGAAACAATAAAACTATGAACTCACCAACCTTTGTGTTGACACTTGTTAGCATGTTTATTCTCAGGTTTCCTAGAAGTCTTCCGCTGTTTGCTTATATGATAGACAAGCTATGTGCATGGAGTCTTACATGACATATTTTTCAAGAAAACGTTGCATTCACCAAATCATCACCATGCATCTTATTTTGACTGCATTGTCAACGGAAGTACTGTTGTAAACTATTATTTACAGTGATTGTCTATATGTAGAAATCATCAGATGTCGAAAACCTTTGATTTAAATATTCATATTTGGTTTGCCTTTTCAAAAGAATGCAATGTTTATAAAACGTATCATATAGAGGTCAAATACCTCGCAATGAAATCGATGAATGACGTGTTCGTCCATATGGATTTGGAGCGGTCGTCACACCATATGATACATATACAAAGATCAAGAAGTTTCAAGACTTACACACACTAAAAACAAACAAAACCCTAATCATCCAATACTTCAAATTCAACCGCAAGAAACTTCAAGAAGTGATTCAAGGACTTTGTGACACTACAAAATGGTCTAAGAAAATTCCAGAAGGTTCACATACTGAAGACAAGTACCGGTAATCAACAACGCACTATCAGAAACCAGTACACAACAACAAAGAATTGCTCCAAAATACCAACTTGGGATCCAGTTTAGCAAACTGGCGACCCAATTTAGCAAAAATGATGACTTATTTAGCAAACTGGCGACCTAGTTAGCCAAACTGGCTACCCAATTAGCGAAAATGTCGGCCCAGTTAGCTAAACTGATGAACCAGGAGCTGCAAAGTGGCGGCCCATATGGAAATTGATGACTCATAAATCTGCAAACTGGTTACTCGTGTGCATACTAGCGACCCAAAACGATCAAACTAACGACTCACGGGGCAGTTTGACGTGCAAACTGGCGACTCGTGCTCAAACTGGCGACCCGGGTTGGCAAACTGGCGACCCGTGCTTTGAAAACTGGTGACCCAAAGCCAAACAGGCGACCGATTTCACCTATAAGTTTAAACCTTCAGACGTTCATTTCATTCATTCAAAGAAGTTCTATTTATAAATAAATCACTCTCAAAACACTTTCTCTCAAAGCTTAGGCGAGTTTCTCAAGAATTAGGGTAGATTTTGTAGATTTAAGAAGCTATCTATATCTCTTAAGGTAGGGTTGGAGCTCCGTCTTATGCAATATTTGACATTGAATAGAGAATAAGTGAATCACTATAATAGAAAGGATCGCAAAATCTTCTATGTCATTATAAGCCAAACTATTATTGTACTTATCATTCTTACGGTAACATCCATCTTTATATCTATATAATTTTTTTAACAGCAGTACAGGATCACCCAGGGGGACTTAACCACCCCATGGTTCATCTCCCTTTAGTTGCATAACCCGCCCCAACTTCTACCCAAAAGCAAACCCGACCCAAACCGAGGGCATGGGCAATAAAATCCCCCTCCTCCATTGCCCCCGCAATGCGTATATCTATATAGTTATTATATGTGTTGATATAATAATTATAATATATTGATATCGTTTTTTGATAAATAATATCTCAGTAATATTCACTGTGAGGCGATGGCCATGGAAGACCCGTAGACTGATTCAGACTAAGGGTGTGTTTGACCAACGAGCTTATGGGAGCTTGAGTCATTTTGTTATATTATTTTACGCTTAATATACTCGAGTCCTTTTAGGTCAATTCACATCTATAAACTCCAGCTCCAGCTACTTCACCAAACACCTATAAAATATAATAAGCTCCTGCTCTAGTCATAAGCTCCAGCTATAAGCTTTAGCTTCAACAAGTTTCATCTAAGCACATCCTAAGATTGTGTGTTATCATTTATCAATTTAAGAACTCTATGTTTAATTTATAACTAGTTATTGAACCCTCGCTTCGCGCCGGGGGTTCGATTTTTAATGTATTTTATTGCGTTTAGTAAAATTATTTTGTGACTAACGATGATGTCGTTGAAGCGCAGCTCGAGTCGAACTAAAAGGTATAACCCGTGAGAGATTTAAATGTTATTTTAAATTAACAATATATGTGCATCTCCGCGTTTCGCTATGGAATTGTCGACTTTTAAAAATTTAACGCAAAATCAACGTGTATGAAAAGTACCCAAAATATTTAGCGTTTTTTAAAAAGCGTCCGTTTTGCGTATAGCTAGTGACATTGTGTTCCTAAAATTATTTCGAGTTTAACGATGGTGTCTGAAAAATTTAACTCGTTGCGAGCGAGAAGATATGACCCGTTGAATATTTGGGTGGAGTTTATTTAAGATTTTTTATGAAAATGATTATTTGACACTTTATCCCCCTGTTTGGGGGGTCGATTTGAATTTTTCAAACAAATGTGGGGGCCTTTGTTGGTAAAATGAAATTTAGTTAAAATTAAAAAAAGAGGTGTAAAGTCGAAAATGCCCTTGGTACTATTCATAACTTTTGTCTATTAGGTAATATGTAAATATTTTCGGTACTTCTAAATTTTTAGAATTTGTAATTTTTTTAAGTATTAATGCAAGTTCTATTTAAATATATTTTTTAATTTAATATTTAATTATTTAGTTTTTATTATATTTAGAATTAAACTAAAATTAAAATTAAATTTAAAATAATATTATTTCAATTCAAACTTGGATCAAAACAATGAACGAGTCGTCCACTATATTAACTTCAAAGTTTCAACTGAATTTTAAACAGAACATTAATGTGTCATTTATTTTTTAAGATGTTTTTTGTCTAAAGAACTGCAGACCATGTCTGCAAAAAAGATGAGACTTAAAGGTCTGTATGCTGATTACTAAAGATTGTTTGCAGCACTTAGAAGCATTAAGTTTGTTTTTATGTACTCAGTGTAGTTTAATCAAGTTCGCAACACTTAAGACTTTTTTGCTCAGTTGGTCCCTCTATTATACCCCAAATCGCTAGTTTGGTCCCTCGATTTTTAATTTGGCAATCAGAGTCCCTGAGTTATTTTGATTTTGCAATTGGCGTCCCTCCGTCAAATTTCTGTTAAAAATGTCCGTTAACCTTGTCATGTGCAATGCATGTGAGGGTAAAATCGTCTTTTTACTAAAAACAAGGGACCACCGGCGCAAAAATATCTTAACTAAAAGTGAGGGACCACTGGCGCAAAAAACTTATATTTAGCATTATTTTGATATTATTATTACTAATATTATTATTATTATTAATATCATTATTAACATTAGTATTAATAATTATTATTATATTGTTATTAATATTCTCATTATTATTATTATTTTTATTATTATTCATAATATTACAAGTATTACTATTCTTAATTCTTAATATATTTATATTTATTAATTATTATTATTAATTAAATACAAATGTTAAAATCAGAAATTATTAAATGCAATAACCATCGTGATCAACTTTACAAATTTTTGTATTTATTCCTCTTGTTTTTCTCATGCCCGAATATTTTTTTTGTCGACCTTCATCCACAATAAAACAATCGGTCGTCCTTTTATTCTTACTTCAATTATTCAGAACCCAATAACAAATCATTGAATACATTTCATCTGCTGCAACGAGTGAAGGAAAACAGAAAAAGGAAGAAGGAACAAGCTCGACACTTTGTATTCATATTTTTTTTTTTCAAAACTTCGAATTAAAATCAATTTTCAAAAACTGGAATTGCAATCTTATTAGGAATCATCCACTTAAACTTCCTGCAAAGTTTTACGATCCAATTTTTGTTATTCACATTGAATTCGTGAGTCAAACTTTTAAACTCAAAAAGTCAAACAGTGTTCTTCATTTAAATTCGAATTTTGTGTTACGAATTAAGTGAAATTGAGATTTGATAAAGATTACAGAAAAGTTTTAAAACATATTTCGTGTAGGAAGCTTGAGCTAAAACGTTCTTAAAAATCAAAAGCTAAATTTTTTTTGTGTTCTTCATCACGACAGCAGCTAAGCTGTTTCTTTTTTTTTTATTTTTTATTTTCAATTAATTCAAGAGTTTATGGTTCGATTATACTTTGTTTGAGAGTCTTAAAAATGATTAGATGTTTGATTATAATGTTGATTTGATCCCGGGTGGATTTGGTTTTGAAATGGTGATGAAGAAGATGAGTTATTTAAATACGGGTTAAATAAAGATATGTTCTGTATAATTTCGGTTCGAGTCCGGTTCGCGACAAATATTTTTTTAGCACTTTTTGAGGTAGTTTTAAATTTCAAAAATCTTTATTATTATTATTATTATTATTATTATTATTATTATTATTATTATTATTATTGTTATTATTATTATTGTTATAATTATTATCATTAAATTGATTATTATTATTATTAGAATTATAATTATTAGTATTATTATTATTACTAATATTGAAGTTATGATGATGATAATAATAATAATAATAATAATAATAATAATAATAATAATAATAATAATAATTTATAGATTCCTGTTTATATAAATTTATAAAATAAAAATATAAACATTTTAAGTTCTTTTGCGCCAGTGGTCCCTCATTTTTAGTTAAGATATTTTTGCGCCCGTGGTCCCTAGTTTTTAGTAAAAAGACTACTTTACCCTCACATGCAATGCACATGACAAGGTTAACGGACATTTTTAACAGAAATTTGACGGAGGGACGCCAATTGCAAAATCAAAATAACTCAGGAACTCTGATTGCCAAATTAAAAATCGAGGGACCAAACTAGCGATTTAGGGTATATTAGAGGGACCAACTGAGCAAAAAAGTCCAACACTTAATGGCATTAAGTTTGCGAGTTTATAGACAGAATAAGACATTATTTTATTTTATGTTTTTAAAAAATAAGTAGTTTTTGCATTTGTAGCTATAAAACTATAAAACATAATAAGATATGTATATTGAAAAACAAATCACACATAAGTTGAAGTGACAAGAGACTTTGTGCTGTTAAATAATGAAGGTTATTATTTTTTTTTATTTATTTATTTATTTTTTTTTTTTTTTGTGATAACCTGGTTATCCAACATTTTTTTAATTGACTAATTCTAGGACGACTAAGAAGATTTATTGTTACCCAACCTAGTATTTTGTAGTAGTAAAGTAAAGTTTGAAGAGAAAAGAGAAGGAAAAGAAATACCGAAAATATCTCATCTCACTCTCAACAGCAACCACCATCACTTGTATAATTTCTTTCCCTTTTCTGCCAGATCCAAACACCACCCAAAAAACAATATGACTAAAGATGAAGACTTTAAGCTCCTCAAGATCCAGGTGAACCTTCTTTTTACCAACTTTTCTTCTTCTTTATTTTAGTTACAACACACCACATTCATATGTTATTTATGAAATTATAAAAAAAGGACAACTACTAATTAAATGGTCATTTTTTTTGCTACATTATTACTTTTTTTGTTTAGTATTCTGATGCTTATTTTTGGGTTACTTTAGAGTTGTATTCTCAGAGTGAATTTGCACTGTGATGGTTGCAAACATAAAGTGAAGAAACTACTTCAGAAAATTGATGGTAACCTCTCTTTTTGTCTCTCATGTTTCTTTAAGTAATATTTGACTTTCAAAGTCAAAGAGACAACCTTCTGGCCTCAAAATTGGCATGAATGTTTATAGTTTAGGAAACAATAGTTTGTACATATGTTACTTGTTAAAATAAAACATAAAGTAAAGACCATTTCTGTTCAAAAGATTGATACACACACTTGTATTTTCAATTTCATAGGTGTTGAGCTTGACTTTTAAAAATGTTGACTTTTTTTAGCATTGAGAAAGTACTAGTACTAGTGTTAAGGGTTTTTGATGATTCAAAAATATATGTGGAAATGTATAATATAAATGATGATAACATGTGATCAATGTTATGTTCCATTGTTTTCCAAACTTTTTCCTGAAAAACAAAATAATTTCCATGGATTCAGTTGCAGATGCAAAATGGCTCAAATTCCAAAATTTTATTTTCAGGGTATTAATGGAATTTTTTTACTTTTACTTCCTCAAAGAACAAATTGTTTTCACCCAGTTAATATATTTTTCCATTTTTATCTTAATATATCTTCATAATACGGAGTAATATTGTTAACACAATGTATGCTCTCTATTTTCACTTGATTTGCGATGCTCTTGACTTATAAACTGTTTCTTTCATAATTAAAGATTTCATCTTTATCTTTATTAGTAGTAAATCTTGGCCCCAAATCTGTCTCTATTCATCCTTTTTCATTTTTGTCTTATTATATCATTATATGATTATTATCATTATGATGATATGATGCCAATAAAATGAGTTAAAAACATGATCTTGACTCACGTATTATTGTCATAATAAAGATCTCATCATTATCTTTATTAGTATTAACTTATTAGCTGATTTATGTTGACCAAGAAAGTGTCATTTTCTAACATCATTTTTCTTAATTAGGTGTATACCAAGTGATCATAGATGCAGAGCAACAAAAAGTGACAGTTTCAGGAAGTGTAGACTCTGCTACTTTGATCAAGAAATTGGTTAGAGCAGGTAAACATGCTGAACTTTGGTCGAACAATTCGAACCGAAACCAAAGTCAAAATGGTCAAACTCAAAAGGCTTCCTGTTTGAAAGATGACAAGAAAAAACAAACCCAGAAACAAGATTTAATCAATGGTCTTGAATCCATGAAAAACCAACAAAAGTTTCAACCTTTGATCTCTGAAGAAGACGATGTTTTCCTTGATAATGAAGAAGACGATGATGATGAAGATGACGCTGAAAAAGAAATTCACTTACTTAATCAAAAAGCAATTAATCAGTTGGCATTATTAAGACAACAACAACAACAGCAACAGCTGTTGCAACAACAACATGCTGCTGCTGCCAATAATGCAAGAAACGCGAATAACACGAAACAGACCAATCCGAATGCAAATGGTAATGGAAAGAAAGGAAATTTTAACCAAACTGGATTGAATGTAGCTAATAACAATAACAATGGTGGTGGTGTGAATATGAATCTTGGAGAGACTAAAAGGGCAAATGACATAACTTCAATCATGAACAATCTTGGCGGTTATGGCGGCAACATTGGCGGTGACGGAGGTTTGGGAAATGGTAATAATCTTGGTGGGTTTCAAATTCCTCAAAAGAACAATGAATTAGGATCTGGTGCAACAGGGTTCCACCTTTCTAATGGTGGACTTCCAATGGCAAATGGTGGTTACAATCCATCATCATCAACAAATGCACAAGCAGCGGCCATGATGATGAACATGAATGGTGGTACATCAGGGTACAACAACTCAGCTGCATCAATGATGATGAATTTGCAGAATAGGCAAGTAATGCAGCAGCAGCAGCTGCAACAACAACAGAATCTGCATCAGCAACAACCTATGATGATGTATCATAGGTCACCGGTAATACCAGCAGCAACTGGATACTATTACAATTACAATCCTGCCCCTTATACTTACAATGAACATCCACAGAGTTACTACTACAATACTGCAAATGGAGGTGGTAATGATAGTAACACTGCTGCTCATATGTTCAGTGATGAAAACACAAGCAGTTGTTCAATTATGTAAGTTAAGGGTGGTGGTAAAAATATTTAGTCTTTCTGCTGCCCCTAAGTAGTTGTGTGAATGAAGTTTGTTTATCTTCTTTTTAATTATGTAATGGTGTATTATTTCTAGTTATCTCAAGTTTAGTTATGTGCTAACTACTAGTTCTATTGTGAACCAACTTCAGGATCATCATATATATTAGTCACTTGTAATGTTTAAAGTGTGCCTCAACTAAATAGGATTGTCGAACGTTGAAGTTGTTAGTAAACAGGTTTGAATGATAATCTGGTTTGGTTCATGAATCGTAAAACGCTTTCTCGATTAAGTGTTTCAACCCTAGAAAGCATCGACTCTAAACCGGTCGCTGCAACTTGACCCTGCAAGGGGGCGCAACCCCCTTGACCCTCACTATTGTCATTAGAGTATTAAGTTAACTTTTACGAGTGTACATTTCACACTCTTCAAACTCGTTAATAAGTTTAAGATAATAACGCTCATTCAAGTAAATAACAACCGCTTAAATTGATTGTTATATGATGGTGGTGTAAACGAGCCAAGCCTAATATCTAGGATCGAGTTTGATCTCGCTCGGTTCTAGCCTAATATCTTACGGTCGAGCTCGGCTGATTTGATATTTTATAAGCTTGAGCTCCACTCAACTCGTTATTACGTCACATTATTTTTTTTTTTTAGATTATTGTTCAAATATATATATATTTCTTTATATTATCTAATTTAATTCTATTTCATACTTATTGTTTATCTAATTTTTATCGACTTCCAATCATATTTATTATTACTATTATAAATATTTATTATTATTATTATTATTATTATTATTATTATTATTATTATTATTATTATTATTATTATTATTATTATTATTATTATTATTATTATATATATATATATATATATATATATATATATATATATATATATTATAATAGTAATTATTATTATTATATGCTTATATATAAAATATTATATTATTACAAAAATAATACATAGTGTATATGATGAAAAAATCGTTCGGACTCGCGAGCTTGTTCGAGCTCGAGATAGGAAGCTCGAGCTTGTTTATTAAACGAGCTTCAAAATAATTACACCTCTTAGCGGTGGGTTGAGGGGTTGTTTCGACCACCATACTGTATTTGTTGAGGTTCTTTCAGTTACGTTCGTGCCTCCAGTTGTTCAAGAGGTTCTCACCCCATGCGGTATGAATCCTAGTGACTAGAGGGTTTGGTTTGAGTCTTCGAGTTCTCCGATGGAAGTTTTGTTTGTTAGGTTTTTGGTATTTGTCGCTTGACAAGTAGTGAGGTTTGAGTGATTGTTTAGAGGGGGGTCTTAGTTGCGGTTTCTTGGATGTTTTGGTGGTTACGTTCTACTTGTTTAGGCATATTTAGGGGTTTCAGTGGTTGCTTTTTGTTAGTGTTGGTTGGGTTTTGGAGGAGTTGGTGTTTCGATTGGTAGTTTAATCGATTTTAGAAGTTTTCTTGAAGATCCGACTTAGGTTTCACAAAGATGCAAGTGTTAGGCTGTTTCAGTTGTTGTATGTTTTGGTGTTTGATTTTGCAATGATTCGGAGTTGTTAGGGTTAGATGTATTCGTATATTTCAAATAGATCGTAGGATCTATTATTCAAACTGACTCTTTAAGAGTTATGTAGTTGTTGTAACTCAATTCAATCTTCGGATGATTTTTGAAATAATTTACTCTTTTTCACCCAAAAATAGGATATGTGGTAAAATCTTCAATTTTCTAATTCAATACGAAACAATTATGTAACTTTAATATAATTTGGACCTTTGACCTATAGTGAATTAGACCATAACCTATAAAAGTTCCTTACATGATCTCCATGCCCGTCATTGTTATAACATAATAGGCACCATTTGGTGATGAGGCTCGTCATATGTCAAACAACTATGACTATAATGGACAAGAGAAGGTCAAAATGAGGGGCCTGAAAGTTCCAACGACTATTAGTAAATACACGTGAGGTGATCATCGAGATCCAACGATAATGCTTGATGTGGTTGCCTCATATGATATGTTAATTTGCCACGCTTACTTTGGTTCCGGGGTTCGAGCGACATCAACGTTTTTAGTCAATCGAATTTGTTTAGAGTCTACTATAAGATTGAGCTTCGAAGCTAAGATTAATAATGTAAATGGGGTTGAAAACATGCAATAAAGGATATCACCCTCGCAAATGGAATTAATTCAGAATGAGCGACATTTGTTAAGTCATTAAAATGTTCAATTAAAGAAAAATTAAAGTATATGAGATTCCATGAAACTGCAAGAATGAATATGATACGGACACACGAGGTACCTTGATGTACTCACGCGGGCAATATTTACTGTTAGAAAAATACGAATAATTATGTGTGTGTGTGTGTTGTTTTACACGGTATGACCACCGAAGACTACACAATATATTTTCAATTGAAGAAGATTATCTCAAAACACGACTAACATTGCACGATGACGTTGGTGAATGAAGGTTGCAACTTGCGACCGTATGTCATTAGAGTTTCTTCACTTCTTGATTAGAACGTTAACGATTCACTTTGAAAGAATCTTATCAAACACATTGTAAGGCTCTTTATTAGTTCACAGTAATTCAACTATGAACACCAGACTCTTAATTTCACACAAACAATAGGAATTAAAGTGCAGACAATTAAGAGAACACGAATTAGAAGAAAACCAATAATATATTAAGCACAATCGTGTTTTTGATATATATTTAAAAACTGCAAACATAAACGTGTATTTATACAAGAAGAACCAAATCTTCCAGATTTGGTTTCTTAACAAACTACTCTACAAAATAGGAAAAGATATACAAGGATCAAAGCTAAACTTAAGGAGATTAATTCTGGAAGATAAACACAAAAACGCATCATCATATATCTTCTAAATATAAAAGAGATCTTCCAGAATCTTCAAATGGCTTTATCAACAAGAAATCATTCGGCAGTTGACTTTTGAAAACTTCAGACTCTAACATCATCTGCTCCTCAGACTCTAACATCATCAGACTCTAAAATCTGCAAAATACTTTGACTCATCAGATTAACTTTCCCAACAATCTCCCCCTATCTGATGATGTCAAAACAATTCAAGCTACTAACCCATCAACTTCTTGACCTCTCTTTCAATCAGCTTGCACTTATGCTTCATGTGTGAGATCTTCTTCATCATACTGATCTTGCTGTACAAGTGCATCAACAACTTTCTTCGAAAAGGTAAGATCTGCAGAGATTCACACCTTGTCATCAAACTTAATAGCAGCTCAATATTAGCATCCTCAAACTGATCCACTCTAATCAACATTCTCCTTCCATTAGAAGTTTTAACCAGCAATGCATCCAAATACTCAACATAAAAATCATCTATAAACTCCATATGTTCAGGAACAGCATATGTATCAACTATCCTCTTGACCCTTCTTTCTTTCTTTCTCAAATTAAAGGCTTCACAGAAAACTTCATAATCCTTCAAACTAATAAACCCTTCTTCAAACACCAGATGCACAAACATAAAAATCCTCTTAAACACCTCACTTAAAATCACCCTGTCACCTTCACAACCTCTCAAACCAAATGCAATTCCTCTCCATTCACAAAATCCTAACCTCAATATTTGATTCAACTTCACCCTTAATCTTTTATCAGAAGCATGAGATAAAGTCAGAAACAAACACACTCCATCATACTCAGTCCTATCAATTTCAACCTTCAACACTTCTCCTTCATACCTTCTAAATCTAAACCTTTTATTCAACTTAGCTCTCAGATCATTCAAGACCGCAGGATTTTCAGAAATATCACCAGCAGATTCTGCAATCATCTCACCAACAGCTGCAACATTTTTACCCTTATCCTTAACACCACCAGCAACAATTTCATCACCAACAGTAACATTCTCAACCACATTTTCTGAAACCACAACCTCATCAACAACAATGTGCTCCCCCTCAATTTGATTCTCCCCCTCAACAGCAGCTCTCTTATTCTTATCACCAGCAACCTCTGCATCATCAACTCTCTTTCTTTTCTCCCCCTTTTTGACATCATCCACCTGAAGAGAAGATATGATTTCCCAGATTTCAGCTTGTTGATTTTTTAAAGTAACCAAATCAGAAGCAAACCCTGTAAAACAACTTTCTACCCCATCAACTTTCTTTTCCAATACATCCAACCTGTCATTAAACATCACCACAGAATTTGAATTACCAGCACCACCCTGCAACTCCCCAACCAACCTCCTCACCTCCATCAACTCTGATTTTGAAACAAAATTATTATTAAAGTTTTTAGAAAGATCAGACTGCACAACAGATAGTTTGTCATCAAACTTCTTAGTCAAATTAGTCAAAGCCTTATTCAAGCCAACCAATTCAACTGGTGCCCCAGTCTGACCTGCAGTGTCAATAGATGTGGGTATGGTTGGTATATCCTCATGACTTTCCTGTTGTGAAGAAAAGCAATCCTTGGATAAAGAAGGTGTTGAGGCCTGTACCACACCCTGTGACATGAGTGTGGCATTGGCAGCCTGTGCAAGAGTGTGTAAGGATGACATGCTCTGGAAAGGTAGTGACAGACTTAAGTCTGAGGTAGAAGTAGGTTTGGCCATTTCAGTAGGTTGTTGAATTTGGTTTGATGAGTCCAGGATTGGGACCTCTGTTTGTAAGTTAACTGAGGGGGTTGCATCAGTAACTGTAATGTGGGTATCCAAGTTAACTAACCTATCAGGTTTGGTTAAGGTCAAAGCACTGCTTGCAACAACCTCTAGCAGAGGTGAAGAAACAGTACTAGCACCATCTTGCCTAGTGAATTGTAATGGTGAATTCACAGGTGCTGAATCATCTAAGGGTTCAAGTATGGTGGTATTCTCTGTATGAACTGGTGAGTTCATAAGGTTGTTTGATGAAGATATTTGCTCAGTAGCAGTGGGTGAAGATGGGTTAGATTGAAGTGGTGTTTCTTCAACCATATCTTCAGCCTGCTCTGTTTGATTGACAATATGGGGTGGAGTAATTGGGGGGGTAGAAACTGAATGTTCAGATTCTGTTGAATGTTGTTGACCATTGTTGTGACCTTCTTCAGATTCTGATTGCTCAGATCCTGAAGAAGATGCCCCTTCAGATTCTGATTGCTCAGGATCTGCAGGTTGGTCTGCACGGCCCAAATTGACCCAATGCATCATAGCAGCTGTAAGAGGGACTTCTTGACCATCAACAATGTGCCTATGAAACATTTTGACACTGCATTCAGGTAAATACCTGTACTCATAGACATTAAAAGTTTGCAAACCATTGTACAAAATTGGTGTCATTGCTTGTTCAAACATTAGACTCATAAATCTTATGAATGGCACATTGTGATCTCTTAAAGGTTTTTCAGTAAGCACTAAGAGTTCATTAAAATACAGACGTGCAAAGTCTATATTTCTCCCTGTTACCATGGCATCAAAAATATGAGCCTCAAAATCATTTATTTCAGTTAGACTCCCACATTTAAAACTCAAACTTCTGATTATATTTGACAATAGAAACATCCACCTTGGACTGAACATACTGATTTTGACACTAGAATTGGTTAAGGGCTGACCAACTAGGTTAAAACAATTTCGTACAGCAGATTTTGCTGCTGTTCGAACAAAATTCTCATTAAAAGGAAGGTTTAAAGCAGCCCTTAAATGATTTTCAGTAATTGTTAAGGTGTTGTTACCATTCCTGTAAGTACCAGTAATTGACCTTGCTTCTCTGTTCCCATTACAAGTGTACCAGAACTCAGCCAGCATCTCAGGATACATCACCGTTGTCTTAAAGAAGGCATCCTTCAAAGGATGATTCCTCATAAACAGCATCAATTCCTCATATCCCTCATTAGCAAACCCTTCTGGAATTCTACCACAAGCTACCCTATTGTTCACCGATACCTGTACCTCCTTATTACCTCTAAAATCCTTTGCTCGATGCATCCTTTCAGTTGGTTCCAGAACAAAAGGGATGAATTTCATGTTCGCCATTGTAATCGCAAGAGAATTTCGAAAAACAGATGAGGGTTTTGAGATGATCGACTGATTTGACAAAAAAAAATTTAAAATTTAAACCCTATTAAATAATTCTGACACCGCCAAAAATTTTACCATTTACCTCCTCAAAAAGTTACAGTTTTGACCCTTTTATTATAAGAAATAGAATAAAGAAAAATAAACTTACCTAAAACAGAACAAGAAAAAAAAACTTTATTTGACTCAAGATAGAAAATAATTTACACAAAATTACATCAAAAATACACCAGAGTCACACCATCTCAGACTCTGAAATAGCATTACCTCATCCAGACTCATTAAAACATCAGACTCCGGAAGAGTCATCACTAGACAACATTTCACTAGATGGATTTAACATTCCAAGTTGTCCAAGAAGATAAAAATGCCTTTCTTCATTAAGTGCCTTAGTAAAAATATCTGCCAATTGATCCTTTGTACCAATATGCTTCAAATACACTTTGCCCTTTTCAACACAATCCCTTATAAAATGATGTCTGATTTCAATGTGCTTTGTTCTTGAGTGAAACACTGGATTCTCAGTAATAGCAATTGCACTCTCATTGTCACACATGATTGGAGTGTTGGACAATGTCAACCCAAAATCCAAAAGTTGATGTTGCATCCAAAGTAATTGAGCACAGCAGCTTCCTGCAGCAACATATTCAGCTTCTGCTGTAGAAGTAGCAACAGAGTTTTGCTTCTTACTAGACCAGCTAACCAGTTTTCCACCTAACAATTGACATCCACCAGAAGTGCTTTTCCTGTCTAACTTGCAACCTGCATAGTCTGCATCTGTGTAACCAATTAGATCAAACCCTGAGTCTTTGGGATACCAAAGACCCAGGTTAGGGGTACCTTTTAAGTACCTAAAAATCCTTTTCACAGCTTTGTAATGAGACTCCTTAGGGTCAGATTGGTAACGTGCACAAAGACATGTAGCAAACATTATATCAGGTCTACTTGCAGTTAAGTATAACAAAGATCCAATCAAACCTCTATAGGTTGATTGACAAGTGGGTTTACCAGACTCATCCTTATCAAGTTTTTCAGAAATGCTCATTGGTGTTCTTATAGAAGAACAATTTTTGAAACCATATTTGTCTAACATGTTAGCAATATAGTTACTCTGGTTTATAAAAATACCCTCAGAACTTTGTTTTATTTGCAACCCAAGAAAATAGTTTAATGTACACAAATTACTCATTCTATACTCTTTTGACATAATATCAGAAAACCATTTTCCCAAGTTAGGATTAGTAGACCCAAATATAATGTCATCTACATAAATTTGAACAAGTAGCACATCACCTTTGTCCTTTTTGACAAACAAAGTCTTGTCAATAGCTCCTCTGGAAAAATTATTTTCTAGAAGAAATGTTGACAAGGTATCATACCAGGCTCTTGGAGCTTGCTTCAGACCATACAATGCCTTTTTCAATTTGTAAACATGTTTTGGAAATTTCTTACTTACATAACCAGGAGGTTGTTTCACATACACCTCTTCTTGCAAAACTCCATTCAAGAAAGCACTCTTCACATCCATTTGAGATACCTTAAACCCTTTGTGAGCAGCATGAGACAAAAACAATCTGATAGCTTCAATTCTAGCCACAGGAGCAAAAGTCTCATCATAATCTATCCCTTCTTCTTGCCTGTACCCTTGAGCAACCAACCTTGCCTTATTTCTGATAACAATACCATCTTTATCCACCTTGTTCCTGAATACCCATTTTGTGCCAATGATAGTTTTATCATCAGGCTTTGGAACCAATTCCCATACTTCATTCCTTTCAAACTCTGTAAGTTCTTCAGTCATAGCCTCATTCCAGTCATCATCACCTAGTGCCTCATCAATCTTCTTAGGCTCAATAAGTGAAAGAAAACTTGAAAACAAACAGAAATTAGCTATGGCAGATTCAGACACAGCAGCCTGATTAGAAGAACTAGTCTTGGGTAACCCTGTAGTATCCACAACATAATCATCAAGATGCTTTGGATGAACTATGCTTCTTGAAGATCTTCTGATAGGTACAATGGGATCTGAGGTGGTATCTGATGATTGGCCACTCTCTTGATTAACAACAATCTCTTCTTCTTGTGTAGATTCTTCTGTATGAACACCTTCAGCAATAATATTTTTAGAGTCTGACCACTGTTCATCAGACTCAGACTCTGAATCCAGAGTCTGAACAATGTTCTCTGAAATTAACTTAGACATTTCTTCAAGTGCAGAATTCTCAGAATTGGATGATTGATCCATTTCTAAGGAGCTTTCATCAAAAGAAACATTGATAGATTCTTCAATCTTCATTCTCCTCTGATTGTAAACTCTATAAGCTTTAGATACAGAAGAATATCCCATAAAAATACCTTCATCAGACTTTGGCTTCATCTTATCAAGCTGATCTCTTTGATTTAAAATGTAGCACTTACACCCAAAAACTTGAAAATAATGAATAGTAGGCACCTTTTTGTGATATAACTCATAAGGAGTTTTACCATGTTTCTTCACAATCAGTGACCTATTTTGAGTGTAACATGCTGTGTTTACAGCTTCAGCCCAGAACCTTAAAGCTACATTCGATTGACATAGCATAGTTCTAGCTGCTTCAATAAGGGTTCTGTTTCTTCTTTCAGCAACTCCATTCTGTTGAGGAGTTCTTACAGCAGAGAAGTTTTGACCAATTCCAGATTCTTCACAAAAATCAATTAAAGTAACATTTTTGAACTCAGTACCATGATCACTTCTTAACTGTTTAACAAGAATACCCTTTTGAACCTGCTCTCTTTTGATCAACCTGATGATTTCTTCAGGAGCATCACTCTTTGCAGCCAAGAAAATAACCCAAGTAAATCTGGAATACTCATCAACAATCACAAGAGTATACCTTTTTCCACCCAAACTACTAGTATTCATTGGACCAAACAGATCCATATGAAGCATGTGAAGTGGATCACAAATGGTAGCCAGGGTTTTTGAAGGAAACTTGGTTTTGGTTTGTTTACCCATAATACAAGCAGAACATGGCTTATCTTTCTTAAAGGGTTGCTGTGGAAGACCTCTCACCAATTTCTTCTTAGACAGCTCATTTATATTCTTAAAATTAAGATGAGAAAGTCTTTTATGCCACAGCCAATTTAGCTCATTTACAGTCTGAGAATACAAACATGTCTCAATACCAGAATTAACAGAATTCAGATCCAATACATACACATTCTGATGTCTCCAGGCCACAAGTGTTGGCCTACCTTTTGGATCATAAATAATACCAGCTTTCTTTCTGATTCTTATTTCACAGTCTTCATCAGCAATTTGACTAACACTTAGCAGATTATGCATCAACCCTTCAACTAAGGCAACTTTCATCAAAGTAACACTACCAGCTTTCACAGTACCATAACCAACTGTCTTTGCAACAGAATTATCACCATATCTCACAGGAGGACCCTTCTCTTCTACAAACTCTACAAGATGTTCTTTGCATCCAGTCATATGTCTTGAGCAGCCACTATCCAGATACCACTTACTACCCTGCTACACAAGACACAAACAACTACACAATTAATTCTTGGAGGGAACCCACTTTTCAGTGGGTTCAATAGGAGAATCTTTTACTCTCCATACAAAAGCTTTGTTACCAATCCAGATCAACTTGTCTTTGACAGATTTCAAAACACTTTCACTTTCACAGACTTTGGGTTTCCAACACTTTTCAATTCTCTTTGGAAGACAACATGTACTCTTAACAGGAGATTTCTCTTTACTTTTGATTACATTATTAAGTTTTGAAATTTCCTTTTTAAGTTTTCGAATAGTCTTAGTCTGTTTGGACTTTGACTTTCTTTTTGACCTTTTAGAATCTGGACTGGTACTAGTAACAGAAGATAAATCAGATATGTCCTTGCAACTTGACTCATGGGTGATAGACTCCTGGTCAGAACATTCACTTTTAATTTTCAAATCTAAACTGTTAGAGTCTGAAGATTTCTCAAGTTCAGACTCTGATTGACTTTTACTTTCTGACCAGTTAGAGTCTGATGGTAACAAAATTTCAGACTCTAAAGGATCTCTGCTCTCAAGTACAATGATGTCTAAAGGCTCAACAGGATCTAATGATTTTACAAAAGCATTTGTCAAAATCTTTTTATCACCATCAAACTTTACAAAAGTATCTGGTAAAATATCAGGTTTAAATCTATTAGGATCAGCTTCCACATTATTGTCTAATATGTAGTTTTCACCTAATATAGCCTTAACATCATCTGGAATTTGTTTGGCAATAGCATCAGAATTCTTTTTAGAAGATACACACCAAGATCTACAAATTGACTCATAATGTTTTGACCTTTTAATTGATCTTCCTAATTCTGTATTTAATCTTTTAGTTTCTTCAGCATATGCCATTTTATAAGTGTCTAATTCAGCCTCACACGATTTTAATCCTTTAATTTCAGCATCTTTTTCCATAATTGACTGTTTAAGATCAAAGATTTGTGTTCTTAACCTATCAATGTCTTCTAAACACCACTTAAAGTCAAGCAACAAGTACTGAAACATTCTCACTTTTTCATTATCAAAATAGTTCACAAAGTTTTGTACCTTATAGGCAGAAATTTTATTACAAGAACTATCCATATCCATCTTCTCAATAGCCTTCAGATCCTCTTCAAAATTACTGGATCCACCAACCATTTCAGTTAAAGCCATAAAACACTTGTCTTCCTCATCATCTGATGATGAATCTTCATCCTCCCATGTTTCAGTATACAAAGCCTTCTCCTGTTCTTTACCCTTTGCCTTCTCAGCTTCATTCTTTAATTTCTTGTACTTCAACTTGTACTTTCTTGCTTTGTCAACAGACTTGTAGGAATCTGAACCTCCTTCAACCTTAGACCAGCAATCAGCAGCTATATGCCCTATCTTACCACACTTGAAACACTTAGCTTTCTTTGGATCAAATGAACTCTTACCTTTACCCTTCTTAAAACCAAACTTTCTTTGCTCAACTCTCTGAGCCAAAAGAGCTATCTGGGCCTCCAGATCATCATCTTCCTCATCTTCTTCAGATTCACTATCATCAGAAGTTTCATCATCCTCAGATTCAACCTTACTAGAGTAACTGGAGAACAACTGTTTGTTCTTCTTTGTAGTAGCCACCAAAGCTGCCTCTGGATCTTTAGCAACCTTCTTAACATTGATCTTGTTCTTCAACTGTGTTTCTTCAAAATTTGATAGAATACCAAACAACTCACTTAGCTCATACCCTTCAATCTTCTCACTTATTACCATAGAAGTAATAACCGATTCAAAGTTTGAAGGTAGTAATTCAATGAACTTTTGACACAAAACTTGTTGTGTCTTTTCTATACCAACACTTTCAAGATCATTTATCAAAACCTGAAACCTTGAGTGGAGATCACTTAAGGATTCTTTAGGCTCAGCAGCAAAGTTTTCATAGCATCTGATCAGATTCTTTCTCTTTTGAGTCTTAACAACTGTGACTCCTTCATAATCATTAAGTAAAAGATCCCACATAGCTTTAGCAGTCTTGGCATGACTAATTTTCCTGAGAATAGGAACAGTGACAGCATTACCAATAATACTTCTTATTTTGCTGTCAAGCTTAAACTTTATAGCTTCTGCTTCTGTCCATCTTTCTCTTGGAGTTGAACGAAAATAAGCAGGTTGTGCAGCAACAGTATCTGATCCAGGAACAGCATCGACCATTTGACCTGGTGTAATGGGTCCTGTGGTAAGGACAGTTTCTGCATCTTCATGAACAGATCCAAGAAACCATAGAACTTTTAGCTTCCATGTTGCAAAGTCTGTGCCATCAAAAATCGGCACACCTTTTCCAGCCATGACTGGAGTAACAATTGTACTGGTAGACATCTTGATTTCTTCAAAGATGAAAAATAGATCGTTTTAAAGATTACCTTTGACGGATTTACACCTTACCCGCTCTGATACCAGTTATTAGTTCACAGTAATTCAACTATGAACACCAGACTCTTAATTTCACACAAACAATAGGAATTAAAGTGCAGACAATTAAGAGAACACGAATTAGAAGAAAACCAATAATATATTAAGCACAATCGTGTTTTTGATATATATTTAAAAACTGCAAACATAAACGTGTATTTATACAAGAAGAACCAAATCTTCCAGATTTGGTTTCTTAACAAACTACTCTACAAAATAGGAAAAGATATACAAGGATCAAAGCTAAACTTAAGGAGATTAATTCTGGAAGATAAACACAAAAACGCATCATCATATATCTTCTAAATATAAAAGAGATCTTCCAGAATCTTCAAATGGCTTTATCAACAAGAAATCATTCGGCAGTTGACTTTTGAAAACTTCAGACTCTAACATCATCTGCTCCTCAGACTCTAACATCATCAGACTCTAAAATCTGCAAAATACTTTGACTCATCAGATTAACTTTCCCAACACTCTTGAATAATATTATCGAACACATTTAGGGTACTTAATTTCGTTGTTTTTCATGTTTATTAATTTAATGTTTGTAATTATACATTTTTAGTTTAAATGTAAAGTTTGGTTATGTTTTGTGAAAATTAAAGTTTCTGTTCATTTAAGTTGGATGTTTGAACTATGTTAATGTTTTATTAAATACTTAAATTAAATACATGCTTACGTGATGCTAAAATGTTAAGAAGTTCTGTTAAGATAAAGTGTTTAGTTACACCATTACTATCTCATGGTCAAGTGGTATGTTGACGACCATCAACTTTTAACATGGATAGTGAGTGAATTGTTAAATGAAGTTTCAGACAAAGCCTTGAAGAAAAGAGGTAGGTCTCATATTTTTTTATTTTGTACATTATGCTTGATTACTTGTACATATCATATGAGTATATTTGTGGGTATTATTAAATAAAGATATGGATATGAATGATTTAGTTAAAAAAAAAAATGTTAACGTTTTTTGTACACATGTAACGTTAATGAGAATGAGAGTTGTTCAATTAAGTAGTGTTAAGAGAGTGTATTAAATATCAATCTTATTTTCTTAGTGCTCTTGTGATTTTGATATGATTAGTTAAGAAGTTTACTTATCAAAATTATAATAGTGAGTGGTCTTCTTTATTTGTGCTCGTAGATTCTAATGGGAAAAGTTTTGTTGTATACATAGAATGCAAGACGATATTCTTTTCCTTTCAATTTTAGTATCAATCATATCAATAAAAAAAATTAGGTTAATTTTATTATATAAAATCGTTTGCAAGTTGTATTTTAATTTATAATTTGTTAATAAAAATACAACAAAAAATAACAATTTAAAGTGGAGACCGGAGAGCGTTTATCTAACTTTCCGTACGGTATAAAGTTGTAACTTTCATTCACCTGGGTGCCTGTGTTTATGACAGGCTTGTATAGTGTATGTACATTGGGGATTTCAAAACTTTATATGTTCAGTTTGTAAAATGGTTAGCCATGTCTAGTTGAGATGACTAAACATTTATTCCTACTTTACAAAATCTTTGGTGAATTGAGAAATTAATGGGTGATAATTGAAAAAAACAAATATTACTCTACTCCTTATAACTTGTGTTTAGCCTTGTATCTATATAGGGGAAAGCTCGGAGGTGGAACAAAGTAATCGATCGCTCAGAGCACATAATTTTAGAGGTTCAATTTTTTATATATATAAAGACATAATCGGAGATTTGAGAAACAGAAAAAGTAGGGAAACGCAACTGAAGCAGCGAAGTCAAAGCAACAACAAAACAACAAAACACAATACCATATGAGGATGTGAGATGTAGACAATCAATCCCCTATCTTTGAATACATAGAAGTCATTTCTTCATCCAGAGTGATACACTCCAAGAAGTAGAGAAAATCATCCCTTTCTCTCTTCAGCGGATAAAGAGATTGCTTCTGAATCGACCTGCAGCCAATAAATAGAAAAAAAAAATTATAAAAAAAATTAAAATAAAATATAAAAAGTAAAACATGAGACGCCATGAAATAGTAGGATGAAATTAACATGAGTTTTAAATCCTGCACATTCAATTTAGGTTCTAAGGGACAGTCAAGTCGCCAATAAATCAACCAGTGGCGGATCTTGAACATAATTTTGAGAGGGGCAAACCTTGAATAAAATTTTCGGACAAACATAATTTATGATTCATAATAAGATGAAACAACTTTTTAATACGAAGTATATAGCATGAAGAAGGTGAAGGCAATTTAAATTTTCTAGTTTCTGTGTATGTACATCAGTACATGTATATGTATATTAAAGTTAATTATTATCATATTATAACCAATTATTTTGATTAGTAATAATACAACTTAACATTTTTTGGTGGAGGCTTAAGCGTGATGCTCTCCCGGTCAGACTTAACCTATCCGCAAGAGGTATCATGATTAATTCGGCTATATGTCCTTTGTGCAATTCGATTTCAGAAAGTATCGACCACTTATTTTTTAAATGTACCGTGGCATCGGATGTTTGGAGACTTATTCGGGTTTGGCTTGATTGTAATGCTCCTGTTTTTAATTGTTCGGTGGACATGGATTCGTGGATCGATGGAGCGGCTATGTCGACATCGTCAAAGCTTCGGTTTCGTGCTATAAGTGTTACTACTCTATGGGTCATTTGGAGACACCGGAACGGCATTGTTTTTAATGATATTGTTATTAGTAGATGTAATTTAATTGATGTCATTAAACGTTTTTCTTTTCGTTGGCTAAAATATAGAGGTCGTGTTGTTTCCAATTGGAATACATGGCTTCTTAGCCCATTGTAATCCTCTTTCAGCGCCATGCTGGGGAGTCGTTGTTTTTCTCTCTCCTATCGTCTTGCTAGGGAGCGTTGATATTTATATATCTTTGCCGTTAAAAAAAAATAGATATTGAAGGTCAAACATAAAAAAAAGTATATAGCATGAAGAATGTAACGACCCTGGTTTTTTCAACGTTTATTTATTAATAATTATTATTATTAATACGTGTGATTAAACGAATGTATGTTATTACATTTACATGTTACCATGATTGCCCGTACTTGACATTTAAGTGCCCGAAACGTCTTTGTGACACACGAAATTTGCACGAATAATATTTTCAAGTATTATTTACATTCATGATTAGTTTTATTAATCATTTTAATTAACTAAGGTTGTTGGTTAATTACTTGAGCTTTAAATGGATTAATTTGTTAATTTAGTGAACTTGGGCTTTAGTAGTGAAATGGACTTATGACTTTGGGCTTACAAGCCCACCCTACACTTTAAGTGGACTAACTAGCCACCCTTTCACTTGTAAGTATTAAATTGAACCTTAACTAGTTAGTTTGAAAGACTTGGAATATAGTTGGCACTTAATCCCCATGTACACCATTCTATTAACCAACTTTTGACATCTTTACATGCTTGTAACCATAAAACAACTCTTTCCCCCTCTTTTTTCTGCTGAAGGCCGTAGGCCATATGGTTGGGTGGGGAGATCAAACTTTTTTTTTTACTACTTGATACACTTGCATTCTCTAATTCACTACACACACTCTTTACTTCTTATTTTTCTCTCAAACATTCTCTCTTTTCTCTCTAGTTGTTGTAAGTAACTTGGACTCTTTTTCTCTTCCTCTTCTCTTTGTAAAACCGAAATCCAACACCCCATAATCATCATCATCATCTTTTGTTACTTGTTGTTTGATTACTTGTTTGTTATTATTACTTACTTACTTTGTTGTTGTTACTTACTTACTAGCTTCCAAGAATCAAACTTGTTAGTTTGATTCTTCATTTTATCTTGTTAAAACAAGAACAACAAGAACATATACTTTCTAGTTATGTTCTACATTTGTTATTTTTAAAAGATTAATGTTCATGTGTTGTGAAAACATACTTGTAAGTCATGTTAGTAAACTTTAAAGTTTACTTTCTTAAAGATCAAACTTTAGTTTGAATCTTTAAAGTATGAACAACAATGAACTAATTACTTGTTTAAATTAGTTTGTTGCTTCATTTACTTGCACTTTAATTTCATGTTGTTGGTTGTATTTGGTCAAATGTTACTAGTTAACTTTGATCTCATTAATCTTGAACTTAAAGTTAACTTTAAGAGTTCAAGAACATGTAAATGAAACTTTTTAATTATAACTTGGTACACTTATGGTAGATCTAGACTTTTGAGTCTTGGATCTTCAAGATCAAACTATGAACTATATTCTACAACTCAAGATCTTGATTTCATAAGTTTACTTCAAGTTTGTAACTTGTTTTTACTTATAAAGTTCATGTAAGTGTTAGATCTAAGATCTTGATGTAACTTTGGTTCATCAACTTCATACAACTCTTAAGTGAGTTGATCTACATGTCTTAGACTCACACTTGTGTCATAATTGTCAAAACTTAGTTAGTAATACTTTTACATTTCATGTATGTGCTAAATCTAAGACTTTGATGAAACTTTGGTTCATCAAAACACTTACAACTCTTAAGTGAAGTTGTGCTTCATGTCTTAGACTTGCACTAATGTTATGATGGTCAAGACTTGGTTGAGATGATGTAGACACATCAATGAGTTGTACACTCGAAGCTATATGCATCAAGGATGAGAACCATGATGAACATCAAGCACCAAGACCACCGGAACTCACTTAAACTTACTGTTTCTGTCCAAACCCTACTGACCTGCTGTTTCTGTAACAGACCAGTAGACCTGGGCTACTGAGACCATTATTTTTAGATATAACTTTTCGAGTACATAACTTTTCATATAGGACTCATCTTAATCCGAGTTACGGTTTAGGATTTATGGCCCTCCGATCGTCACTATGTCCTTTAACGTTGTGCAGAAATTTCTGACCTACTCGCACTTAGATCGTCGCCACGGTCAAACCAAGACGAGTTTGCTTCTGTAAATTTTACCACAACTAAAGGACTCATAGGCGGAGCCATGGCCACTGGTCTCACCTTAATTCAGTAAGGGTAGAGGCCGTGGTGACTGACTGAAGTCAGCCTTTGTGTAAACTACTTTCATAAACGAAACCTACTTTACACCTTTTGTTAAATGATGAATGATGATGACCCTCAAGACCTTATTTACATACTTTTAAACCTATTAAGACGATTTACTGACTTAGTACTATTTGCCTTAGGTTGAGGACCTCCGGACCGATTACTTGCACACCTTTTCCGAACCGACTTTACGGCTACTTTATCATTGTGAGTTATAGCATTCCCTTTTTACTTTAACTTATTTTGGGAACTGAGAGTACATGCGGATTTTATGTTTTACATACTAGGCACGAGTACTTAAACTTATATATGTGTGGGTTATACAACGGCAGAAACATTCCCTTTAGCTCGGTAACGTTTAGTCATTGGTTTTTGAACCGGTGAACGCGAATCTTAGATATGGATCCATAGGGTTTGACATCCCCACTCGGGCTAGTAGCGCTAGCATTTAATGAGTGTTTAATACTTCGTAGACATAGGCACTTGCCAAGTGTACTTTCAGGAGGTATAAACGTTAAGTTAGTTACCAAGTTCCCACGGTTAACATATACTTTATCATACTGTTTTGGAACGCTCTTTGTAGCACTGAAATCTCGTGGCCTACCTTACATACTGTTATACTTAAACTATAGCTCACCAACCTTTGTGTTGACGTTTTTAAGCATATTTTTCTCAGGTGCTTGAGGTTAGCTTCCGCTGTGTACTAGTCCTGCTTAGAGTTGTCGTCGCATGAACTACTTTATCTTGCATTCATACTTTACTACTTTTGAACTATGACTTGTAACGACCATTGTGGTCACATACACTTATTATTTGCTTCTACTTAGTGAAGCATGCTTTTAGTTTGTAAAACATTCGATGTTGGTTTAGACATCACTTTATTGATGAATGCAAACTCTTTTTGAAAACGCATATAGTACTTAACCTTGTAATGATCCTGTTGTTGATGATTCGTACACGATGGTTTTGTACGGGGCATCACATTTGGTATCAGAGCATTGGTTGTAGGGAATTAGGTTGCATTAGTGAGTCTAAGACTGACCCGAGTAGGATTCACTAATAGAATTAATCTACAACTTGCTAGTTTACGTGTTTCCGCTGAATTTACTGCATGCTGCTGCTTACTGTTACTGCTATATGCGGTATGCTACTACATGATTTCACTACTGCATGCTATTATTTGCTTTCGATTGCATGCTACCTTCGTACGATTTGCTGTTATTGCCATGCTACTTATTGTTATACATGATTTAAACTGTTGGCCTAATACGTGCTTGCTTTATGACTTACTGACATGGAAAATTTATTTTTCCTTGTTCAGATGTCGGATGTACCACCTGCTAGCGTTTTGGGCAGTTCAGACTCAGACCCCGTCGCCCCACCTGCTGCTGCTACCGATACACCGGTCCCGCTACCCATTAGTGATCCCGGCGCTTCTACTTCCGGAGCCAGTAGTAGTACACCTGCCCCAGTGGCTGCTTCCGATGGACACGTAGGCCCTACGGAGATTCCAACTTCGTCTGCTCCCGGACCCTCGGGGTCACAGCCCCGCATCGGTGGGATTGAGATTCCCGCGGAGTTCGGGGAAGGGCCATTTCGTAACCATATGCTCACGCCTTGCCGACGCACTCCCGACGGACGTTTAGTGCCGATTCCGCCAGGCAGACACAGACAGATGTTGGCCGCCTTCGGACTGCCAGTTGAGCCACCCGTGTCGCCACCACATGATTCAGACGACGGGTCTTCCACTGATGCTCCATCAGACGACACCTCTTCGGATGACTCCAGTGACGACGAGGACCCTGTTGATATACCTATACAGGCACCCTCCACCCCGCCGAAGAAGCGGTACCGTCCTGATGGCACCGTTATTCCAGGGGTGAATGGAGGTCGTGCTTTCACTGACGCTTTTGGTCGGCGTCGGAGGGTTACTGCCCGTAAGCGGCTTGTGCCGTACCCTGCCGACCCACTCATACGTAAGGTACCTCGTTACGTGCTGACTATTTCTGGAGCCGGGACATCTGAACCTCGTTTCGTGAGGGCTGCACCACTTGCACCACCGGCACCATCTGCACCACCGGCACCGCCTGCACCACCAGCACCGCCTGCCCCACCAACTCCCACTGTCGAGGAATTGACAAGGGAGGTGGGAATCCTCCGAGCTCGGGTTACTGAGCTCGAGGAGCAGTTGGCTCAGGTTTTAGACATCCTACACCCACCTTCACCGTAGGACTTTTGTATTAGATTTCATGATGTAATCTAGTTGTAGCTGTTGTATTATTCATGTATTGTACGGACTTACTCAGATGTATGGAACTTATTATTATTAATGGAACTTTGCGTTATTTAATTCTTGCACGATGTTCTATTTGCATTACTGTACGATGATTCTGTGGTATTTGTACCTAGATGCGTTATTTAATAACATGCGATGTTTTGATTCCATGTTGGTTACTATATACTGCATTATTACTATTTGCATACTGAATTTTGACTTGAGTCAAAATTTTTGTTTAGAACATCATGGCTAACGGTCGATCCACACCTACTGCTGCTCAAATTGAAGAGATGATCCAAGAACGTGTAGCCGCAGCCTTAGTAGAAAGAAATCTCCAAGCTCCACCGCCACCACCACCGGTTATCCTTCCCGTTCGAAATGGGTGTACTTACAAGGAATTCCAGAGCTGCAAACCGCATAACTTCAGTGGAACCGAGGGACCGGTTGGTCTCACCAGATGGTTCGAGAAACTTGAATCAGTATTTCGAGTTAGCAACTGTTCGGAGAACAAGACCAAGTTTGATTCGTGCACGCTATCTGACGGTGCGCTAACGTGGTGGAATACGTTAGTTCAAGCGAAAGGTATCGATGAGGCGTATGCTACGCCATGGGAGGAATTCAAAGCGGCTATGATTGATGAGTATTGTCCGAGAACCGAAATCCAGAAGATGGAAATCGAATTTATGCAGTTAAAGGCCGTTGGGAACGACCTTGATGGTTACAACAGGAGATTTTTGGAACAAGCCCTTATGTGTCCGACAATGGTCACCCCGAAATTCAAGCGTATGGAGAGATATTTCTGGGGACTCCCTAAGTCCATCAAAGGAAACGTCACATCGTCCAAACCACCGAATGTTCCCGAAGCAATGCGCATAGCGCATACCCTCATGAATCAGATTCTTGTTGATGAGCCGGAGAAGGCTAAGTTTGAGGCTGGTAGTAGCGAAAAGAGGAAATGGGACAACAACCACAACAACAACAACAACAACAACCACCACAACAACAGGGGGAGAACTTATGACCATACCCCCGCCAAGAGGCACAACAACGGTGGAAACCCCAACCCCAACAACAACACCAACTCCAACCCAAACTACAAGGGAACCTTACCACAATGCAAGAGGTGTTACAAACACCACACTGGGTATTGCAATGTTGTCTGCGAGAAGTGTCAACAGGCTGGGCATATCGGAAAAGACTGCAAGGTCACCACTTTGAATGGGAAGCCGAATACCAATGGACCTAAAAAGTGCTACGAATGTGGACAGATGGGCCATTTTAGAAATGCGTGCCCAAACAAGCGAAAAGACGGAGGACCACCCCGCGCTAGAGCTTTCAATGTTAATGCAAGGGATGCACGCGATAACCCCGACTTGGTGACAGGTATATTCAAAATCAACAATCTTTTAGCTTCTGTCTTGTTTGATACTGGTGCGGATAGAAGTTATGTATGTAGACATTTTTGCGATAAGATTAATTGGTCATTAGTCCCGTTAAAAGAGAGTATGCTTGTCGAGGTCGCCAATGGAAAACTTGAAAAGGTTGACCATATTAGTCGTGGAGCTATTATCAACATAGCTGGTGCAGATTTCGAAATTGATTTGATACCTATCAAACTGGGAAGCTTTGACGTGATCATTGGTATGGATTGGTTGAGCAAGATAAAGGCCGATATTATCTGTGGAGATAAAGCACTTCGCATACCACAAGGAGATGGCGAACCACTAGTTATCTATGGAGAGAGATGTACCTCGAAGTTGAACCTCATTAGTTGCGTGAAAGCGCAAAAGATTATGAAGAAGGGACGTTTTGCTATCCTAGCACATGTGAAAGCGGTAGAAACTGAGGAGAAGAGCGTGAACGACGTTCGAATTGTGAACGAATTTTCCGATGTCTTCCCAGAGGAATTGCCTGGATTGCCGCCGCAGAGAGCAGTAGAGTTTCAGATTGATTTAGTGCCAGGAGCTGCACCTGTAGCCCGCGCACCTTATAGACTCGCACCTTCCGAGATGCAAGAATTACAGAGCCAACTACAAGAACTACTTGATCGAGGATTTATCCAACCAAGCTTCTCGCCTTGGGGCGCACCTATGTTGTTTGTAAAGAAGAAGGATGGATCCTTCCATTTGTGTATCGACTACCGTGAGCTCAACAAATTGACAATCAAGAATCGGTATCCTCTTCCACGAATTGACGATCTTTTTGATCAACTACAAGGATCGAGTATCTACTCAAAGATTGATTTGCGATCCGGTTATCACCAGTTTAGGGTGAAGGAAAGTGACGTGATGAAAACTGCGTTCAGAACTCGTTATGGTCATTATGAGTTTCTTGTGATGCCATTCGGGTTGACAAATGCACCTGCCGTGTTCATGGACCTTATGAATCGAGTCTGCAAGCCGTACTTGGATAAGTTTGTTATCGTCTTCATAGATGATATCCTCATCTACTCAAAGAGCGAAGAAGAACATGAGCAACACCTCCGATTAGTGCTTGAACTCTTAAGACAAGAGCAACTTTACGCCAAATTCTCCAAGTGCGAATTTTGGTTGAAAGAAGTACAATTTCTGGGTCATGTTGTGAGCGACCAGGGTATCAAAGTTGATCCCGCCAAGATTGAAGCCATCAGCAAGTGGGAGACCCCCACTACTCCGACGCATATTCGCCAATTCCTAGGTCTCGCCGGTTATTACTGAAGATTCATCGAAGGATTTTCTCTGATTGTGCGTCCTTTGACCGCGCTGACTCACAAGGGTAAAAAGTTCATTTGGGAACCCGCACACGAATCAGCATTCCAAACTTTGAAGAAGAAGTTAACCACCGCACCTATCCTATCTCTTCCCGAAGGCAGTGACGATTTTGTTGTTTATTGCGATGCTTCGAAAAGTGGTTTTGGTTGTGTACTGATGCAACGATCAAAGGTTATTGCCTATGCCTCTCGCCAATTGAAGATTCATGAGCGGAACTACACTACTCACGATCTTGAACTTGGAGCCGTTGTCATTGCGCTTAAATTGTGGAGACACTATTTGTATGGAACTAAGAGCACTATCTTCACCGATCACAAGAGTCTCCAGCACATCTTTGATCAGAAGCAACTGAATATGAGACAGCGTCGATGGATCGAGATGCTCAACGACTACGATTGTGAACTCCGTTATCATCCTGGCAAGGCCAATGTTGTTTAAGCCGAAAGGAGAGGATGGCACCTCTTCGTGTTAGGGCTCTGAACATCACCATCCATTCGAACCTCAATAGTCAGATCAGAGTAGCCCAAGATGAGGCTCTCAAGGAGGAGAATTTACCTCATGAACATTTGAACATACTTGTCTCTCGATTCGAGGTTAGGGAGTCTGGACTCCGTTGTTATGCCGGAAGAATTTGGGTACCTTGTTATGGAGATCTACGGAACCTGATACTTGATGAAGCACATAAATCGAGATATTCAATTCATCCTGGAGCGGGCAAAATGTACCACGACCTTAAAGAAAAGTATTGGTGGCCGAATCTTAAGAAGGACGTTGCGACCTATGTTGGTAAGTGTTTGACTTGCTCGAAGGTTAAAGTAGAGCATCAGAGACCTTCTGGGTTACTTCAACAACCAGAAATCCCACAATGGAAGTGGGAACGGATAACAATGGATTTCATCACCAAACTACCAAAGACGGTGGGCGGATACGATACTATTTGGGTTATTGTTGACCGCCTTACCAAATCTGCACACTTCCTAGCGATGAAGGAAACTGATATGATGGAAAGACTTGCTCAATTATACATTAAGGAGGTTTTATCACGACACGGTGTACCTTTATCGATCATCTCAGATCGCGATCCCCGTTTTGCTTCTAGATTTTGGCGTTCTTTGCAAGAAGCCATGGGAACTCGTCTTGACATGAGTACTGCTTATCATCCTCAGACTGACGGGCAAAGTGAACGAACGATTCAGACGTTGGAAGACATGTTGCGTGCATGTGTCATTGGTTTTGGAAAGGACTGGGAAAGGCATTTGCCACTAGCCGAATTCTCGTACAACAACAGTTATCACTCTAGCATTAATGCTGCACCTTTTGAAGCATTGTATGGCCGTAAGTGCCGATCTCCTATTTGTTGGGCCGAAGTAGGCGAAAAGCAAATCACCGGACCCGAGGTAGTCCACGAAACGACAGAGAAGATTGCTCAGATTCAAGCTAGACTTAAGACTGCCCGTGGTCGCCAAAAGAGTTATGCCGATCTTAAACGTAAAGACTTTGAATTCAACGTTGGTGATCGTGTAATGTTGAAAGTTGCACCTTGGAAAGGTGTGATCCGTTTTGGAAAACGTGGAAAGTTAAACCCACGCTACATTGGTCCTTTTGAGATCTTGGAACGTGTTGGACCCGTTGCATACTGTTTGGATCTACCAGCACAATTGAGCTCAGTTCATCCTACCTTCCATGTGTCAAACTTGAAGAAGTGTCTTGCTGCACCTGAACTTATCATACCACTGGAAGAACTTACAATTGACGACAAACTCCACTTTGTGGAAGAACCTATTGAAATTATGGATCGTGAGATCAAAACTTTGAAACGCAACAAGATTCCGATCGTCCGAGTGCAATGGAATGCCAAACGAGGACCTGAGTTTACTTGGGAGCGAGAGGATCAAATGATGCGGAAGTATCCTCACCTTTTCCCGACTCCTCCTTCTACCTCAGCTTAAATTTCGGGACGAAATTTTCTTTAACAGGTTGGTAATGTAACGACCCTGGTTTTTCCAAAGTTTATTTATTAATAATTATTATTATTAATACGTGTGATTAAACGAATGTATGTTATTACATTTACATGTTACCATGATTGCCCGTACTTGACATTTAAGTGCCCGAAACGTCTTTGTGACACACGAAACTTGCACGAATAATATTTTCAAGTATTATTTACATTCATGATTAGTTTTATTAATCATTTTAATTAACTAAGGTTGTTGGTTAATTACTTGGGCTTTAAATGGATTAATTTGTTAATTTAGTGAACTTGGGCTTTAGTAGTGAAATGGACTTATGACTTTGGGCTTACAAGCCCACCCTACACTTTAAGTGGACTAACTAGCCACTCTTTCACTTGTAAGTATTAAATTGAACCTTAACTAGTTAGTTTGAAAGACTTGGAATATAGTTGGCACTTAATCCCCATGTACACCATTCTATTAACCAACTTTTGACATCTTTACATGCTTGTAACCATAAAACAACTCTTTCCCCCTCTTTTTTCTGCTGAAGGCCGTAGGCCATATGGTTGTGTGGGGAGATCAAACTTTTTTTTTTACTACTTGATACACTTGCATTCTCTCATTCACTACACACACTCTTTACTTCTCATTTTTCTCTCAAACATTCTCTCTTTTCTCTCTAGTTGTTGTAAGTAACTTGGACTCTTTTTCTCTTCCTCTTCTCTTTGTGAAACCGAAATCCAACACCCCATAATCATCATCATCATCTTTTGTTACTTGTCGTTTGATTACTTGTTTGTTATTATTACTTACTTACTTTGTTGTTGTTACTTACTTACTAGCTTCCAAGAATCAAACTTGTTAGTTTGATTCTTCATTTTATCTTGTTAAAACAAGAACAACAAGAACATATACTTTCTAGTTATGTTCTACATTTGTTATTTTTAAAAGATTAATGTTCATGTGTTGTGAAAACATACTTGTAAGTCATGTTAGTAAACTTTAAAGTTTACTTTCTTAAAGATCAAACTTTGGTTTGAATCTTTAAAGTATGAACAACAATGAACTAATTACTTGTTTAAATTAGTTTGTTACTTCATTTACTTGCACTTTAATTTCATGTTGTTGGTTGTATTTGGTCAAATGTTACTAGTTAACTTTGATCTCATTAATCTTGAACTTAAAGTTAACTTTAAGAGTTCAAGAACATGTAAATGAATTTTTTTAATTATAACTTGGTACACTTATGGTAGATCTAGACTTTTGAGTCTTGGATCTTCAAGATCAAACTATGAACTATGTTCTACAACTCAAGATCTTGATTTCATAAGTTTACTTCAAGTTTGTAACTTGTTTTTACTTATAAAGTTCATGTAAGTGTTAGATCTAAGATCTTGATGTAACTTTGGTTCATCAACTTCATACAACTCTTAAGTGAGTTGATCTACATGTCTTAGACTCACACTTGTGTCATAATTGTCAAAACTTAGTTAGTAATACTTTTACATTTCATGTATGTGCTAAATCTAAGACTTTGATGAAACTTTGGTTCATCAAAACACTTACAACTCTTAAGTGAAGTTGTGCTTCATGTCTTAGACTTGCACTAATATTATGATGGTCAATACTTGGTTGAGATGATGTAGACAAATCAATAAGTTGTACACTTGAAGCTATATGCATCAAGGATGAGAACCATGATGAACATCAAGCACCAAGACCACCGGAACTCACTTAAACTTACTGTTTCTGTCCAAACCCTACTGACCTGCTATTTCTGTAACTGACCAGTAGACCTGGGCTACTGAGACCATGATTTTTAGATAGAACTTTTCGAGTACATAACTTTTCATATAGGACTCATCTTAATCCGAGTTACGGTTTAGGATTTATGGCCCTCCGATCGTCACTATGTCCTTTAACGTTGTGCATAAATTTCTGACCTACTCGCACTTAGACCGTCGCCACGGTCAAACTAAGACGAGTTTGCTTCTTTAAATTTTACCACAACTAAAGGACTCATAGACGGAGCCATGGCCACTGGTCTCACCTTAATTCAGTAAGGGTAGAGGCCGTGGTGTCTGACTGAAGTCAGCCTTTGTTGTAAACTACTTTCATAAACGAAACCTACTTTACACCTTTTGTTAAATGATGAATGATGATGACCCTCAAGACCTTATTTACATACTTTTAAACCTATTAAGACGATTTACTGACTTAGTACTATTTGCCTTAGGTTGAGGACATCCGGACCGATTACTTGCACACCTTTTCCGAACCGACTTTACGACTACTTTATCATTGTGAGTTATAGCATTCCCTTTTTACTTTAACTTATTTTGGGAACTGAGAATACATGCGGATTTTATGTTTTACATACTAGGCACGAGTACTTAAACTTATATATGTGTGGGTTATACAACGGCAGAAACATTCCCTTTAGCTCGGTAACGTTTAGTCATTGGTTTTTGAACCGGTGAACGCGAATCTTAGATATGGATCCATAGGGTTTGACATCCCCACTCGGGCTAGTAGCGCTAGCATTTAACGAGTGTTTAATACTTCGTAGACATAGGCACTTGCCAAGTGTACTTTTAGGGGGTATAAACGTTAAGTTAGTTACCAAGTGCCCACGGTTAACATATACTTTATCATACTATTTTGAAACGCTCTTTGTAGCACTGAAATCTCGTGGCCTACCTTACATACTGTTATACTTAAACTATAGCTCACCAACCTTTGTGTTGACATTTTTAAGCATGTTCTTCTCAGGCGCTTGAGGTTAGCTTCCGCTGTGTACTAGTCGTGCTGTAGACACCCGCTGCTTAGAGTTGTCGTCGCATGAACTACTTTATCTTGCATTCATACTTTACTACTTTTGAACTATGACTTGTAACGACCATTGTGGTCACATACACTTATTATTTGCTTCTACTTAGTGAAGCATGCTTTTGGTTTGTAAAACATTCGATGTTGGTTTAGACATCACTTTATTGATGAATGCAAACTCTTTTTGAAAACGCATATAGTACTTAACCTTGTAATGATCCTGTTGTTGATGATTCGTACACGATGGTTTTGTACGGGGCATCACAAAGAAGGTGTAGGCAATTTAAATTTTCTAGTTTCCGTGTATGTACATGTATATTAAAGTTAATTATTTATCATATTATAACTAATTATTTTAGTTAGTAATAATACAGTATGGTAAATAGATATTGAATGCAAAAACAAAAAAAGAAAAAAAAAGTATACATGGAAGCAGGTTTGAACCTACACCAAATGCGAAATTTCTAATTAATAAGAGACTATAGACCAGTGATTCAGTTGGACTTTCATTTTATTACCTATGAAACAATACTATTAAACGTAATTTGTGGGAGGGTCAGGCCTCACCCCACCCTCCCAAAGATCTGCCATTGAAATCAACACTTGCTGTTGACTCAATTTATAGAGCCAAATAGGCCTAAAAACAATAATCAAAGGTTCCGGAAAAAAAGAAAAAGTAATCAAAGTCCATTAACATATAAGTAAGATTGAAAAAACCTTTTATTAAATAGTTTATATTATTCTTTAGGGTATAAGTACTTTTTTTATCTCGTTTTAGATAGTTAAATACTCGAGAATGACTTTGTACATATAATAAACACAACTTTTATTTATTTGTCTTATTCACGACCTCCCATCCAACAAAGTAACAATGCTCATTCAGCTCAAGTGAGATGTCTCATTGGTTGCAACAATAAGCTTAGCTTATACACATGTCAAATTACTACCAATTACACTAATCACTTATTCAATAATGCAAGCCAATTACACTAATCACTTATTCAATAATGCAAGGGAACAGTCAGGGAACAATGACACATATTCTAATGAAGGAATTGAAAATATATGACCGTTGATAGGATACTAGGTGAATGTGCACGGCTAAGTCACGTGCTCACCACATGCATGACCTACACAGAGATGACCTACACAGAGTCCAATACTCATGCTCACTGGTTGAGGAAGTTTGACTTTATTAACAAATTTGGGTCAACATTTTCACCATGTCAGTGGTTTGGAAAAAGAGACGTTGAACAAAATTTCTATGTGAAGGGCTAATATTTCTACTATATATTTTCACAAATAACTTAAAAAAATGTATAATGTATTAATAATCAATACTCCTTAATAATAATACAACTTTTTTTTGAACGGCAGTATTCGCGATCATATATCACTCACACACGTATTAAGAAGAAACCCAAATCTTAACAACTCTGGCCACGATTGAAGGTTGGAAAAATCCATGAGCGAAACTTCCCTTTGTTTAGGGGGGAGGGGGGAGCTTAGCCCATCTAAGTTTTTGTTAGAAATTATTTATTACACTAATAAAATTCTTTTATACACTTGTTAGGCTATGAAAATTAGGCTTGTTTTAGTTTTACCCCTCTAACATTAGTTTCGCCCCCTCTGCTATAGAGTTAAAGTTTCGTACTGAAAAAATCTCCTTCGATAAGTTAATTGCTGGCAATATCAACCTAGATTCCGGCCCTTGAAATCGAACATGCGCCTACTCATTGAAGACAAACATGTCGCCCCCTCGTGTACCACTTACACAACACCTCGGTAGTTAATGTAATACAATTTAATGTACAATTGCATTAAATTTATGAAGAAAATGATGGATAACATATCATTACCACATAATTGAATTCTTTTATAATGAGTTGGATTATCGTTGTCGCTTGATATATTTTTTTATTTGTGAAATAACACTTTAATATGCGTACACCACATGTGTTAACAGATAAGTGGTACCAAGAGGTGTTCGGGTTTCATGAGATCGAGGTTCAAAATCAGGAGGAGTTATCTCAAATTGTGTCTTATGAGCAGTTAATTTGAGGTTTCTACAAGAAGTTTTCGCTAGATTGTGTCTTCTGAAGTCTGAACAATTAATCTTAGTTTCCTCTTGACAAGTGGACCAATTGGGTGGGTATCTTTTGATCTCCGTAAGTGACTCCTAACATGTTAAAACAATTTAATTAGGTGTATAGTAATACTAAATATGTCTAGATCCTAATAATATGCCCTAATTCATATACTAATTACACGTAGATTTATTGTGTTTTCTACGTAGTTAATTTAAGTTTCCTCATGACGAGTAAGATATGAACGGTTGAGTGGCTTCTGCCACCATCAGGAACCTCTTTACATCTTTACAACTTTACATGCTATTAAAAGAGAAGATTTAATTATGTGTATAGTAATATTCTTGTAGTAATCATCTAGTATCAGGTTTTGCGTTCGGGGGGCGTGATTTTTCCGAGGTTTTACTTTCTTTGGGAAAGAGCCAATGTGCTCGTTTATAGGAGAGTTTTCTCGCTTACTTAAAAAAAAATATTCTTAGTACTAATACGAAATATGTCTAGTACTAATAATATACCCTAATTCATATACTAATTACAAGTAAATATTCCTTCTAATTCGCTACTTGTTTTATTTTTCCACTAATAAATTAATAATACTTCTACACGTTTCATGCATACATTTTTTTTAAATCGATTTTACAAACTAGGAAATTTTAAATCGATTTTATATATGATGATTATAAAATGATTATAATTATAATTATAATTATAATTATAACCGCAAAGATCGGAACTCATTGTATTGCATCTAACGGCAATAACTGTATGAATAACGTATCGACGTTTTGGTTCATGGACAGACTTTTATGTTTGGAGTTATAAACTTGGGTTGCCTACAAGGGCCCAACGCTTTCCAAACATTACAGTGATTATATAAGGGCCCAATGTTTTTGGGCCCCAATGTTTTTTAAAACAGTTCAGTAGTAACATAGGGGGCCCATTTACAACCAAAACAATGGACTTCAGATTTCAGAATGTTGAATACTCGACTAAATTTTATTTGGGAAATTAGTCAAAACTAGTGATTGCATCCCGCGGGTATTACGTTTTTATTTATTTATCAAATTAATTGTCATACGTTAAATTCAAATTATTTGCAAAAAAAATAATAAATAGTTAAAATACAACTGATAGTCAAAAACAATGAGTAAAAAATATTTTACAAATCACATGCTTTAAAAACGGTGTGACATAATTTTTATACGATCATTATTTATGTTTGCTAAATAAAGCTACTTGCTAATTTGGCATAAAAAAATGTCAAAATAATATACCAAAAGAAATAATCTAAAGTGTCTACATCATTTAAAAAAAATACAAAAAAAAGTTGTAAAAAATAACAATTTAGTTTTTAGATATAAAAAGGGGAAGAAGACTCTCACATGGGTAACGTGGCAGTTTAAAAACTCACTCTATGAAACTTACTATATAAAACCATCATGCATGATTCTCACATTTTGATTTTTTAAATTAGAAGTATGAGAATGTGAAGGGGGGACATTTAGGTAAATTGATGCAACATATTTAAGTTTAATTGGTTGTTAGGTATATTTAAAAAATTAAAAATGAAAATAAAATTGAAAATGACGTTAGAGGACAAAAGGAATAGTAGTCACTTTGGTTATTAGTATATAATAGATAATTGTCCTCGTTACTTAAATTGTTTAATAATAACTAGTGAAATGACCCGTGAAATTACGGATTTATTTAAACGAAATAATTTAATGATATGTTTAGATATTAAGTGAATGTAAATGCTAAAGTTATTTATATTAATGACCTGTTTGACTAAGAAACTTGTCGTTATTTTTACAAATATAGAGACATACATTTTCGCATACATATGTAACGTAATTAATTTCGTAAAAAGAATTCACATTTGAATATTAATACTATAATAACTGTAATTATAATTATTATATTAAAAGTAAATCTTTATAGTTATATAAAACTCTAAAATGATGATGTCATCATTAAGTTAATTACATTTTAATTTTCATAATAATGATGTCATTATTTTATATTAATTTAATTAAAAAAATAATACGAACTCTTTTATAAAAGGAAATACTAATCTCTCATAAATTGTAAAATCTTCTACAGAACACCCAAATTTTAAAACATATTGTACAACTTTTATATAATAATTGTATTTTAATTTTTTTAAAAATTTTAAAAGACATTTATTTTTACTAATTATTATTATTATTCTATATTAATATCCAACTCTGAGCGAACTTTATTATTATTATGTACTTTTAATATAATAATTATAATTATTATATTATTAATATTTAAATATGGATTCTTTTTACTAAATTAATTACGTTACATATGTATGCGAAAATACACGTCTCTATATATTTGTAAAAACAACGATAAATTTTTTAGTCAAATGGGTCATTAAAATAAACGACTTTAGCATTTACATTCACTTAATACCTAAAACATGTTATTAAATTGTTTCGTTTAAACAAACCCGTGATTTCACGGGTCATTTCACTAGTAATAATAATAAAGTTCGCTCAAACAGTATATATTTTTTTAATAATAATAATAATAATAATTATTAGTAATAATAAATATCTTTTATTTTTTTTTGAAAATTAAAATACAATTATTATATAAAAGTTTTATAATATGCTTTAAAATTTGGGTGTTCTGTAGAAGATATTACAATTTAGGAGATATTAGTATTTTCTTTTATAAAAGATTTCGTATAATTTTTTTAATTAAATTAATATATAATTATGACATCATCATTATAAAAATTAAATGATAATTAGCTTAATGATGACATCATTATTTTAGAGCTTTATATGACTATATAGATATGCCCTTAAAAATTGTGATTACCAAAATTATTTCTAACCACGCACTACATACCACACACCATGCTTGCAACTCAATGTGTGATGCGTGTTATCGAGATTTTCATCGAAACGACCTAATTTTCGGCGCAACAGGCACCATGAAATGTCCCGTTCTTATTGATTAAAAATGTTCCATATTAATTGATTTCGTTGCGAGGTTTTGACCTCTATATGAGACGTTTTTCAAAGACTGCATTCATTTTAAAACAAACCATAACCTTTATTTCATCAATAAAGGTTTAAAAAGCTTTACGTAGATTATCAAATAATGATAATCTAAAATATCCTGTTTACACACGACCATTACATAATGGTTTACAATACAAATATGTTACATCGAAATCAGTTTCTTGAATGCAGTTTTTACACAATATCATACAAACATGGACTCCAAATCTTGTCCTTATTTTAGTATGCAACAGCGGAAGCTCTTAATATTCACCTGAGAATAAACATGCTTTAAACGTCAACAAAAATGTTGGTGAGTTATAGGTTTAACCTATATATATCAAATCGTAACAATAGACCACAAGATTTCATATTTCAATACACATCCCATACATAGAGATAAAAATCATTCATATGGTGAACACCTGGTAACCGACATTAACAAGATGCATATATAAGAATATCCCCATCATTCCGGGACACCCTTCGGATATGATATAAATTTCGAAGTACTAAAGCATCCGGTACTTTGGATGGGGCTTGTTAGGCCCAATAGATCTATCTTTAGGATTCGCGTCAATTAGGGTGTCTGTTCCCTAATTCTTAGATTACCAGACTTAATAAAAAGGGGCATATTCGATTTCGATAATTCAACCATAGAATGTAGTTTCACGTACTTGTGTCTATTTTGTAAATCATTTATAAAACCTGCATGTATTCTCATCCCAAAATATTAGATTTTAAAAGTGGGACTATAACTCACTTTCACAGATTTTTACTTCGTCGAGAAGTAAGACTTGGCCACTGTTGATTCACGAACCTATAACAATATATACATATATATTAAAGTATGTTCAAGATATATTTACAACACTTTTAATATATTTTGATGTTTTAAGTTTATTAAGTCAGCTGTCTTCGTTAGTAACCTACAACTAGTTGTCCACAGTTAGATGTACAGAAATAAATCGATAAATATTATCTTGAATCAATCCACGACCCAGTGTATACGTATCTCAGTATTGATCACAACTCAAACTATATATATTTTGGAATCAACCTCAACCCTGTATAGCTAACTCCAACATTCACATATAGAGTGTCTATGGTTGTTCCGAAATATATATAGATGTGTCGACATGATAGGTCGAAACATTGTATACGTGTCTATGGTATCTCAAGATTACATAATATACAATACAAGTTGATTAAGTTATGGTTGGAATAGATTTGTTACCAATTTTCACGTAGCTAAAATGAGAAAAATTATCCAATCTTGTTTTACCCATAACTTCTTCATTTTAAATCCGTTTTGAGTGAATCAAATTGCTATGGTTTCATATTGAACTCTATTTTATGAATCTAAACATAAAAATTATAGGTTTATAGTCGGAAAAATAAGTTACAAGTCGTTTTTGTAAAGGTAGTCATTTCAGTCGAAAGAACGACGTCTAGATGACCATTTTAGAAAACATACTTCCACTTTGAGTTTAACCATAATTTTTGGAAATAGTTTCATGTTCATAATAAAAATCATTTTCTCAGAATAACAACTTTTAAATCAAAGTTTATCATAGTTTTTAATTAACTAACCCAAAACAGCCCGCGGTGTTACTACGACGGCGTAAATCAGGTTTTACGGTGTTTTTCGTGTTTCCAGGTTTTAAATCATTAAGTTAGCATATCATATAGATATAGAACATGTGTTTATTTAATTTTAAAAGTCAAGTTAGAAGGATTAACTTTTGTTTCCGAACAAGTTTAGAATTAACTAAACTATGTTCTAGTGATTACTTGTTTAAACCTTCGAATAAGATAGTTTTATATATATGAATCGAATGATGTTATGAACATCATTACTACCTCAAGTTTAGTAGGTAAACCTACTGGAAGTGACAAGAAATGATCTAGCTTCAAAGGATCTTGGATGGCTTGAAAGTTCTTGAAGTAGGATCATGACACAAAAACAAGTTCAAGTAAGATTTTTACTCGAATTAAGATAGTTTATAGTTATAGAAATTGAATCAAAGTTTGAATATGAATATTACCTTGAATAAGAAAGATAACCTACTGTATATAACAAAGGTTTCTTGATCTTAGATGATTACTTGGAATGGATTAGAAAGCTTGGAAGTAAATTAGTAAACTTGAAGGGATTTTTGAAGTGTTCTTAAAGTGTTCTTCCTATGATGATTATAGCTTGATTCTTGAAGTGATTTTTGATAAAGATGATGATTAACTACTGGAAAAATACGTTCATAATAGTGTGTGTGTGTGTTGAGAGAGAATTAGAAAGAGAATTGGAAGTGAAATGGAGTGAATGATGAGTGGTAATTGGTGAGTGGTGAGTGGGGTTAAAAGGAGTTCTAGTTAGTTGACTAGCTCATGGTAGAAGTTAAAATTGATTAGTCATACATGACATAATCAAGAGTGGAATCCCATGCTAGTTCCTATTGGTATATACCCATAGTAAGTACGTTTTGAAGCTGTGTATAATACGGGTAAGAATACGACTAGAATTCTTGATGAAAGAAAAGAATGGGAAAGTAACTGTAACCATTTTCGTTAAGTATGAGTATTTTGATATATGTCTTGAAGTCTTCCAAAAGTATTTTAATACATCTAAATACACTACATGTATATACATTTTAACTGAGTCGTTAAGTCATCGTTAGTCGTTACATGTAAGTGTTGTTTTGAAACCTTTAAGTTAACGATCTCAATTAATGTTGTTAACCCATTGTTTATTATATCTAATGAGATGTTAAATTATTATATTATCATGATATTATGATATATTAATATATCTTAATATGATATATATACATTTAAATGTCGTTACAACGATAATCGTTACATATATGTCTCGTTTCGAAATCCTTAAGTTAGTAGTCTTGTTTATATGTATATAACTCATTGTTAATATACTTATGGAGATACTTACTTATCATAATCTCATGTTAACCATATGTATATCCATATATATATATATCGTCATGTCGTTTTTACAAGTTTTAACGTTCGTGAATCGCCGGTCAACTTGGGTGGTCAATTGTCTATATGAAACATATTTCAATTAATCAAGTCTTAACAAGTTTGATTGCTTAACATGTTGGAAACATTTAATCATGTAAATATCAATCTCAATTAATATATATAAACATGGAAAAGTTCGGGTCACTACAGTACCTACCCGTTAAATAAATTTCGTCTCGAAATTTTAAGCTGTTGAAGGTGTTGACGAATCTTCTGGAAATAGATGCAGGTATTTCTTCTTCATCCGATCTTCACGCTCCCAGGTGAACTCGGGTCCTCTACGAGCATTCCATCGAACCTTAACAATTGGTATCTTGTTTTGCTTAAGTCTTTTAACCTCACGATCCATTATTTCGACGGGTTCTTCGATGAATTGGAGTTTTTCGTTGATTTGGATTTCATCTACGGAATTGTTAGATCTTCTTTAGCAAAACATTTCTTCAAATTCGAGACGTGGAAAGTGTTATGTACAGCCGCGAGTTGTTGAGGTAACTCAAGTCGGTAAGCTACTGGTCCTACACGAACAATAATCTTGAATGGTCCAATATACCTTGGATTTAATTTCCCTCGTTTACCAAATCGAACAACGCCTTTCCAAGGTGCAACTTTAAGCATGACCATCTCTCCAATTTCAAATTCTATATCTTTTCTTTTAATGTCAGCGTAGCTCTTTTGTCGACTTTGGGCGGTTTTCAACCGTTGTTGAATTTGGATGATCTTCTCGGTAGTTTCTTGTATAATCTCCGGACCCGTAATCTGCCTATCCCCCACTTCACTCCAACAAATCGGAGACCTGCACTTTCTACCATAAAGTGCTTCAAACGGCGCCATCTCAATGCTTGAATGGTAGCTGTTGTTGTAGGAAAATTCTGCTAACGGTAGATGTCGATCCCAACTGTTTCCGAAATCAATAACACATGCTCGTAGCATGTCTTCAAGTGTTTGTATCGTCCTTTCACTCTGTCCATCAGTTTGTGGATGATAGGCAGTACTCATGTCTAGACGAGTTCCTAATGCTTGCTGTAATGTCTGCCAGAATCTTGAAATAAATCTGCCATCCCTATCAGAGATAATAGAGATTGGTATTCCATGTCTGGAGACGACTTCCTTCAAATACAGTCGTGCTAACTTCTCCATCTTGTCATCTTCTCTTATTGGCAGGAAGTGTGCTGATTTGGTGAGACGATCAACTATTACCCAAATAGTATCAAAACCACTTGCAGTCCTTGGCAATTTAGTGATGAAATCCATGGTAATGTTTTCCCATTTCCATTCTGGGATTTCGGGTTGTTGAAGTAGACCTGATGGTTTCTGATGCTCAGCTTTGACCTTAGAACACGTCAAACATTCTCCTACGTATTTAGCAACATCGGCTTTCATACCCGGCCACCAAAAATGTTTCTTGAGATCCTTGTACATCTTCCCCGTTCCAGGATGTATTGAGTATCTGGTTTTATGAGCTTCTCTAAGTACCATTTCTCTCATATCTCCAAATTTTGGTACCCAAATTCTTTCAGCCCTATACCGGGTTCCGTCTTCCCGAATATTAAGATGCTTCTCCGATCCTTTGGGTATTTCATCCTTTAAATTTTCCTCTTTTAAAACTCCTTGTTGCGCCTCCTTTATTTGAGTAGTAAGGTTAGTGTGAATCATTATATTCATAGATTTTACTCGAATGGGTTCTCTGTCCTTCCTGCTCAAGGCATCGGCTACCACATTTGCCTTCCCCGGGTGGTAACGAATCTCAAAGTCGTAATCATTCAACAATTCAATCCACCTACGCTGCCTCATATTCAGTTGTTTCTGATTAAATATGTGTTGAAGACTTTTGTGGTCGGTATATATAATACTTTTGACCCCATATAAGTAGTGCCTCCAAGTCTTTAATGCAAAAACAACCGCGCCTAATTCCAAATCATGCGTCGTATAATTTTGTTCGTAAATCTTCAATTGTCTAGACGCATAAGCAATCACCTTCGTTCGTTGCATTAATACACAACCGAGACCTTGCTTTGATGCATCACAATAAATCACAAAATCATCATTCCCTTCAGGCAATGACAATATAGGTGCCGTAGTTAGCTTTTTCTTCAATAACTGAAACGCTTTCTCTTGTTCATCATCCCATTCAAATTTCTTCCCTTTATGCGCTAATGCAGTCAAGGGTTTTGTTATTCTGGAAAAGTCTTGGATGAACCTTCTGTAGTAACCAGCTAGTCCTAAAAACTGGCGTATGTGTTTCGGAGTTTTCGGGGTTTCCCACTTTTCAACAGTTTCTATCTTTGCCGGATCCACCTTAATACCTTTTTTGTTCACTATTTGACCGAGGAATTGAACTTCTTCCAACCAAAATGCACACTTTGAAAACTTAGCGTACAATTCTTCCTTCCTCAATACTTCTAACACCTTTCTCAAATGTTCACCGTGTTCTTGGTCATTCTTTGAGTAAATAAGTATGTCATCAATGAAAACAATGACAAACTTGTCAAGGTATGGTCCACACACTCGGTTCATAAGGTCCATGAACACAGCTGGTGCATTAGTTAAACCAAACGGCATGACCATAAACTCGTAATGACCGTAACGTGTTCTGAAAGCAGTCTTTGGAATATCATCTTCTTTCACCCGCATTTGATGATACCCGGAACGTAAGTCAATCTTTGAATAAACAGACGAGCCTTGTAGTTGATCAAATAAGTCGTCGATTCTCGGTAGTGGGTAGCGGTTCTTGATGGTAAGTTTGTTCAACTCTCGGTAGTCGATACACAACCTGAATGTACCATCTTTCTTCTTGACAAACAAAACAGGAGCTCCCCACGGTGATGTGCTTGGTCGAATGAAACCATGCTCTAAAAGTTCTTGTAATTGGCTTTGCAGTTCTTTCATCTCGCTGGGTGCGAGTCTGTAAGGAGCACGAGCTATTGATGCAGCTCCTGGTACAAGATCTATTTGAAATTCAACGGATCGATGTGGGGGTAATCCCGGTAATTCTTTCGGAAATACATCGGGAAATTCTTTTGCAATGGGAACATCATTGATGCTCTTTTCTTCAGTTTGTACTTTCTCGACGTGTGCTAGAACAGCATAGCAACCTTTTCTTATTAGTTTTTGTACCTTCAAATTACTAATAAGATGTAGCTTCGTGTTGCCCTTTTCTCCGTACACCATTAAGGGTTTTCCTTTTTCTCGTATAATGCGAATTGCATTTTTGTAACAAACGATCTCTGCTTTCACTTCTTTCAACCAGTCCATACCGATTATCACATCAAAACTCCCTAACTCTACTGGTATCAAATCAATCTTAAATGTTTCACTAACCAGTTTAATTTCTCGATTTCGACATATATTATCTGCTGAAATTAATTTACCATTTGCTAATTCGAGTAAAAATTTACAATCCAATGGCGTCAATGGACAACTTAATTTAGCACAAAAATCTCTACTCATATAGCTTCTATCCGCACCCGAATCAAATAAAACGTAAGCAGATTTATTGTCAATAAGAAATGTACCCGTAACAAGCTCCGGGTCTTCCTGTGCCTCTGCCGCATTAATATTGAAAACTCTTCCGCGGCCTTGTCCATTCGTGTTCTCCTGGTTCGGGCAATTTCTAATAATGTGGCCCGGTTTTCCACATTTATAACAAACTACATTGGCATAACTTGCTCCGACACTACTTGCTCCGCCATTACTCGTTCCGACACCATTTGTTCCTTTCGTTCTATTAACCCCTGGTCCGTAGACCTCACACTTCGCCGCGCTATGACCATTTCTTTTACACTTGTTGCAAAATTTGGTGCAGAACCCCGAGTGATACTTTTCATACCTTTGGCATAGCTGCTTCTGATTGTTGTTGTTGTTGTTGCGGTTATTATTGTTGTTGGGATGATTGTTATAGTTGCTGTTGTTGTTGTTGTTGTTGTTATTGTTGTTGTTGTTGTTGTTGGGCCGTTTGTTGTAGTTACGATTGATGTTGCGATTGTTGGGATAATTGTTGCAATTATTGTTGTAATTGCTGTTGTTGTTGTATTGGTGATTCTTATCACCGTTTTCCTCCCACTTTCTTTTGACTTGCTTCACATTGGCCTCTTCAGCAGTCTGTTCTTTAATTCTTTCTTCAATCTGGTTCACTAGTTTGTGAGCCATTCTACATGCCTGTTGTATGGAGGCGGGCTCGTGTGAACTTATATCTTCTTGGATTCTTTCCGGTAATCCTTTCACAAACGCGTCGATCTTCTCTTCCTCATCTTCGAATGCTCCCGGACACAATAGGCACAATTCTGTGAATCGTCTTTCGTACGTGGTAATATCAAATCCTTGGGTTCGTAACCCTCTAAGTTCTATCTTGAGCTTATTGACCTCGGTTCTGGGATGGTACTTCTCGTTCATCAAGTGCTTGAATGCTGACCACGGTAGTGCGTACGCATCGTCTTGTCCCACTTGCTCTAGATAGGTATTCCACCATGTTAATGCAGAACCTGTGAAGGTATGCGTAGCGTACTTCACTTTGTCCTCTTCAGTACACTTACTTATGGCAAACACCGATTCGACCTTCTCGGTCCACCGTTTCAATCCGATCGGTCCTTCGGTTCCATCAAATTCCAAAGGTTTGCAGGCAGTGAATTCTTTGTAGGTGCATCCTACACGATTTCCTGTACTGCTAGATCCAAGGTTATTGTTGGTATGTAGCGCAGCCTGTACTGCTACATCACTTCAATTTTACTTGCTTTTTAGCTGTCTATATAACTGACAAAGCTTTAATCATGTTGCGATTCACATATAGCCTTCTTTTTTCTCTTATCATTTCTTTGATATCAGATTAGCTACTGATAGGGATTTGATTTGGCTTTGTTACATATGTCCGCATTAGTCAAGTTGTTAATAAATGACAATATGGTGGTAAAATGACAGATTAGGTGTCATGTGCAAATTGGCTTGGGTTGAAAATGGTAATGTTTTGGTATGGCCGAAATGGGTTTAGGTTGGATGGTTCCCAAACAAATTTTATGTTTCGAAATTTTTTTAACGACGGTTTTATGGTTACACACTTGGCACAAATAGGACATGTAATATTTACTTTAGTGGCTATAATTTGTATCATGTCTTTTCTATTTGAATGGGTCGATGGGCTGATTTTTTGACCCGTCTAACGTTAAGGAACAACCGAAACTGCATGTAGTTGAAATCACCGCCTCTTTTTTTCTTTTTCTTTTGTTTGATGTATATGTTAGTCTCAAATATGTATATTTGTTTATGGATATTATAGCAAGGTACGCTATTCAAGTTGGAGTTGTAGTTGTAGGTATAATTGTATCGAATCATGGCTTCAAAGTAGGTATGTAACTATCTTATGCTTAAGTTGATTGCTTTAGTCCTGACATGAGAAGACTGTTTTATAATTTTATCTACTTCTTTCGTTAAAGTAAGAGTAAAAAGGTATTATATTTCTTGGAGAGACATTGTTTCTTGTAACAACCTGTAAGGATACCCTGGATTTTTATTGCTTAGCATAATTATCACAACTTGCCTCTTTTATTTGACACTTAACTTATATTATATCCTCTGGCTTTTACTAACTATCACAAAATTAACAATTTATGACGGGTAATCAGTAGATAGATTGTTCGACTTTCCAATTGGTGATCATTGAATGGAAGATAATCAAATAACATACAAGTGCCAGAATTACAAACGTTCGACCAACCAATTGGTGATTTGCAGTTTAAACAACCATATCCTCCGGAATCAATTTTGAAGTAATACGATTAATTTGGTCAGTGATTTTTGATTTCCGTAAACGCAGTTGATTATAGGTATCCTAATGTTTATGAGTGTTTTTTATTTTCAATCAATATTATTGACTTACAATTACGCTTTTTATTCTGGATCTTTACAAGAGAATAATTCTCACAACAGAAGTTGGACTTTAAAGCACCGATTTGTAAATTGATTCAAGACTACTATCGAATCGAAATTATGGTAAATACTACCTTCCAGTTACATATGTTTAAATCTTTGTAAGTATAATAGGTTGTTATTTTACTCATTTGTTCATATTTTAATTTCGTATTTGGTGATTTTCCATATTTAAAAATTATGCGGAAATTATGGACAACTCAATGATTGATGTATTAATTTTCAGCATGTTTTACCTCTTTTTCCAGTGTCCTTTTTCAGTAAACGTTTTTATTTTACCAATTAGACTCGCTAGAGGTAAAATATATCTTATAAATCTGTTAGTATTATGTAATTGTAGTTGATTTGTTATGGGATTTTGAAAACGAGCTGCTGGTAGTAGATATTTTGTTGAATGCAGGTGACATGGTGATTGCTAATGATTTTTTGATTCCTTTGAGTCTGGATAGAATTTTCTTGATACCATTAAACAGGTAATCTGGATAACCTAGGTTGATATATACTATACTTTATTGGAAATTTAGCATGTCATTAATATCAATATTTTGAAAATATAATAACATTGTATTTCAACCTGCTATGAACATGATCGTTCTATTTTGGTCATCTGCTCCTCAAATGACACTGTCATCAATTTTCTATGTTGACAGCTTAGAGTTTGGTATGACCCATTGTTGAGTCCCCAAAATAATTAAGGATTTAATTATGACAAAACTGTAATTTATTTGCACTAAAATGTTATGTGCAGCCAGCACAAGTTTGTTTATGTATAGACAGCAAATATTGCTATGTCAAGTGTTCAGTATGCTGCCTAGTCTACCAGCACAAGGTAGAGTGTATTCTTCGAATCAGCACAGGATGAGTACTCAGCAATTCAAGAATATCAAGTGACTCAGCATAAGAAGAACCAGTAAACCTGGTAAGCAACATACAACGCAAACAGCCATGCTCCATTACAAGCATGGTGGTTTCTTGAGTGGTCTATATCAATTGTACTATTCAACAGAAGTCGAAGACAAAGTTGAACAGAAAAGGACACGCGTCGGCGGCTGACCAGGGACCTTACAAGACCACATGGGAATGCAGAAGTTTAACGCATATGCAGACATGTGTTATACTTTGTCAACGCCTAGGGAACACAACATTCTATTTGTTTAAACAAATAGTGGTGCCAAACCGAATTGGGGTGTTCCTGCAAATAGCTACCAAAGAGGATAGAAAAGAGCACGCTCTCTGATACAGTTGTCCCCACAAGTACAGACATCCTATGTACCAGTGGACAATAGATTCATTACATGATCAATAGGACTACTATAAATTGTTGTATCCACTATTGTAACAACTAGTGGTGTGGGTTTTGTTATTTAGAGTCCAAAACGTGTAATAGCTTTAAGTTTATCCTCATAGCTATACTTAGTTAAATCTGTATCAACCAACTATCATTCCACCAAGGATAGTTGTAATTCTTTGTGATTTAATCAATAAAGAATAACAGTTGAAAAATTACCTTTGACTCTATTTAAATTATATGCTTGAATACTAAACTGTGTTTAATTGGTTAGCTAATTAAAAGAAATTGTATTCACCCCCTCTACAATACTCCTGTTGTTAATCAAGGGACCAACAACTGGTATCAGAGCTTCAGTCTTGATAATTTAATATCTTGGATCTGAATTCTCTCATGGCTGCATACTCAAATACAGCTTACCTTGAAAATGGCTCATCCAATAGACCACCCAAATTTGATGAAGATGAGTATGAAACTTGGAAGGCAAGGTTCATGCTTCACCTGGAGTCTATTGACCCACTTATGCCTGGTATTGCCACAGATGATCCATTTATCCCAACTAAAACTATTGATAGCATTCCAGCCACTGCTGACACTCCTGCCATTCCTGGCAGAGAGGTTATTCTCACTCCAGCCAAATGGGATGCTAAGGACAAACGTCGTGTTGGAGTTGACCCTAATATCAGAACTCTATTAGCTATAACTTTACCTAACCACCTGTTCAAACTGATTAAGGGAAAGCTGAATGCTAAGCTTATGTTAGACTATCTGGATGTTACTTATGAAGGCATGGATGAGGTTAGGCAGAACAAGATTATTGCTTTAAAAAGAGAGTATGAAATGTTCTTTGCCTATAAGAATGAGACCCTTAAGCAAACCTTCATTAGGTTTAACTCCTTAGTTGCTGACCTGCTTACTTTAAAAATCACATATCCTGATTTTGAACAAGTAAACAAATTCATTGACTCATTGTCTGCCAAATGGAAACCAGTGACTGACCCTCTAAGAACCACCCAGACTTTAAAGAACTTTAACATGTCTTCCCTCTATGATACACTTTGGAACCATGAGAAGGCAGAAGCTAAACTTGAACTAAACTTGAAAGAAAATTTTAAGTCTGCCCCCACCACTTCAAAATCTTCTAAAACAGATGATACTGCTCTTATGGCTGCTGCTAAAAAGAAAGCTCAAAAGGCTTTACTGGTTCAAAAGTTGATAGCAGAAGAAGAGTCAGCTGAAGATGATGTGGATAGTGGTACTGGGTCTGAAAAATGCAGTGATGATGAAGATGATGTGGAAGGGTTTGCTGAAGGTATGGCTTTGCTGGCTAGGCAGTTCAAAAGGTTCAATCGTAATAGAACCAGCAAGCCATACAAAGGGAGTAAGAAACCAAGTGCTAGGTATATCAGCAAATCAGTCAAGGGTCCTAAATCTGAGTGTTACAATTGTGGGAAGGTTGGACATTTTGCTACTGAATGCATATCCAAGAAACCTTCAACATCACATGCTAACTCCTTCTCAAAAGCTGATAAGTACAAGAACAAGTATAAAGCTATGAAGGCTCAGATGAAGGAAAGTGCAAAGGCTGATAAGAAGGGAAAGAAGCTAGAAAAGGTTCTAGTTGCTGAGCATCATGATTGGGATGAAACCAACTCTTCTTCATCTTATGACAGTGATTCTGATGATGATGATGCTGGTTATGCTTATGGTAAAAAGCTGTGTTTGATGGCCAAGGAGGTCGAAGAGTCTGGTAAGGATGATAATGGTAGTATGTTTTTGGCTGATATGAGGGAAGCTGATCTGAAAAAGGATTCACCTCAATGGAAATCTGAAATGCTATATAAGATTGATAATTTTTGAACTTATACTGATGATAAAAAGATGAAATGTTTGACTACCTAAGAGTTGATCTATGTAGAGGCAGTAAACGTGAAGAATTTTTGAAAAATGATAACAAATCTTTAAATGATAAATTTAAAAGCAATACTGATGAAATTAAGATCTTGAAGGATGAAATTTCAAAACTTGAAAAATAAAATTTTGCTTTAAAATCTCTTCACGTTGAGGCAGCAGAAGTCAAGAACCAGCTAAACGATCTCAAAAAGATTGTTGCTTCCTGGTGTACATCTGCTCAACGCACATCAAAATGTGTGAATGAGCAGGTGCCTACCCAAGTTGAAGCATTCTTTGCTGGTGACTATGCTGCTGCTGCTACTGCAGAAGTTACTTACATGGACCCCATTCTTGAAACAGATCCTAAAGCTGTCTTGTCAAATACCTTTGCCAAGATAGTTAAGGGTAAAAAGGTCATAACAAATAAGTTTGTCAGACCTACTGAGATCCCACCACCGTCCATGAAAGAAATTTTGGAGGATGAAGTAAAAGCCAAGGAAATCAGTACTTCAATTGATGAAACTACTGATCCCTCAAGCATTTACTATATGACTCCAAAGAAAAGACACATTTAAGGGAAATCACTGAAAATAATCAAAGAAAGTTAAAATCAATTGATTCCCCTTCGTGTTCAAATTCCACCAATGCTGAGCCAGCTGATGAAAATTGTACTGGTCAACCAGTAGCTGCTGACAAGCCAGCAAAACGCAATACTGGCAAGTCAAAGGCAGCAATCAAGATTCACAAGAATCGACCAGCATCAGCTGACGGGTCAGTAACTTCCCACAGTGACTCGTATAACAACAAAGGCAAAGCAGTATACCATGATTATGGTACTGGTTCTAAAAGGAAAGCTGCCCTTAAGGGAAAAGCTAAAGTAAACCAAATTGTGGAATCATGTGCTGGGTCATCTATCACTGAGATAGTGACTGTCAAGCTTGACCAGCTCATAGCTGCCATATCTGAAAGTAAACCCAATCTTACTGCACCCATTTACTCAGTGTATGAACAGTTACCGATACCAAATGTGAGAAAATGCTACAAGTGTGGCAGCAAGTTTCACTTAGCCAACCGGTGTACTCTAACCCTAACCCCATCTGCTGCTGCCTCTTCAAGCAAACCAGCAGACAGGAAGAGATCATCAAAGATGACCCTTCCAGAACCCATCCTTGGATGGGTTCCCAAAAAGAACTAATCTCTTAGCTACTGTGCAGGGCATTCAAAATAAGCAAATATGGTATCTCGATAGTGGTTGTTCGAGACATATGACCGAATGTAAGTCCCTGCTGATGGACTATCAAGAAAAGGATGGTCCAGTTGTATCATATGGAGATAATTCGTTGGGTTACACAAAGGGTTTTGTGTACTTTAACAAATGAAAATGTTACATTTTCAAATGTAGCATATGTCGTTGGGCTTAAACATAATTTACTCAGCATAAGCCAACTGACAAGCAAAAGTAAGATAGTTCAATTCAGAAGAAAAATTGGCACTATTTTTGATAAGACAGGGAAGCCGCTGCTGACAGCAAAAAGACATGAGAACATGTATCAAATCGACATGAACACAGCAGTCACAACAACTGATACTTGTTTTTATTCAAAGGCAGCAGACAACCTCAAGTGGTTATGGCACAAGAGACTCTCACATCTCAACTTCAAAGATATTCATAAGTTATCTAGTAAAAGTTTGGTGTTTGGGCTACCCACAATGTCTTATGTGAAGGACAGATTGTGTCCTGGTTGTGAAAAAGGGAAGCATCACCATACCTCATTCAAGTCAAAGCAGATTTCATCTGTTGAAAAACTATTTCACCTACTTCACATGGATCTCTTTGGTCCTGTTAATATAGCCAGCTGTAGTGGGAAGAAGTATACACTAGTGATTGTTGATGAATATTCCAGATACACTTGGGTATTCTTTTTGAAGCAAAAGAGTGAAGCTGCTGATGAAATCATCAATTTTATCAAAAGAATGGAACTACTGAATGGGCAACTGGTGAAGCAGCTTAGAAGTGAACATGGTACAGAATTCGGAAATGCAACATTGGAAGAATTTTGTGCTGACAAAGGTATTTCACAGAACTTTTCTGCTGTGAGAACACCTCAACAGAATGGTGTTGCAGAAAGAAGAAACATAACTCTCATTGAAGCAGCAAGATCTATGTTGGCTGAGTCTGGGTTGAAAAATTCATATTGGGCAGAAGCTGTGAACACTGCTTGTTTTACCCAGAATAGATCTTTAATTGTGAAAAGACATCAGAAAACTGTTATGAAGTTCTCAAAGGCAGAAGACCCTCAATTTCATTTCTTGCTTTTGCGCACAACTAATAGCTTCCAGATCACCAAGGCTGCAGCCAAGAAGAAATGAACCGGTACTTGTACTGTTATGAGTCTTGCAAGGTTGGAGAATTCGGATCTCGGGGAGATCTCATTTGGACTTTTTAGGGAGATCTCAGCATCTCAGAATAATCTCGGGGAGATCTCGGACGTTGACTTACGTTGACTTTATAGTTTTTTTTTTGATAAAAATATACATAAAAACATAAATATATGTATATTTCTATACGTTTTTACTAGATTTTACAAAAATATCCGAGAAATGAGCGAGAAAATCTTAAAAATTACGAATTTTACAAGAAAATCTTATAAATTAGCAAGAAAATCCGAGAAATCGTGGCTTTGACTAAGTTTGACCCCGTTGACCAAGGAATCTCGGGAGATGAACATCTCGTCTCGGTTGCCTTCTAAAAATGAGATCTCGGGGGAGATCTCGGGAAGATCTCGGGAGATTACAACACTGGAGTCTTGGATAATGTTTGAATTACAGCAAAGGAATCATTATTCCATTTTCGCGTGTAATTCCTATCGCCATTCTAAACAATAGGGATCAGCTAGGCAAGTTTGATGCTAAGGCTGATGAAGATATATTCTTGGGATATTCCAACATGTCAAAGGCATATAGGGTTTTCAATAAAAGAAGGGGTTGTTTTGAAGAATCCATTAATGTTATATTTGATGAAACTGCCCCTATTTCATCTACTAGTCAAGAAGATGAAGAGTTATTGTTTGAAGAGCCTACTCAGCAAGCTCTTGATGATGAAGAAGAACCAGCAGCATTTCCCTCTCCAATCCAAGTTGCTGGGTTCTCTGATGATGAGATGGAACACTCTGTTCCATCTGTGTCTAAACCATGTGGACCTACTGGCTCTACTGAAGTTTTACAACTGGAGCATAGGTCTACTGGTTCTGAAGGATCTCAAGCTGGTACTGGTTACACTCATAATGAACAGCTGTCTCCCACTACTGCTCATTCCTCTGAGCCAGCTGATGATCAAGATGCTGTGTGTTCCACAACAAGCTCACCTGTTCATAACACAAGATGGACAAAGGAGCATCCAATTGAATAAGTTATTGGTAATCTGGCAAGTGGTGTTAAAACAAGAAGACATGCAACCAGCAATTTCTGTATGCATGTAAATTTTGTATCTACCATTGAACCTACATGTCCTGAAGAAGCAATCAAAGATCCTAGCTGGGCAGGAGCTATGCAAGAAGAGATCTCCCAGTTTGATAGGAATAAGGTTTAGACTTTGGTACCTCAACCTGATGATGAAACTAAAAAGATCATTGGTACCAAGTGGGTTTTCAAGAACAAGATGGATGAAGATGAGATTGTAATTAGAAACAAAGCAAGATTGGTAGCTCAGGGCTTCAAACAGGAAGAAGGATTGGATTATGGAGAGACATATGCACCAGTGGCTAGGATGGAAGCTATTAGATTGTTCTTGGCATATGCTGCTAAGATGAACTTTAGGGTATTCCAGATGGATGTTAAGTCTGCGTTTCTAAATGGGAAGCTGCAAGAAGAAGTTTATGTCAACCAGCCTCCTGGTTTTGTAAGCAGTAAATATCCAGACCATCTCTACAAGCTAGACAAAGCTCTTTATGGCCTCAAACAGGCACCAAGAGCATGGTACAAGACACTTCATGTGTATCTCACTGGTATAGGTTTTAAAGTTGGAACAATTGATACCACTCTATTCTCAAAGGAGATAGATGGCGATCTCTTGCTGGTACAGATATACGTGGATGATATTATTTATGGTTCTAAAAATGAGAAACATTGTCAAGACTTTTCAAAACTTATGTCTAAGACATATGAAATGAGCTTACAAAGAGATTTGCAATACTTTTTAGGATTGCAAATTTGTCATAACCCGTCCTTAACCATAAGAACGAGTTAGATAACGTATGATTTCATTGCGAGGTAATGACCTCTATATGCGACATTTTTAAAAGAACAACTGCATCTATTTTACATTACAAACCATAACTCTTATTTTAATACAAGCTTTAGACAATGAAAAGATGATTATCGTTTAGCGATAATCTTAGACTTACAAACTTTACATGTGATGATAACAATACGATTTCTAGCATATTTTACATTACAAATCCTCCGATATGCAGTTTTATTTTTGACACAAATATGCATACTCAAGATCTTGTTTAAATTCAACATGTTGCAGTGGAAGCTTCTAATTATCACCTGAGAATAGACATGTTTAAAACGTCAACATAAAGTTGGTGAGATATAGGTTTAATGCCGGCAGCGGTATAAATATAGACCACAAGATTTCATATGTAAGCATTTTAATAAAAATATTCTAAGTGGTTGAGCACTTGGTAACCATACTTAACATTTAATCACGTCGCATATTCCCTTTGTTATGAAATCTTACTACACCGTACCAAGTGTAGTCACAAAACGAAGTACTGTGCAACCGTTGAATACTGGTCGTCCAGTCCGGTTGGGGTTGTCAGGCCCGATAGATCTATCAACAGGATTCGCGTTTACAATACCGCTGTAAATAATAGTTACCAAGCTACAGGGAAGTATGCCAGTGGTACAACTCAACGTAGAATATATTTTTCAGTTACTTGTGTCCATAACGTAAAACATAAAATACATGTATTCTCATCCCGAAATATTTAGAGTTTAAAAGTGGGACTATATACTCACTTTCGTTTTGAAGATATGTAATTTTGACTTGGTCTCCGATTGATATCACGAACCTATCCATATATAATATATCAATACCTTTTCTTTTTAAAACAATCGTCACATATATATACTTATTATACTTTTAATACTTTTAATAATTTCTTAGTCCGTAGTTAGCAGTCCGATGTTAGTAATTCAATTTTAATGGTTCATTTTTAGGTGTTTAATAAACCCCCAATGAAATAAATAAAACCCCCATCGTATATGTATTGGTCGAGATTAATCTTGACCCATGGTACCGGTGTTGTCAAATGACGTGTTGCGTACATAAAGTACCGGTGTTGTCAAATGACGTGTTGCGTACAATCATGGGATCTTATGATTAATCTTATCGTATTGTTTACGGGTGATCCTGAACCATATAAAATTAAATTATGAGTACATATATATAAAATATCATGTTATTTTAAAAAGATGTGATTTATTTAATTTTCTCCAATTATTTTCGTAGCTAAACTAGTCTTAGATATCCGATCTCGTTTTGGTCATAGTTTCTTCGTTACAACTCCGTTTTCGTTGATTCAACTTGCCACTTCCTTGGATCGAGTCCCTATTTAAGACTATGAACTGTAAATACCTTAGTTTGTATTCGAAATCACAGGTCATAGGTCAAACTTTAGTAAAACTTATGAAGTTAATCATTTTCCATCATGTAAACAACCTTAAATGATTATTTTTCTAAAAATACTTATACTTTGAGTTAAATCATGAAATTTTTATGTGTTATCATATTCATAGCAAATATCATTTTTCCAGAAAATAAACCTCCAATTCAAAGTTCAAGATAGTTTTTAATTATCCAACCCAAAACAGCCCCCGGTTGCACTCCAACGTCGTAAATTCAGTTTTTAAGGTGTTCTTTGAAAAACCAAATTATACCTTGTTAAATTAGCATATATTTAAGTTATATTACAGGTCTTGAGGCATTTTAAAAGTTAAGTTAGAAGGATCTATTTAGTTTGCAAACAAGTTTGAAAACATTCAAACTATGTTCTTGTTGTTAAAATTTTATACCACAAAATAAGATAGCTATATATATATGAATCGAATAAGGTTATGAACAAAGTTACTACCTCAAGTTACTTGGACAAGATTGCTGTAAAAGAGGAGTAAGAACCTAGAACCAAAAGGGTGATGGAATTGGATGAAAGATTGGAAGTAAGTTTGTGTTCTTGGAAGGATTCTTGAAGTGTTTTTGTAAGAGTTTTCTTATGGTGATTAAGTGATGTTTTTATGGCTAGATCTTCATGGATATTAGCTGAATGGTTATGGAGTTTAAGACTCTTAAAAGTGTGTGTGTTTTTAGCTAGAGGTTTGAGGTAAAAATGAATCAAAAATTGAAAATGGATGGAGTATAAATGGTGATGTAAAAGGTGTATAAGTTTGTAATTTTGTGAAAAAATCTTTTAATCATGTGAAATTGTCATACTAGATAACAAAAGTAGTTACCTTATACATAAGGCATTGAACAAGGGCTGGTTGGTGGTGATTTGATGTGTATATACCAATAGTAAATACGTATATAAGCTAGGTATGATACGAGTACATGTACTCTAGATATACGTATAGAAATTTTGTGAAAAATGGAATGAGAATTCAAATATAGCTATCTTTTGTGAATACACTTATATTGTTTTATGTATTTAAGTCCTTAAAAAGTGATTAAATACATTACTTATATGATATATGTATAAACAGTATAGGTCATAAGTATTTATGTCAAATAACGTTACGTATGGTTATCGTTTTGAAAACTTAAGTTAGTAGTTTCAAAATATACTTATAACTTATTGTTATTAATACAAAATGAGGTATTAAAACATCCTTAGATCATGTTAAATATGTATATATACATATATATACACAAACGTATAATTATCATATATTGTATAGTTCTTGATATCATCGGTCAAACTAGACGGTCAAACGTTGTGTAAAACTCATTTCAAAAACATAAGTCTCAACAATTTGGATTGCTTATCATGTTGGTAAGGTTTAATTTATGTAAATATTTATCTTATAAGTATAGAACGATCAAAAAAGTGCGGGTCATTACAGTACCTACCCGTTAAATAAATTTCGTCCCGAAATTTTAAAATTGTACCTATTTTGCGTCATCGAGAAACAAGTGTGGATACTTTTGTTTCATCTGATCCTCTCATTCCCAAGTAAACTCGGGACCCCTTCGAGCATTCCAACGAACCTTAACGATCGGTATGTTGCTCTGCTTGAGCTGTTTAACTTCACGGTCCATGATTTCGATTGGTTCTTCGACGAATTGTAGTTTCTCGTCTACATGGATTTCTTCAAGAGGAATGGTGAGGTCTTCCTTTGCAAGACACTTCTTAAGGTTTGAGACGTGAAAAGTATTATGTACTCCGGCGAGTTGTTGCGGTAACTCGAGTCGATAAGCTACCGGTCCAATGCGTTCGATGATCTTGAACGGGCCTACATATCTTGGGTTCAGTTTACCCCTTTTTCCAAAACGTATTACACCTTTCCATGGTGACACCTTTAACATAACCATGTCACCGATCTGAAACTCTAATGGTTTCCTTCAAACATCGGCGTAGCTCTTTTGGCGACTACGGGCTGTTTTCAATCTCTCCTTGATTTGTACTATCTTTTCAGTAGTTTCATGTATGATCTCGGGACCAGTTAATTGTCGATCTCCTACTTCATTCCAACAGATAGGAGATCTACACTTCCTTCCGTACAATGCTTCGAATGATGCAGCTTTAATGCTCGCATGATAACTATTATTATACGAGAATTCTGCTAATGGTAGATACTTATCCCATCCGTTTCCAAAATCGATCACACATGCCCTGAGCATGTCTTCAAGAGTCTGAATTGTTCTTTCACTCTGTCCGTCGGTTTGCGGATGATATGCGGTGCTCATATCCAAACGAGTTCCTAGTGCCTCCTGTAGTGATTGCCAGAACTTTGAGGTAAATCTACTATCACGATCAGATATAATGGAAATAGGTATTCCATGCCTTGAAACTATTTCCTTTATATATAATCGTAATAATTTCTCCATTCTATCTGTTTCCTTTATAGGCAAGAAATGTGCAGATTTGGTAAGACGATCAACAATTACCCAAATGGTGTCGTATCCCCAGGCAGTCTTTGGTAACTTCGTGATGAAATCCATGGTAATACCGTCCCATTTCCATTCTGGAATTTCTGGCTGTTGAAGTAACCCTGACGGCTTCTGGTGTTCTGCTTTGACTTTGGAACAAGTTAAACACTCCCCAACATATGTTGCAACGTCTGTCTTCAAATTAGGCCACCAATAATGTGTCTTAAGATCTTGGTACATCTTTCCAACTCCAGGATGTATCGAATATCTTGTCTTATGTGCCTCGTTTAATATCAACTTCCTTAATCCACCCAACTTTGGTACCCAAATACGATTTGCAAAATATCGAATTCCATCTTCCCGCATAACGAGTTGCTTCTCATACTTCTTCATTATTTCATTTCCTATATTTTCTTTAGTAAGTGCTTCTCGTTGAACTTCTTTGATTTGTGAGTTGAGATTCATGCGAATTTTTATGTTCATCGCTCGTACTCGAATTGGTTCTCGTTCCTTTCTGCTTAGAGCGTCGGCCACCACGTTCGCTTTCCCGGGATGATAACGAATTTCACAATCATAGTCATTTATTAACTCAACCCACCTACGTTGCCTCTTGTTCAGCTGTTTTTGATCGAAAATATGTTGAAGGCTTTTATGATCAGTAAACACAGTGCATTTAACTCCATACAAGTAGTGTCTCCACATCTTCAATGCAAACACGACTGCTCCCAATTCTAGATCATGCGTCGTATAATTCCGCTCGTGAATCTTTAATTGTCGGGATGCGTATGCAATAACTTTCTTCCGTTGCATAAGAACGCAACCAAAACCTTGTCGCGAAGCGTCACAATATATTTCAAAATCATCGTTCCGTTCTGGTAACGATAAAATAGGCGCCGTAGTCAACTTCTTTTTCAGTAATTGAAATGCACTCTCCTGCTCAGAAGTCCATTCATATTTCTTCCCTTTTTGCGTTAACGCTGTCAACGGCTTAGCTATTCGGGAAAAATCTTGAATAAACCTTCTATAATAACCGGCTAAACCCAAAAATTGGCGTATCTGCATTGGTGTCTTAGGAGTCTCCCATTTTTCAATGGCTTCAATTTTTGCTGGATCAACATGAATTCCTTTGCTACTAACAACGTGGCCAAGAAATTGCACTTCTTTCAACCAGAAAGCACATTTAGAAAATTTAGCATATAGCTGTTCTTTTCTTAACAACTCTAATATCAACCTTAAATGCTGCTCATGCTCTTGCTCACTCTTGGAATAAATAAGAATATCATCAATGAAAACGATAACAAACTTATCTAAATATGGACTACAAACTCGATTCATGAGGTCCATGAATACAGCTGGCGCATTCGTCAATCCAAACGGCATGACCAAAAATTCGTAATGACCATAACGTGTCCGAAAAGCAGTTTTCGGAATGTCCTCTTCTTTGACACGTAGTTGATGATAGCCCGATCTTAGGTCGATTTTCGAATAAACACATGATCCTTGTAATTGATCAAATAAGTCATCAATTCTTGGTAGTGGATACCGATTCTTGATAGTTAACTTATTTAATTCACGATAATCTATACACATCCTAAAAGATCCATCTTTCTTCTTAACAAACAAAATTGGAGCTCCCCACGGTGAAGTGCTTGGTCGTATGAATCCACGGTCTAGTAATTCTTTTAACTGACTTTGAAGTTCTTTTAATTCGGACGGTGCAAGTCTATATGGAGCACGAGCCACTGGTGCAGCTCCTGGCACTAAATCTATTTGAAATTCTACAGATCTAAATGGAGGTAATCCCGGCAACTCTTCCGGAAAAACTTCAGGAAAATCTCTTGCCACAGGCACATCGTTGATGCACTTCTCTTTTTCTTTCTTTTCAACTTTATTAACATGTGCTAGAATAGCATAACATCCCTTTTCTAAACACTTCTTGGCTTTCAAACAGCTAATGAGTTTTAGCTTTGAGTTACCCTTCTCTCCATAAATCATCACCGGCATTTTATCCTTACAAGGAATGCGAATTGCCTTCTTGGCACACACAACTTCAACTCCTACTTTGGACATCCAGTCCATGCCGACTATTACATCAAAACTTCCTAATTCTACGGGTATCAAGTCAATTTTAAACGTTTCTCCGGCTAAATTTATTTTACAATCACGACAAATTTTATCGGCTTTAATTAGTTTACCATTAGCTAACTCAATCATGTACTTAGCATCTAGAGGTAATGATGAACAATTCAATTTAGCGTGAAAGTCTCTACACACGTAACTTCTATCAGCACCAGTATCAAATATAATAGATGCGGATAAGTTATTAATGGTAAACGTACCCGTAACAAGCTCCGGGTCTTCACACGCCTCTCTAGCATTAATAACAAATGCTCTCCCTCGTGCAGGTCCGATATTCTTCTCTGGATTCGGGCACTGGCTCTTATAATGACCCTGTTTCCCACATCCATAACAAGTAACAGTAGCCAAAGCAGTTCTATTTGCGTTAGTGGCAGGAGTCTTGGTACCATTTGTATTTGTAACGAGAGCCCTACAATCTTCAGCAAGATGACCCTTTCGATTACATTTGTTGCATACCACATTACAGTAACCAGAGTGATATTTGTGGCATCGGTTGCATAAAGGATTTTGTCCTTTATAACCAAAGCTTAAACCACTACCCGCACCTTGCGTGATTTCTTGTTTCTTAAAAGATTGTTGTTGATTACCTCGATCATAATTTCCATTCCACTTTCTTTTGTTACCTGATACCTTCACATCAGTATTGGATACTTTCTTATCCATGATGACCTGATCCATTAGCTCATTTTCCATGGTTATAGCTTCATGAATTGTCTTAGGTTTCGATGCTGTAACATTTGCCTTGACCTTTTTGGGCAAACCATCTTTGTACATTTCAATCTTCCGTTCTTCGATTGGAACCAATTCAGGACATAGCAAAACTAATTCCATGAATCGCTGATTGTAGTTGGTGATTTCAGTACCAACAACCTTCAGGCTTCGTAATTCATCTTCCAACTTCCTTACCTCGTTCCTTGGACAATACTCGTTGATTAACATTGTTTTGAATTCTTCCCAAGGAGTATCATAAGCTACATCTCCTCCTACAGCCTTCACATAATTTTTTCACCACGTGAGTGCACTATCTTGTAAAGTGCACGATGCATACTTGGTCATGTCCTTTTCAACACAACCACTTATTTTAAACACAGTCTCCATCTTTTCTATCCACCGGGTTAAACCGATCGGTCCTTCCGTTCCACTGAATGATGAGGGCTTGCAAGCTTGAAAAGTTTTGTAAGTGCACCCCACACGAGGATTTGGGTTAACTGCAGCACCTCTTGCAGCCTCGACCCATAACATTCTGTCGTTCACTCGCTGATTGATGAGTTCCTGGATTTCTTGTTCCGTCATTCGGTTCAATCGCGCCATATTCTTCTATAAGAATGAAAAGAAAATAATTATTCACATGGAATATTATAGATGTAGTGTATATTTACAGTACATTATAGCTTATTAATAATATGAACCAGGTATTATTATAAAAGCCTTTTCTTCTTATTAGCGTTTTATAATTATATCTAGGGTAGTACCTACCCGTTAAAGTTCATACTTAATAGCTTAGTACGAAAATCAATTACTACCACCCAAATAATACTTAACCATGGAAAATTATTGCATTTCACACTTCACTATTTTACATATGCTTATCTTACATCGAACATTAAGCAAACCACACTAATAATATTATACAAAACATTATATGATTCCATGGTTTAATACGGCAGCGCATCGTTTGGTCTATTTTCTAGGACGTTTAGGTTCAAAGAATCGCTTAACGCTTATCCTGGCTGTCTGCCTATATTTTAGCTGTGGGGCTGAAGAACTGGATGCCGGGATAGAACGAATAGGTATAGCGGGAATAGGGGTGGTAGTGTCTAGTGGAGTTGGTGCCACATCATCCTTACTAAACTCGGGATTTGAATTTTCTAATTCATTAGCCTTTCGTTTCTTTCCTAGTTCGAACTTGTCTTTTGTAATTTCCTGTATTTCTTCCTCGGGTTCACTTTCCTCCTCGGGTTCACTTTCCGGGTTCTCTATAGTCGGTTCATCCGGAATTTGTGAGTCTTCCCCAAAGATATTATTTTCGTCATCGGATAGGTTAATGACTGGAACACCATCTGAAGATTCTGGTTCGGAGTCGCTGAATGTGATAACAAGTTTTGAGCCCGACATCTATCACACAACAACTAACCCATTAGTACTACATAATATTTACATATAAATTTTAACCAACAATGATAAGCAATGGTTTTTAAATCAGACCCGGTCAAAGTCCAGACTTACTAATGTATCCTAACGACTTATCAGTTAGACACACTAATGCAAACCTGGTTCGCTAAGACCACCGCTCTGATACCACATGTCATAACCCGTCCTTAACCATAAGAACGAGTTAGATAACATATGATTTCATTGCGAGGTATTGACCTCTATATGCGACATTTTTAAAAGAACAACTGCATCTATTTTACATTACAAACCATAACTCTTATTTTAATACAAGCTTTAGACAATGAAAAGATGATTATCGTTTAGCGATAATCTTAGACTTACAAACTTTACATGTGATGATAACAATACGATTTCTAGCATATTTTACATTACAAATCCTCCGATATGCAGTTTTATTTTTGACACAAATATGCATACTCAAGATCTTGTTTAAATTCAACATGTTGCAGCGGAAGCTTCTAATTATCACCTGAGAATAGACATGTTTAAAACGTCAACATAAAGTTGGTGAGATATAGGTTTAATGCCGGCAGCGGTATAAATATAGACCACAAGATTTCATATGTAAACATTTTAATAAAAATATTCTAAGTGGTTGAGCACTTGGTAACCATACTTAACATTTAATCACGTCGCATATTCCCTTTGTTATGAAATCTTACTACACCGTACCAAGTGTAGTCACAAAACGAAGTACTGTGCAACCGTTGAATACTGGTCGTCCAGTCCGGTTGGGGTTGTCAGGCCCGATAGATCTATCAACAGGATTCGCGTTTACAATACCTCTGTAAATAATAGTTACCAAGCTACAGGGAAGTATGCCAGTGGTACAACTCAACGTAGAATATATTTTTCAGTTACTTGTGTCCATAACGTAAAACATAAAATACATGTATTCTCATCCCGAAATATTTAGAGTTTAAAAGTGGGACTATATACTCACTTTCGTTTTGAAGATATGTAATTTTGACTTGGTCTCCGATTGATATCACGAACCTATCCATATATAATATATCAATACCTTTTCTTTTTAAAACAATCGTCACATATATATACTTATTATACTTTTAATACTTTTAATAATTTCTTAGTCCGTAGTTAGCATTCCGATGTTAGTAATTCAATTTTAATGGTTCATTTTTAGGTGTTTAATAAACCCCCAATGAAATAAATAAAACCCCCATCGTATATGTATTGGTCGAGATTAATCTTGACCCATAGTACCGGTGTTGTCAAATGACGTGTTGCGTACATAAAGTACCGGTGTTGTCAAATGACGTGTTGCGTACAATCATGGGATCTTATGATTAATCTTCTCGTATTGTTTACGGGTGATCCTGAACCATATAAAATTAAATTATGAGTACATATATATAAAATATCATGTTATTTTAAAAAGATGTGATTTATTTAATTTTCTCCAATTATTTTCGTAGCTAAACTAGTCTTAGATATCCGATCTCGTTTTGGTCATAGTTTCTTCGTTACAACTCCGTTTTCGTTGATTCAACTTGCCACTTCCTTGTATCGAGTCCCTCTTTAAGACTATGAACTGTAAATACCTTAGTTTGTATTCGAAATCACAGGTCATAGGTCAAACTTTAGTAAAACTTATGAAGTTAATCATTTTCCATCATGTAAACAACCTTAAATGATTATTTTTCTAAAAATACTTATACTTTGAGTTAAATCATGAAATTTTTATGTGTTATCATATTCATAGCAAATATCATTTTTCCAGAAAATAAACCTCCAATTCAAAGTTCAAGATAGTTTTTAATTATCCAACCCAAAACAGCCCCCGGTTGCACTCCAACGTCGTAAATTCAGTTTTTAAGGTGTTCTTTGAAAAACCAAATTATACCTTGTTAAATTAGCATATATTTAAGTTATATTATAGGTCTTGAGGCATTTTAAAAGTTAAGTTAGAAGGATCTATTTAGTTTGCAAACAAGTTTGAAAACATTCAAACTATGTTCTTGTTGTTAAAATTTTATACCACAAAATAAGATAGCTATATATATATGAATCGAATAAGGTTATGAACAAAGTTACTACCTCAAGTTACTTGGACAAGATTGCTGTAAAAGAGGAGTAAGAACCTAGAACCAAAAGGGTGATGGAATTGGATGAAAGATTGGAAGTAAGTTTGTGTTCTTGGAAGGATTCTTGAAGTGTTTTTGTAAGAGTTTTCTTATGGTGATTAAGTGATGTTTTTATGGCTAGATCTTCATGGATATTAGCTGAATGGTTATGGAGTTTAAGACTCTTAAAAGTGTGTGTGTTTTTAGCTAGAGGTTTGAGGTAAAAATGAATCAAAAATTGAAAATGGATGGAGTATAAATGGTGATGTAAAAGGTGTATAAGTTTGTAATTTTGTGAAAAAATCTTTTAATCATGTGAAATTGTCATACTAGATAACAAAAGTAGTTACCTTATACATAAGGCATTGAACAAGGGCTGGTTGGTGGTGATTTGATGTGTATATACCAATAGTAAATACGTATAGAAGCTAGGTATGATACGAGTACATGTACTCTAGATATACGTATAGAAATTTTGTGAAAAATGGAATGAGAATTCAAATATAGCTATCTTTTGTGAATACACTTATATTGTTTTATGTATTTAAGTCCTTAAAAAGTGATTAAATACATTACTTATATGATATATGTATAAACAGTATAGGTCATAAGTATTTATGTCAAATAACGTTACGTATGGTTATCGTTTTGAAAACTTAAGTTAGTAGTTTCAAAATATACTTATAACTTATTGTTATTAATACAAAATGAGGTATTAAAACATCCTTAGATCATGTTAAATATGTATATATACATATATATACACAAACGTATAATTATCATATATTGTATAGTTCTTGATATCATCGGTCAAACTAGACGGTCAAACGTTGTGTAAAACTCATTTCAAAAACATAAGTCTCAACAATTTGGATTGCTTATCATGTTGGTAAGGTTTAATTTATGTAAATATTAATCTTATAAGTATAGAACGATCGAAAAAGTGCGGGTCATTACAAAATTAAACAACTTGATGATGAAATTTTTATAAGTCAAGATAAATATATCAAAGATATGTTAAAGAAATTTGGTCTGACCTGTTTAAAAGATATAGGGACCCCAATGGCAGCATCTATTAAAATAGATGCTGATCTCAATGGTGAACCAGTCAATATCACTGAATATAGTGGTATGATTGGATCCCTACTTTATCTTACAGCCAGCAGAACAGATATTATGTTTGCCACATGTCTCTGTGCCAGATATCAAGCTGATCCTAAAGAGTCACACTTGCTAGCAGTAAAAAGGATATTTAGGTATCTGAAATGTACTGGTAAACATGGTCTTTGGTATCCCAAAGACCAGGATTTTGAGCTAATTGGGTATTCAGATGCTAACTTTGCAGGGTGTAAAATAGACAGGAAAAGTACTACTGGTGGTTGCCAGTTACTGGGTGGTAGGCTAGTCAGTTGGACGAGCAAAAAACAAAATAATGTGTCCACATCTACTGCTGAGGCAGAATATGTTTCTGCTGGTAGTTGTACTGCTCAATTACTATGGATGCAAAGCCAGTTGAAGGACTATGGTGTCCGTGTTACAAAAACTCCAATCTACTGTGACAACACAAGTGCTATTGCTATTACCAACAATCCTGATAGTGCTACAAATGAACATATATTCAGGCGCAATATCTTTCCAATATGTAAAGTTTTCAGTTGCAATTGTTCTATTTTCAAGTAATATTTGTTTAAATAAATAAGTGCGAAGACAAAAGGCGAAAACGAAGATTTGAAGACGCAAATGACCAAAAAGCTAAAAAGTACAAAGTACAATTCAAGTGGTTCAATTTATTGATGAGAAACGTCTCAAAATTACAAAAGTACAAGCTGCAAAATGCAAAGTACAAGATATTAAATAGTACGCAAGGACGTTCGAAAATCTGGAACCGGGACCTGAGGCAACTATCAACGCACGACGCATCGGACTAAAAATTACAAGTCTACTATGCACAAGAATATAATATAATATTTAAATAATTATATAAATTATTTATATATTATATATATTTAAATAAAACGTCGACAAGCTAGAAACAAAAGAGATTGACCTGGATCCAGCTGGCCATGCGATCGCATGGCCTGGAAGAAGCATTTCCATGCGATCGCTTGGCTTCAATTATGAGGCCATATATATATATATATATATATATATATATATATATATATATATATATATATATATATATATATATATATATATATATATATATATATATATATATAATTCGATGTATTTGATATATCTTTTTCTCTTCTCTTCATCTGTAACATAAATATATATATTTATAATTTTAATTTTAATTTAAGTTTAATAATAATTGGGTTATTGTAAGAAATGTTTTACGGGTTTTAAGTCGAAATTCTGTCCGGGTAACGCTGCGCGATTAAATACCACTGTAAGCTCTGTTCTTCCTTTTTAAATTAATGTCTCGTAACTAAGTTATTATTATGCTTATTTGAGCTAAAGTAATCGTGATGTTAGACTAAAAATTAAGATTGGGTTATTAGATTTTGTACCATAATTAAGATTTGGACAAAAGACCGACACTTGTGGACATTGGACTATGACTATTATTAGATAGGGGGTATTGTCTAATTGAGCGACAACTCATTGGAACTTGTCAAACCTATATTCAAATTAGTTAATCTAATAATTATTAAAATGATTATGTATGTTCTATTTAGTGACGTTTATACGACATATTTTACGATCATTTAATTAATTATTCGAGTTGGGTAATTGATTATTCATTCTGATCAAGTGCGTAAATTAATATTCATATTTCATTAAAACAGAGGTGGATTACATACAAGGATAATTGGTGTAATTGTTAACAAAGTATTAAAATCTTGAATTACACGCAGTCGATAACCTGGTGTTATTATTAACAAAGTATTAAAACCTTGTTACAGTTCGAATCCCTAATTAGTTAGAATATTTGACTTCGGGAATAAGGTTAATTTGACGAACATTTTATAATTATGACCGATGGACTATTATGGACAAAAACCAAATAGGTATCAAATAAACCAGGACAAAGGACAATTAACCCATGGTAATAAATTAAAATCAACACGTCAAACATCATGATTATGGAAGTTTAAATAAGCATAATTCCTTTATTTCATATTTTATCGCACTTTTATTTACTGTCATTTTATTTACCGCACTTTTAATTATCACAATTTTATTATCGTTATTTACTTTACGCTTTAAATTAAGTCTTTTATATATTTAATATTTTACATTAGGTTTTAACTGCGACTAAAGTTTTAAAATCGACAAACCGGTCATTAAACGGGAAAAACCCCCTCTTATAATAATAATACTACTTATATTTATATATATATTTTTACAAATTTAGTTTTAAAAATATAGCGTTAAACTTGGCTAGCTCTCCGTGGAACGAACCGAACTTACTAAAAACTACACTACTGTACGATTAGGTACACTGCCTATAAGTGTTGTAGCAAAGTTTAGGTATTTCAACTCTATAAATAAATAAATAACTTGTGTAAAATTGTATCGTATTTAATAGTATTTCCTAATAAAAATATAACTATTTCGTATACACCTCCGCTCACACATCAAGTTTTTGGCGCCGCTGCCGGGGACTGTTTAAACGCCGGAAGCGAAACGCTATATATATATATATAAAGATTTTTAATTTACTTTTGTAAAAATGCGTTTTAAATATTAAAAATACAAAAATATAAAAAGAAAAACAAAATATATATATTTTTAAGAGTTGTTTAAAATATAAAAAAATTAAAAAGTTTGTATTTTCTTTTAGTTACAAAAACTAATAGGTAGTTTTTTTTGTAAAAATATAAGTTTTTATTTATTTTATTTAAATACTTTATATATTTATAAAACAGAAAAAGAAAAAAAATATATAAAAGAATACGGCCCGACACTGTAGCAGCCCATCTAAACAGACCTGGAAACCCAAGCCATGCGACCGCATGAAAATCCTACAGACAATCCATGCGATCGCATGGACTGATTTGACAGCCCCGGTACCTTAGTCAACGAATTAGGGTTACGTTTTTATTATTATTATTATTATTATTAATTATAATTAGGGTTAATTATTATATTATTTAGTATTAGTTTTAGTTAATTTGTATTTTTAAGTATAATTAGTTTTATTAAATATATAAACTTAATACTTTTATAAAATAAATATAAAAATAATATTTTTATAAAAATAAGTAATTTTATCACTTTTTATATCTTTTTATATTTCGTATCATTTTTTATCGTTAATTCGTAATTTGTATTTTTCGTTCGTAATTAGTTTTAAATATAGTATTTGCCGTAGTTATTTTTATTTTTAGATTTTTAAGATTTGCCGTAAAATCCCTTAAGTGCTTTTTCTTTAGACTAAGATATAGGTGCTTTAGAATTTTGCGACGCCGTTTTAGGATTTTAGTACTTTTTAAGTTATTGCCGTTTTGGATATAGAATTTCTTTTAAGCTTTAATACTTTTAGACGCAACTTTTAATTCTTAGTTTTTAAACTTTTAAGTTTTGACGCGCTACGTTCTTTTTATTATTTTTCGATCTTTTATTTTTCGACGTTTTCCGACGCGCTCTTTTTCTTTCTTATTTCTCGACGCTCTAGTTTTTAAGACATAGAATTTTCTATTTCTTTTCTAAAATTTCAACGAAAAATTAATTTAAGTGGTTAAATTGATAGACATCCAAAATTTTCTGGTTCGTAGTAATAGTTGAATTTGTTAGTGGCGAGTTGTGGGCTTCCGATTTAAAGGGTCCTGGCTACCTGCTGCATCTATTGGCTATTCGAAAAGTGGGCAAAATCAGAAAAGTCTATTAATTTTATAACTTATATAATTTTTATCTTTTATAACTAATAGGATATTCTGTGAATGCACCGAGCAAAACGTTCACCACCTTTCATACGTTCACCACCTGTAACTCGATCAAGACATCTAGCCAATATTGTCGTTGATTTTTCTTTAGAATCGTCATCTAGTCGACCAAGTACTCCAATTCAAATTTCCGATAATCCATTTTTTGAACCCGACCTCACAATTGAGAATCCGGAGGATATTCAAGGACAATTCCAAGATCCTGAAACACTAATCATTTCTCCTGAACCACAAACCGTTAAATCAGAATCCTCTAGTGATTCAGATTCAACAAATTCAATTATGGAAGTAACATAACCTCTAAGTATGGAAGACCGAATGAGAGCCACACGCACGGGCCAAGGTCACGCCATTATTAAGCCAGACATTAATGCGCCAGATTATGAAATCAAAGGACAAATCCTACACATGGTAACTAATCAATGCCAATATAGTGGTACGCCAAAAGAAGATCCAAACGAACATCATCGAACCTTTAATAGGATCTGTACTCTATTCAAAATCAGATAAGTTGAGGATGAACAGATCTATCTCATGTTATTTCCCTGGACTTTAAAGGGAGAAGCCAAAGATTGGTTAGAATCGTTACCTGAAGGGGCGATTGATACATGGGATGTCTTAGTTGAAAAATTTCTTAAACAATTTTTTCCGGCATCTAAAGCCGTGAGACTTCAAGGAGAAATTGTTACGTTCACACAAAAGCCAAATGAAACTCTATATGAGGCGTGGAAAAGATTTGGAAAGTTGTTGAGAGGATGTCCTCAAAACGGTTTAGATACTTATCAAATAGTACAAATATTCTACCAAGGATGCGACGTTGCTACACGAAAAGACATCGACATAACAGCTGGTGGTTCCATTATGAAGAAAACCGCAACTGAAGCTTACAAAATTATTGATAACACAGCCTCCCACTCGCATGAGTGGCACCAAGAAAAAGATATTTTTCGTTCATCTAAAGCGGCTAGAGCCGATTCTAGCCATGACTTTGATTCCGTTTCCGCAAAAATAGATGCTTTCGAGAGACGAATGGAAAAGATGAATAAAGATATTCACGCAATACGAATTAATTGTGAGCAATGCGGTGGACCACACTTAACGAAAGATTGTCACATTGAGCAAACGATGGAACAACGTGAGAATGTTTCCTACATGAACCAAAGGCCGGGAAATAATTATCAAAATAATTATCAACCGCCAAGGCCAAACTTCAATCGAAATCAAAACATTCTTTACAATCCAAATGGCCCAAACAATAACTCGTATAACCAACAAGGTCCGAATAACCAACCAAATCAAAACAACACTTTTAATCAACAAAGACCTGCCTTATATAAACCACCACAACAAACCGAAGAGAAAAAGTCAAATCTAGAAGAAATGATGGCAAAGCTAATGGAATCTCAAACACAATTTATTACATCTCAAACCCAAATAAATGAGAGGTTTGATCAGTCATTAAGAACTCAACAAGCTTCCATTTTGAATCTAGAAAAATATGTAGGTACTCTTGCTAGCATGATGAGTGAGAAGGAACAAGGAAAGCTACCGAGTAATACTGAAGTAAATCCTCAGAATGAGAATGCTAATATGGTATCAACGAATTCTGAAAAACCAGTATAAGAAGATGGGAAGGTTTTAGATGTGAGTAACAATGAAGAAGTTACAAAACCACCACCACCACCACCCGAGTATGTAAAGCCAGCGGTGGCACCATACAGACCACCCATCCCGTTTCCAAGAAAAGGAGTTAAGTATGAGCAAGTAATAGGTAATAAAGTTTGTGATACCTCTGGAAAGAAGAAGAAGAATAAGAAAGTACAAGAAATAAAAACCGTAAAGATAAACCCGGTGAAGACAGTTCCACCAAAACCTCCACCCATGGTGGGTGATCCGGGTAAATTTATTGTTCCTTGTCTACTTAGTAATTGTGTCATGTATGATGCACTAGCAGATTTAGGTGCAAGTGTGAGTGTTATGCCTCTTTCATTATATAAGAGATTAGGAGTACGTGAGTTAAGTCCAACAGAGATGAGTGTTCGACTCTTTGATTAAACCATTAGGCACCCAGTTGGAATTGCTGACAACCTACCCGTTCAAGTGGGTAATTTAACCTTTTTAGTCGAATTTATTGTCATTGACATAGAAGAGGACTCAAACATTCCTCTAATTTTAGGTCGACCATTCTTAGCGTCCACCGGGGCGTTATTTGATGTAAGAGAGGGTAGAATGACACTTAGGAATGATGAAAAATAGATCACCTTTGTGAGTCAAAAGTCTAAATCTCCATCAACCAAAACCGTTGAACCAACAAAAACGATTGGTAGGAACCATGTTGTTTTACCAACTCCAACGGTAGTGCTTAGCAATAATAAAATGCCTAAGTGTGGGGAAAATGAAGTAACACCTAATGATGACCTAATAACAAAGAACCCCGTTGTTGATACGAAATTAAATGACCCCGTTATTAATAGTTCAATGAAGAAACTTATTAAACGGATTCGCGATGCTAGAACCAAGGGAAACTTTAAGTTATGTAACCGGTTAGTATCCAATCTATCGCCTAAAGAAAAGGCGAAACTAGTTGAATTTGTGGACGTTACACAAGAATCCGACCAATGGCTAAAAGCAAAAGTCACAGATATGCAAGTTGATTATGGTTCAAAAGAAATTGACGATGAAGTTAATCACAATTTCGACACCACAGCTACCTAAGTGTGGGGAGATTCAAATGTTCTAAAAAGAAAATACTATCTTGAGTTAGTTGTTCTGTTCTCGTGTAGTTCCGAGAATGGAATCCGATTGGTCTTTTCCACTAGCAGACACTAAAGAACTAGTTTTCTCCCCCCATTCTGAATTTTTGTTTTGTAGGTTTTGTATGAAATTTATATGCATTTTTAAATTTAAGTTTTGTGTGAATTTAAAAATAAAAATTACTTTATTTCATTAAGTTTAAGAAAATAATTTCTAAAATTCGTCGTAAGTTAAAGACTAGGTCATGGAACCGAAATTGCTTTACCCGAGGGCGGGACGAAAAATTTTGTTATCATTATTTTTAATTTTATTGATCTAAAGTATACCAAAAAAAATTAAAAAACTAAAAATCTTTACTTTTAAAACAATCGCTTTAAAAACGACAAATTTTAAATTTTGTCGAGGGACGGACTAGGTAAACATACCGAAACTACCTAAAGTAAAAGGAAACAAAATTTTAAAAAAAGTTATTCATTTAAATTGTTTTAATAAATAAAGGTTTTATAAATATATATATATATATATATATATATATATATATATATATATATATATATATATATATATATATATATATATATATGTATATATATATATATTATATATGTTTGTAGTATATCTTATGTACAAAATAGGGTAAAACAGCGCACTTTCAAAGATTAAGTTCAGCAAAACTACTAATTTTGACGATAAGACGCAAAACATATGTGAAATTACAACAAAAGGAATGAAAGATGAGGCGCGCCATCTATCATTCGACGACCTTAGTAATTACAAACTGGGTATTTTTAATCACTTTTCTACACTAATCACCCTCATGAATTTATAATTATAGTCTGATTTCATGCAAATGAGGGCATTGCATGATCTCAAGTGTAGGGAAGGGTTATAAATTCTCTCGGGTTTACACTTAGTTTAGTTGCCAAATTTTGTTAAAATTTGAAAAAATTTCAACTAAATGAATTCAAAATCATGTTTATACATATTTATGAACGATAAAACTAGGTGTTAATACCGAAATTATTGTTACCTCGGAGAGAACATAAATGGAGAAACAACCCAAAACGTTAGAATTCATTTAAAATGGAATAGAGGAGAATAAAGGCAAAGAAAAAAATAAATAAAAGCTAAGTGTGGGAAGAATTTACCAAGTTATTTAAAACACATATCACATATGTTTGTACAAGATTATTGCAGGTACTTTTGCTTTGGACGATTTTAATCAGTTTTACCTAATTTACTGTAATATATATTTGAAAGAAAGATGGATCTACACGATGAATCAATTCCATCATTAAAAGGAAGTAAAGTCTTCCGAAAAAGACACACGCTTCTTGATTTAGGTCAGAAAGTTGTCGTCCAGATCAGCTGTAGGTTGACGAAAAATCTAGAAAAGTCATCTCTAAAATCAGCAGGAAATCCACGGATCTCAGCATCAAACAGGGTCGCCAAGTGGTCAGACTTATCCTAACCATGAGAGGATCTGTCTCGTAAAATGGGGAGGGCACCGTGCAAATTAGCTTGATAAGACTAATGAATCAGACCCCCAGAAAGGATAATCTCCTTAAAGATTAAAAATCAGCTTTTAAGCCTGATATTACTCAATCCTTGAGATTGACCTTAAAGATTGAGAATTACAAACTCATGGAATTCGATGATATCTAAACTCGAGCTTGAACGAGAAAATATTTTGATCAAATTAAAACCGATTTGTTTTCTGAAAACCCATTTTCAATGCGTTCATTACTATTGAACGTAAAATCCTAAGAATTCATTGGAATTCATTAGGTCACCTGAACCAAATCGGGTGTCAACCATAAGAACGGTGGTTGCATAGCATGGGCGAAGACAGGACCTTGTGCCAGACCGAAAAACTATAGGGTGATCTTTACTATTGCTCCTACAAAGGATAGTAATTGTATCTGACACGATATAGACCATAATCAAAAATATGTCACGGGACATTGCTTTAACAGTTGCTTGTTCAACGCTTTCCTTTACAACCGGACGGTAGTTTACCGAAAGGTAATATACGGAGCAAGTATACTGGACGTGTTGCTTTCCCAATACAAGGTTAGCAAGTGGGTGACACAAAACCATAAGTTTTGGGCTAAAATTTTCAAATCTGAAACCCACCAAACCCACAAAAACAATTTGCAAACACCGGTGAAGGGTTATTCCGAAAAACTTATCTAGGATAAAATCTAGAATGAATTTTCAAAAGATCAAATTTTTTCATAAAGATCCAATTTCCTTAAAGGATCTAAATTTTTATAAGTCATGTGGGACTGTAAACCACATCGTTACTATCATTGTTTATACCGCCGTATCAAAATCACTTATGTATAAAGTGTGAAGAATAAAGAAGTGATTCTAATGTGATTTTATTTCAAGTTCCATATTGCTTGAGGACAAGCAACGTTCAAGTGTAGGGATATTTGATAGTGCTACAAATGAACATATATTCAGGCGCAATATCTTTCCAATATGTAAAGTTTTCAGTTGCAATTGTTCTATTTTCAAGAAATATTCGTTTAAATAAATAAGTGCGAAGACAAAAGGAGAAAACGACGATTTGAAGACGCAAATGACCAAAAAGCTAAAAATTACAATGTACAATTCAAGTGGTTCAATTTATTGATGAGAAACGTCTCAAAATTACAAAAGTACAAGCCACAAAATGCAAAGTACAAGATATTAAATAGTACGCAAGGACGTTCAAAAATCCGGAACCGGGACCTGAGGCAACTATCAACGCACGACACATCGGACTAAAAATTACAAGTCTACTATGCACAAGAATATAATATAATATTTAAATAATTATATAAATTATTTATATATTATATATATTTAAATAAAACGTCGACAAGCTAGAAACAAAAGAGATTGACCTGGATCCAGCTGGCCATGCGATCGCATGGCCTGGAAGAAGCATTTCCATGCGATCGCATGGCTTCAATTATGAGGCCACATCTATAAAAGCCAGCAAATTCGATGTATTTGATATATCTTTTTCTCTTCTCTTCATCTGTAACATAAATATATATATTTATAATTTTAATTTTAATTTAAGTTTAATAATAATTGAGTTATTGTAAGAAATGTTTTACGGGTTTTAAGTCAAAATTCTGTCCGGGTAACGCTACGCGATTAAATACCACTGTAAGCTATGTTCTTCCTTTTTAAATTAATGTCTCGTAACTAAGTTATTATTATGCTTATTTGAGCCAAAGTAATCGTGATGTTAGACTAAAAATTAAGATTGGGTTATTAGATTTTGTACCATAATTAAGGTTTGGACAAAAGACCGACACTTGTGGACATTGGACTATGACTATTATTAGATGGGGGTATTGTCTAATTGAGCGGCAACTCATTGGAACCTGTCGAACCTTTCTTCAAATTAGTTAATCTAATAATTATTAAAATGATTATGTATGTTCTATTTAGTGACGTTTATACGACATCTTTTACGATCATTTAATTAATTATTCGGGTTGGGTAATTGATTATTCATTATGATCAAGTGGGTAAATTAATATTCATATCTCATTAAAACAGGGGTAGATTACATACAAGGATAATTGGTGTAATTGTTAACAAAGTATTAAAATCTTGGATTACACGCAATCGATAACCTGGTGTAATTATTAACAAAGTATTAAAACCTTGTTACAGTTCGAATCCCTAATTAGTTGGAATATTTGACTTCGGGAATAAGGTTAATTTGACGAGCATTTTATAATTATGACCGATGAACTATTACGGACAAAAACCAAATAGGTATCAAATAAACCAGGACAAAGGACAATTAACCCATGGTAATAAATTAAAATCAACACGTCAAACATCATGATTATGGAAGTTTAAATAAGCATAATTTCTTTATTTCATATTTTATCGCACTTTTATTTACTGTCATTTTATTTATCGCACTTTTAATTATCGCAATTTTATTATCGTTATTTACTTTATGCTTTAAATTAAGTTTTTTATATATTTAATATTTTACATTAGGTTTTAACCGCGACTAAAGTTTTAAAATCGACAAACCGGCCATTAAACGGTAAAAACCCCCTTTTATAATAATAATACTACTTATATTTATATATATATTTTTACAAATTTAGTTTTAAAAATATAGCGTTAAACTTGGCTAGCTCCATGTGGAACGAAACGGACTTACTAAAAACTACACTACTGTACGATTAGGTACACTGCCTATAAATGTTGTAGCAAGGTTTAGGTATTTCCACTCTATAAATAAATAAATAACTTGTGTAAAATTGTATCGTATTTAATAATATTTCCTAATAAAAATATAACTATTTCGTATACACCTCCGCTCACACATCAAATACCATGATGCATTCTAGAACAAAGCACATTGACGTTCGATATCATTTCATAAGGGATCATGTTCAGAAAGGAGATGTGGAGCTTCATTTTATTTCAACAGACCAGCAGTTAGCAGATCTTTTCACAAAGCCCTTAGATGAGAAACGTTTTAACTATCTAATCTCTGAGCTGGGTATGCTTGAACTTTAAAATAAAAGGCAACTTTGTTGGTGTGCTGGCTCTACAACATGTAGGGAAAACCAGTAAGTCAAAAATTCTTTCGCTTACTGCCTACATGTCAAACAGTCAGCACAACAAGGTCTTTTATATCATGGTTATTCAATGTTCAAAACGAAATAATAAATAGCTCACAATACTTAAATGATGCCTTAAATCTGAAACTCATTTACTCCCAATGATTTAAAATTAAATTCATTACATATTAAATGTCACAAAGAATTTTTGTATTTAATACAAAATTTATCTTATGGTTTTTAACTTCAAATTGAATTGAAAAATGTAACGACCCGACTTTTTCGACTTGCTTTTATGCTTTATGTTTTTAGCGAAACTGCGTATTTGTGCGTACTGTGCTACTTTATACTCTGGAACCTTTATATACATGGTTTACTTTCATTTATATGTTAAAACGTGCCTTAGAGTATGTAGGACACTTAACTTGATCACCGGATGCTTTATGACAGTTAGTGTCGCTTAACGTTTCGAATAAACCGCGAACTGCGCGCACGTTTAACTTTTGTCGTAACCAAAAGATTATGACTACAAAATATTAATTATTATTTTATAATAATAATTACTTGGGTTTATGGATGCTTAATTATGCGTAGTAATTTAATTATGCTTAATAGTTAGTCTTGTTGGACTTTCTACCTTGTTGGACTTAAGCCCACCCTACTCTAGCTAGTAGCCCATTTATTTAGCCCACTTATTAATTACTAGTGACCCAATAATAAGTAAGACAAATGCCCATTTATTAGAGGGAACATGCTAGCATTTATGTCAAGTATTATCCCTAATGTTGCATGGGATACCAACATAAGTACCTACTTTAGACAACCATTAACCAAAAAGTAAATCTTGTCTCCCCCTCCCCTTACCAAAAATCACGGCCAAGAAGGCCTCCCCCCACCCTCATTTCACTATAAATACAAGCCTCATTCATCTCATTTTAACACTTGCTTTCATTTCTAATTCACACACACACTCACTCTCTAATTCTCTCTAGTTCTTTCTCTCTCTCTAAAAGTGTAAGTAATTTTGAACTTTTCTTCTTCTTCTCCTTCTATTATTTTCGTGACCATCATCATCATCAAAGGGTCTTGCTTTTTAGCTTTGATCTTGATTACATTTTGTAGATTCAAACATGGATTTGAATCCTTCAAGAACATGGAAGATTCAAGCTTTCTAGCTTTGAATCTTCACCAACTTTGTAGATCTAAAACTTTTTAGCTTTAATCTTGTTATTTTGTATTAAAGATTCAAACTTGTGTTTGTAATCTTCATGTAACTTAAAGATCCAAGCTTTATGCTTCAAGATCTTCAAGAACAATCAAGATGCAAGCTTTCTAGCTTGGATCTTCATATCTTTTATTGGATCTAAGTTTTTTAACTTATGATCTCATTAATTTGTTATAAAGATCAAAACTTGTGTTTATGGTCTTCATGTAACTTAAAGATCTAAGCTTTATGCTTCAAGATCTTCAAGAACACTAAAGGTTCAAGCTTTCTAGCTTTATGACCTTATAACTTGTGTAAAAGGGATCCAAGCTCTCTAGCTTAGGGTTCCATCACTTCATTTGACTTAGATCATGTTTATACTTGTTTGATTGATGTAAAGTTTGTAACTTTGTTTGTAAATAGGACTTGTATTTGTGTTATGACTAAGGATATGATGTAACCTTGGTTCATCATCCATCTAAGACTCTTAAATGAGTTGTGTTATTACTTGGTCTTAACATATTATGTATTGATGGTAGAATCTTGGTCAAAAGTGATGCTAAACCATCAACGAGTTGTACACTTGAAGCTACAAGCATCAAGGATGAGAACCGTGATGAGCATCACCAAGAACCCCACCGGAGCACTTGTTCACTGTTTTTCGGGATCTGATCAGTAACCTAGGCTACTGGGAAGCTAATTTTCAGTTATTTTGGTTCGAGTAGATGATTTTCCATTTAGACCTCGTCTTAATCCGAGTAACGGTTTAGGATTTATGGCCTTCCGAAAGTCGTTACACCCTATTAACGTTGTGCTGAAATTTCTGACCTACTCGCACTTAAACCGTCACCACGGTCAAACGAAGACGAGTTTTGTTCTGGAAATTGGTCAGCTACTAGGGGAGTCATATACGAAGCCATATCCACTGATTACGCATCTTTTTGATTTACGTAGAGGTCGTAGCAGCTGACCGAAGTCAGCCTGTTGTTTCGATCTCTATTCTTGTCAAACTTACTTAGCTTTTATGATGATGAATGATGATGATGATGACACTTAAACTTATTTTATGCACTATTAGAACTTATAAAGACAACCTACTGACCTAGTAACCTTTGATTTAGGTTGACGACCTTTCGGACCGACTTAATACTTGCACACTTTCATTACCGACTTTACCGCTTTTATCACTGTGAGTTATAGCTTCCCTTTTTACTTATATACTATTTTTGGGACTGAGAATACATGCGCTTTTTATGTTTTACTTACTTGACACGAGTACTTAAACTTTACATATGTGTGGGTTATACAACGGCATAAAGATTCCCCTTAGCACGGTAACGTTTAACTATTGGTTTTTGAACCGGTAGATGCGAATGTTAGATATGGATCCATAGGGTTTGACATCCCACTCGAGCTAGTCGCACTAGCATTTAACGGGTGTTTAATACTTCGAGGACATACGCACTCGCCAGGTGTACTTTTAAGGGGTGATATTTATATTTACATTAAGTCTAGTTACCATGTGCCCACGGCTATACATATGCTTTTCATACTGTTTTGAGACATTGAAATCTCGTGGTCAATCTTATATTACTGTTACAACTTAAACTATAGCTCACCAACATTATTGTTGACGTTTTTAAGCATGTTTTCTCAGGTGCTTAGAGGTTTGTTGCTTTCGCTGTTAGATTTGCTGTCATGCTGTTTAGACTTGCTGTTAAGGACCTGCTGTGTTAGATAACCGCTGCATAACTTAGAGATGTCTCAATCCTGAAACTTTTAATTTGCATTCACAACTTATGTTATTTGAATAATGGCTTTGTAATGACCTTTGTGTCACGTTATCTTTTTTAAACACTATGTTTTTATGAATGCAAACTGGTTTTCAAGCAGCATGTAGTATTCAACCGTGTAAAGATCCTGTTGTTGACGAATCGTACACGATGGTTTTGTACGGGGTGTCACATTTGGTATCAGAGCATTGGTTGTAGGGAATTAGGTTGCATTAGTGAGTCTAGACCGACCCGAGTAGGATTCACTAATAGGACTAATCTACAACTTGCTAGTTTACTTGTTTCTGCGAAACTTACTGCGTGCTACTGATTCCTTTTACTGCTATGTGATATTACTACATGCTATTGCTTATCTTTACTACCATACGAACTTGCTGTATGTTTATTTCCGCTATTGCATGATTACTATCTGCTTTCATATGTTATTTCTATTTAGCGTTGTTATGGTTGCCATGCTGTATACTGTTTTAGACAACCTAGGATTCTGTAGTGCCTAATACGTGCTTGCTTTATGACTTGCTGACACGGAAAAAGTTATTTTTCCTTGTTCAGATGTCGGATATCCCGCCCGTTGTCATTTTGGAGATGGACTCAGACTCACCCTCCACCTCGTCTGCCATTGTTGCCGATTCACAGATCCCGTCGTCGACACACTCCAGCGACTCTGGCGCTTCGTCCTCTGGAGCCAGTGGCCATGCACCCGACCCAGTGATCACCACAGACGGACATGAGGATCCACTAGAGATTCCAGCTCCACTCATCCCAGTACCTCCGGAGCCACAGCCCTATCCCGGTGGTGCTATAATTCTCGGGGAATACGGGGACGTTCCGTTCCGTAATGAGCATAACCATTGGTGCCGACGCCTTCCTGATGGACGTGTCATACCAATCCCACCTTTCAGATGCCGGATTATGACTACAGGCCGCCGAGCGCCGCCACCTCCAGCTGTTTACGATGACTCATCATCCGACGACTCATCCTCTGACGATTCCAGTGATGATGATTCCGACGAGGACCCTGAGGAGACGCCCATCCAGCCACCCTCTACCCCGCCGAAGAAGCGGTATCGTTTCGATGGTACCGTTATTCCAGGGGTTAATGGAGGTAGGTCGTTCGTTAGCGCACATGGACTGAGGACTAGGGTCACCGCCCGTAAGTGGGTTGTGCCTTACCCTGTTGATCCATTTTTGCGTAAGCCTTACCGCTTTGCAGCATCTAATTCTGGCGCTGGACCATCTGCACCACCTGTACCGACTGTACCGCTTGCCCCACCATCTCCCTCCGTCGAGGAACTGACGAGGGAAGTGGAGATCCTCCGTGCTCGGGTAACTAAGCTCGAGGACCAGATGTCCCACGTAATGGACATTCTTTACCCACTGTCACCATAGGGCATTATAGTAGATTTCATTATGTAAACTCGTTTGTAGTTTCATGTTTTACTCATGTACTGTACGAACTTATGTGGATGTATGCAACTTATTATTAATGAATGGAATTTAGTGTTGTTTACTTTTTGCACGGTGTTCTATTTTAAGTTACTATATGATGTTTCTGTGGTATCTATATCTGGTTGCATTGCTTAGTTAACATGTGTTGCGTTATTTCCATGTTGGTTGCTTTATACTATATTACTATTTATTAAATGATGGATTTTGACTTAAGTCAAAATTTCTGTTTAGAAGAGCAATGGCAAATGGACGAGTAGCACCCACAGCAGCACAGATTGAGGAAATGATCGCTGAGAGAGAGTAGCCACAACTATTGCGGAAATCAACCCCCAAGCTCCACCAGTTAACCAGCCCATTCATAACGGGTGCACATACAAAGAGTTTCAAAGCTGCAAGCCCCACAACTTTAGCGGTACTGAGGGGCCAATTGGATTGACTAGGTGGTTTGAGAAATTAGAAGCTGTGTTCCATGTAAGCAACTTCTCAGAGGAGAACAAAACTAGGTATGCTTCGTGTACGCTGTCAAATGGCGCCCTAACCTGGTGGAACACACTGGCTCAAGCTAAGGGTATTGACGAGGCTTATGCCACTCAATGGGAAGAATTTAAGGGAGCCCTGATCGAAGAGTACTGCCCCAGAGCAGAGATACAGGAAATGGAGGCTGAGTTCTGGGATTTGAAGGTTGTGGGAAACGATCTTGATGGTTACAACCGTAGGTATCTGGAATTAGCACTGATGTGTCCCACGATGGTTACCCCAGAATTTAAGAGAATGGAGCGATACTTGTGGGGACTTCCCAAGTCCATTCAAAGAAATGTCACCTCTTCTAATCCACCCAACGTCCCGGTAGCTATGCGCATGGCGCAAACCCTTATGAACCAAATTATCAGTAAGGAATCGGAAAAGGCAAAATCCGAATCAGGAGCCAGTGGTGATAAGCATAAGTGGGACAACAACAAGGGGAGAGTCTATGATCAGACCCCCGCTAAGAGGCATAACGACGGAAGGAACCCCAACCCGACCCCTAGCTCTAACCCCAAATACAAGGGCACTTTACTGCAGTGCAAGAGGTGCTACAAGCACCATACTGGGTACTGTAATGTGGTATGTGAAAAGTGCAAAAGGACCAGGCATATTGGTAAGGACTGCAAGATTCCCATCCCAGCTGTGAGGACCAACCCCAATGGACCAAGAAAGTGTTATGAGTGTGGACAACAGGGCCACTTCAGGAATGAGTGTCCCAACAAGCAAAAGGACGGCGGACCCTCGCGTGGAAGAGCTTTCAATGTAAATGAAAGAGATGCCCGTGAGAACCCCGACTTGGTTACAAGTATATTCACTATCAACAATCTATTAGCTTCTGTCCTATTTGATACTGGTACCGATAGGAGCTATGTTTGTAGACACTTTTGCTCTAAGATAGATTGGTCGTTAGTGCCTTTAGAGGAGAGTATGCTAGTTGAGGTAGCCAATGGGAAACTTGAGAAAGTCGACCAAATTGGCCGAGGAGCTATTATTAACATAGCTGGTGTGGATTTCGCAATTGACTTGATACCCATCAAATTGGGAAGCTTTGACGTGATTGTAGGCATGGACTGGTTAACCAAAGTGAGGGCCGACGTTATCTATGGAGATAAAGCTCTTCGTATACCACAAGGAGATGGTGAGCCACTGGTTATATACGGAGAGAGATGTAGTTCGAAGCTAAACCTAATTAGTTGTATGAAAGCACAGAAGATCATAAAGAAAGGACGTCTTGCTGTTTTAGCACACGTGAAGGCTTTAGAAACAGAAGAGAAGAGCGTGAATGATGTGCGAATCGTGAATGAATTCCTCGACGTCTTTCCGGAAGAACTGCCTGGATTACCGCCACCGAGAGCTGTGGAATTCCAGATCGATCTAGTGCCGGGAGCTGCACCTGTAGCTCGCGCACCTTATCGACTAGCACCTTCTGAACTGCAAGAGTTGCAGAGTCAACTGCAGGAATTGCTCGACCGAGGGTTTATCCAACCGAGCTCGTCGCCTTGGGGCGCACCTGTTTTATTTGTGAAGAAGAAGGACGGATCCTTCCGCATGTGTATCGACTACCGCGAACTCAACAAATTGACGATCAAGAACCGATATCCTCTTCCCCGAATTGACGATCTTTTTGATCAGCTACAAGGATCAAGCGTTTACTCTAAGATTGATTTGCGATCCGGTTATCACCAGTTGAGGTTGAAGGAGAGTGATGTGATGAAGACTGCGTTCAGAACCCGTTATGGTCATTATGAGTTTCTCGTGATGCCGTTCGGTTTAACCAACGCACCCGCTGTATTCATGGACCTCATGAATCGTGTATGCAAGCCATACCTGGATAAGTTCGTTATCGTCTTCATAGATGATATCCTCATCTACTCCAAGAGTGAAGAAGAACATTACCAACATCTCCGACTAGTGCTTGAACTCTTGAGAGAAGAGCAACTTTATGTCAAACTCTCCAAGTGTGAATTTTGGTTGAAGGAAGTCCAATTTCTGGGTCATATTGTGAGTGATCAAGGTATCAAAGTTGATCCCGCAAAGATCGAGGCTATCAGCAAGTGAGAGACACCCACTACTCCAACTTACATCCGCCAATTTCTAGGCCTTGCCGGTTATTACCGGAGGTTTATTGAAGGTTTTTCGTTGATTGCGCGTCCTTTGACCGCACTGACTCACAAAGGGAATAAGTTCGTTTGGGAGAAAGAACATGAATCAGCATTTCAAGACTTGAAGCAGAGGTTAACCACCGCACCTATCTTATCGCTTCCTGAAGGCAGTGATGACTTCGTTGTGTACTGCGATGCTTCGAAAAATGGTTTTGGTTGCGTATTGATGCAAAGAACGAAGGTCATTGCTTATGCTTCTCGTCAACTGAAGATACACGAGCAAAACTACACTACACATGATCTCGAACTTGGAGCCGTTGTCTTCGCTTTGAAGTTGTGGAGACACTATCTTTATGGGACAAAGAGTACCATATTTATCGATCACAAAAGCCTCCAGCACATCTTTGATCAGAAGCAGCTGAATATGAGACAACGTCGATGGATCGAGACGCTGAACGACTATGATTGTGAACTTCGTTACCATCCTGGAAAGGCAAATGTTGTAGCCGATGCCCTGAGCCAAAAGGAGAGGACGGTACCTCTTCGTGTTCGGGCTCTGAACATCACCATTCATTCGAACCTCAACAGCCAGATCCGAGTAGCCCAAGAAGAGTCTCTCAAAGAGGAGAACATATCCCGTGAATACTTGAACATTCTCGTCTCTAAATTCGAGGTTAAGGAGTCTGAACTCAGATGTTATGCTGGAAGAATTTGGGTACCTCGTAATGGAGATTTACGAAGCCTTATACTAGATGAAGCCCACAAGTCGAGATATTCGATTCATCCAGGAGCCGGTAAAATGTACCATGATCTTAAGGAACAGTATTGGTGGCCAAATCTTAAGAAGGATGTTGCAACTTATGTTGGGAGGTGTTTGACTTGTTCGAAGGTTAAGGCTGAACATCAGAGACCATCTGGATTACTTCAACAACCTGAAATCCCACAATGGAAATGGGAAGCAATTACGATGGACTTCATCACGAAGCTACCGAAGACGGTGGGCGGATACGATACAATCTGGGTTATCGTTGATCGTCTTACCAAATCTGCTCATTTCCTAGCGATGAAGGAAACAGATACAATGGAGAGACTTGCTCAACTGTACATCAAATAAGTTATGTATCGTCATGGTGTACCTCTATCAATTATCTCAGATTGCGATCCCCATTTTGTTTCCAGATTCTGGCGTTCTTTGCAAGAAGCCTTGGGAACTCGTATCGACATGAGCACTGCATTCACCCGCAGACCGACGGTCAGAGCGAACGAACTATTCAGACTTTAGAGGACATGTTGCGTGCCTATGTTATTGACTTCAAAAAGTCTTGGGAAAGGCATTTACCGTTAGCTGAATTCTCTTACAACAACAGTTATCACTCGAGTATTAATGCCACACCTTTTGAAGCGTTGTATGGCCGCAAGTATCGTTCTCCTATTTGTTGGGCCGAGTTAGGCGAAGTGCAAATCACCGGACCCGAGATAGTCCATGAAACGACAGAGAAGATTGCCCAGATTCAAGCGAGACTTAAGACGGCCCGTGATCGCCAAAAGAGTTATGCTGATCTTAAACGTAAGGACTTCGAATTTAACGTGGGTGACCGTGTGATGTTGAAAGTCGCACCTTGGAAAGGTATAATCCGCTTTGGAAAGCGTGGAAAGTTCAACCCGCAATACATTGGTCCGTTTGAAATCTTGGAGCGTGTTGGACCCGTTGCTTACCGTTTGGATCTTCCAACTCAATTGAGCGCAGTTCATCCTACTTTCCACGTATCAAATTTGAAGAAGGGTCTTGCTCCACCGGAACTTATCATACCCCTGGAGGAACTTACGATTGATGACAAACTCCACTTCATGGAAGAGCCTATCGAAATTATGGACCGTGAGGTCAAAACTTTGAAACGTAACAAGATTCCGATCGTCCGAGTTCGATGGAATGCCAAACGTGGACCTGAGTTTACTTGGGAACGAGAGGATCAAATGATACAGAAGTATCCTCACCTCTTCCCGACTTCAACACCTGCCTCAGCTTAAATTTCGGGACAAAATTTCCATTAACAGGTGGGTAATGTAACGACCCGACTTTTTCAACTTGCTTTTGTGCTTTGTGTTTTTAGCGAAACTGCGTATTTGTACGTACTATGCTACTTTATACTCTAGAACCTTTATATACATGGTTTACTTTCATTTATATGTTAAAACATGCCTTAGAGTACATAGGATACTTAACTTGATCACCGGATGCTTTATGACCGTTAGTGTCGCTTAACGTTTCGAATAAACTGCGAACTGCGCGCACGTTTAACTTTTGTCGTAACCGGAATATTATGACTACAAAATATTAATTATTATTTTATAATAATAATTACTTGGGTTTATAGATGCTTAATTATGCGTAGTAATTTAATTATGCTTACTAGTTAGTCTTGTTGGACTTTCTACCTTGTTGGACTTAAGCCCACCATACTCTAGCTAGTAGCCCATTTATTTAGCCCACTTATTAATTACTAGTGACCCAATAATAAGTAAGACAAATGCCCATTTATTAGAAAATGAACATGCTAGCATTTATGTCAAGTATTATCTATAATGTTGCATGGGATACCAACATAAGTACCTACTTTAGACAACCATTAACCAAAAATTAAATCTTGTCTCCCCCTTCCCCTACCAAAAATCACGGCCAAGAAAGCCTCCCCCCTCCCTCATTTCACTATAAATACAAGCCTCATTCATCTCATTTTAACACTTGCTTTCATTTCTAATTCACACACACTCACTCTCTAATTCTCTCTAGTTCTCTCTCTCTCTCTAAAAGTGTAAGTAATTTTGAACTTTTCTTCTTCTTCTCCTTCTATTATTTTCGTAACCATCATCATCATCATCATCAAAGGGTCTTACTTTTTAGCTTTGATCTTGATTACATCTTGTAGATTCAAACATGGATTTGAATCCTTCAAGAACATGGAAGATTCAAGCTTTCTAGCTTTGAATCTTCACCAACTTTGTAGATCTAAAACTTTTTAGCTTTAATCTTGTTATTTTGTATTAAAGATTTAAACTTGTGTTTGTAATCTTCATGTAACTTAAAGATCCAAGCTTTATGCTTCAAGATCTTCAAGAACAATCAAGATGCAAGCTTTCTAGCTTGGATCTTCATATCTTTTGTTGGATCTAAGTTTTCTAACTTATGATCTCATTAATTTGTTATAAATATCAAAACTTGTGTTTATGGTCTTCATGTAACTTAAAGATCTAAGCATTATGCTTCAAGATCTTCAAGAACACTAAAGGTTCAAGCTTTCTAGCTTTGTGACCTTATAACTTGTGTGAAAGGGATCCAAGCTCTCTAGCTTAGGGTTCCATCACTTCATTTGACTTAGATCATGTTCATACTTGTTTGATTGATGTAAAGTTTGTAACTTTGTTTGTAAATAGGACTTGTATTTGTGTTATGACTAAGGATATGTTGTAACCTTGGTTCATCATCCATCTAAGACTCTTAAATGAGTTGTGTTATTACTTGGTCTTAACATATTGTGTATTGATGGTAGAATCTTGGTCAAAAGTGATGCTAAACCATCAATGATTTGTACACTTGAAGCTACAAACATCAAGGATGAGAACCGTGATGAGCATCAAGCACCAAGAACCCCACCGGAGCACTTGTTCACTGTTTTTGGGGATCTGATCTGTAACCTGGGCTACTAGAAAGTTGATTTTCAGTTAGTTCGGTTCGAGTAGATTATTTTCCATTTAGACCTCGTCTTAATCCGAGTTACGGTTTAGGATTTTTGGCCTTCCGAAAGTCGTTACACCCTATTAATGTTGTGCTGAAATTTTTGACCTACTCGCACTTAAACCATTGCCACGGTCAAACGAAGACGAGTTTGGTTCCAGAAATTGGTCAGGAACTAGGGGACTCATATACGGAGCCATAGCCACTGATTACGCGTCTTTTCGATTTACGTAGAGGTTGTAGCAGCTGACCGAAGTCAGCCTATTGTTTCGATCTCTATTCTTGTCAAACTTACTTAGCTTTTATGATGATGAATGATGACACTTAAACTTATTTTATGCACTATTAGAACTTATAAGGACAACCTACTGACCTAGTAACCTTTGATTTAGGTTGACGACCTTTCGGACCGACTTACTACTTGCACACTTTCATTACCGACTTTACCGCTTTTATCACTGTGAGTTATAGCTTCCCATTTTACTTATACTATTTTTAGGACTGAGAATACATGTGCTTTTTATGTTTTACTTACTTGACACGAGTACTTAAACTTTACATATGTGTGGGTTATACAACGGCATAAAGATTCCCCTTAGCACGGTAACGGTTAACTATTGGTTTTTGAACCGGTAGACTCGAATGTTAGATATGGATCCATAGGGTTTGACATCCCCACTCGGGCTAGTCGCGCTAGCATTTAACGGGTGTTTAATACTTCGAGGACATACGCACTCGCCAGGTGTACTTTTAGGGGGTGATATTTTTGTATTTACGTTAAGTCTAGTTACCATGTGCCCACGGTTATACATATGCTTTTCATACTGTTTTGAGACATTGAAATCTCGTGGTCAATCTTATATTACTGTTACAACTTAAACTATAGCTCACCAACATTATTGTTGACATTTTTAAGTATGTTTTCTCAGGTGCTTAGAGGTTTGTTGCTTCCGCTGTTAGACTTGCTGTCATGCTGTTTAGACTTGCTGTTAAGGACCTGCTATGTTAGATAACCGCTGCATATCTTAGAGATGTCTCAATCATGAAACTTTTAATTTGCATTCGCAACTTATGTTATTTGAATAATGGCTTTGTAATGACCTCTATGTCACGTTATCTTTTGTAAACACTATGTTTTTATTTATGCAAACTGGTTTTCAAACAGCATGTAGTATTCAACCGTGTAAAGATCCTGTTGTTGACGAATCGTACACGATGGTTTTGTACGGGGCGTCACAAAAACTGCTGCATTTAATGCTTAATGGGAGGTATGAGTGTTCAAGCCAATTAAACGTCATATCAACAGTCTGTGTCCCCTCGAAAACGTGCCAGTCTGTCACATCTGCCCACGCGCCTGCAGATTACAGTTGCCATTTTCTCTCTCCTACACTTTTTCCACCAATCCGAAAGGTTAAATAAGGCGATCAATTCCACATAATAACCTTCGGTTATTAACTCTTTGATTTACCTTTCAAATACACACTCTTCTCTCTAAAAATACTAAATCTTCAAATATTTCATACATTCATCTTCAACATTTCATCAATGGCAGAACAACAACACCAATCACCACCTGCTGAGAATCAGCCAGAGGAACAACAACAGCAACAACAACTGGTGGAACCATAACAACCGGAACAACACCCTCCACCGGTCATCGAGGAACAAGTTGTACAGGGTCCACTATTCAATCATCACCCTAACCTGATCAGGGCTGCTAATGCGCCAGATCATGCACTAATTCGCCTATCTAGAGGCAATGCTGCTCATTCCCTGTTCATTCCCAAATCCAAAGCCAACATGGGCTATGAAACATTAATCAATTATATACGGCAATCACCTCTGGCTAGAGCTATTACAGGTGTACCTTCACATTTATATCTAGCCTGCTTGGCTAGATTTTGGTATACTGCTACCACTGCCACCACTTCACAGAACGTTTCATGTATTTGCGGCATGGTTACAGAAACCCTAACCTGCTCCATCACCGTTGATGCCATCCGATGAGCCCTTCACCTGCTGGCTGGACCATTTGTTCCTTCACCTACCAGTGATGAGTTTCGAAGGGAGGTACTGGAGATTATTGGGTTCACTCAACCAGTAGCTCATACGCCATTAATGAAGCATATGCCACCTCTATGGTATTATTTCTTTGGGTTGCTGACTCAGTGTATCAGCCAGAAGTCTAAAAGTTTTGATCAGTGCTCAGATTTTGAGCCGAAGATTGGTCACGGCATGCTGTTTATCCGTAATGTTGATTATGCCGGTGAAATCTATTTGAGGATAAGGGAAATGTTGCTTGCACCCAAACGAACACATCTAATCCCCTTTCCAAGGTTTTTGAGCCTTGTTTTTGAAAATGAGCTGGGAGAAGCTTACCAGCAGATTGCTGATGAATCATTTGACCTGCCTCCGAAACAAGGGGGAATGCCAAAAGATGCTCCTGCTGCTCCATATACTGGTTTAACACCAGGCATGCTCGAGTATCTTGCTGCTCGGGGTGGAGTAAACCAAACGACTATATCTGGTATTGCACCAGCTGAGGGGGAGGGACCTCAGCGAAAGCCAGCTGTGAAAAGGAAGAAGCCATCTACCTCAACTAGTACAACCACCGTCTCACATACTGGTAAAGCAGTAGTTGTATTAGAATCTAGTGCTCTCTGATCATAAAGAACATCCCTAGTCTTATATACTGACTACCCACTTCTAGTATTGGAATCCGTTGCTTAACTATTTCTTGGTAACATGCAAATCCAAACGAGCTAAAGCTGGCTCCAAGCAAACCACAAGAGGGATTGCCCCAGTCTCAACTGCTACTTCTGAAAAGAAAGTTGCTATGGATCCTGGTGCGTCTCTAGACCACACAGCAGAAATCTCTAACTTAATTAAAAATATTTTAACTGCTGACTTGAAAAATGAAAGTGAAGTTAAAGGCACAACCTTTACTCCCAAGCTGACTGGTTTTAAAACTAGTGTTAAGAAGAGTAGCAACCCATACTCTTCTAACCAAGCACTTCCACATTTTTCTAAATTGAACATCATGCAATATCCTCTGCTGACAGTACAACCAGCAGAGAATATAAATGACCCCCAAAGCAGTCTTGAGCTGGTTCCTCATCGTGTTAAATCAGCTCAGGCCACTGCACAGCCTAAATGTTACTTGGATCATGCTAAGAGTCTCACTCCTACATCATTACCAGCCAGAACTCTTACACTATCTGCGTCAACATGTGTTGCCAATGAGTCAGCAGAGTCACAGCTGTACTTACAGACACCTAACTCTGTCTCAATCAAAGGGCTGACTAAATCACCAGTCTGTCCCCAGAGACCAACAATAGATGCAATTGTTGAGTCAAATTTATTTGGTTCTACAGTTGTTAATGAAACGACCCGTCAAAGTACACTTGACGACCATCGTTATCTTGGTCCCACAGCTTGATCATAACTCTATATGAATTTCATAAATAACCTTGCATTCTTTATTTAAAAATAATTTCCTATAAAGGAAACCTACCAAAAATGTAAGTTTAGAAAAACCATACATTGTTACTTAATCAAAAGTTGACCAAAACAAAGTCAACAACATCCACTATTAAATGTATCAAAATAGAATGCAAGCTAATGTATAACAAAAGCTGCCATCTTAAATATGCAGACTCTCTAAACACAGCGGAAGCAATCAATCATGAACCTGAAAATAAAACATGCGAGTAACTGTCAACAAAAATGTTGAGTGAATTATAGGTTTAATATTGCAAACAATATTTAATTTAAACCATAAAAATTTATGTTTGAAAACATTAAAAAAAAAACCCTTTTTGGGCCACAAAATTATATGCTCGAAAACATATAAAAACATTATTCCATTTTCCGTGAGCCACCTCGTAACCACTTAACCCTTTATTTACCCTTGCCAAACACAATAAATAATATACACCGAACAAGTGTATCTTCAACTAAATACGAAGTACTAAACATTCTGATTATAAATTGCTAGCGCGACTAGCTCGAAATGGGGTTGTCAAACCCGATAGATCTATCCATAGGATTCGCGTTCACCAGTAGAAACCAGTGATTACAATTACCAGATTAGGGAATATTTTTGTTCGACTCACAATGAATAATTTAAACCAACTGCCACTTGTGTCCAATATGAAAAATAAAATGCATGTATTCTCATCCCAAAAGATATAAAATAGAAAAATGGGACTATAACTCACCTTAACGTAAACGAAGTAGTAACACAGAAAACATGAACTGCACGAAGTAAAGTGATCAAGAATGATCACAACGCCGACCTATAAATAAAGCAGGTCGATATAAATAACTAACTTAGGTCAAGTCTTAGTATGATAGCTATAGTACTTGTTGCAAGTAGGCATAGAATAACACTCAGTATGCTTCGGTTTGATCAGAACAGCGTAAGGACATGTACTTTCTATTTTTAGAAAGTTTCTATTTTTAGCAGGTTTCCATTTTTGGAAAGTTTCTATTTTTGGAAAGTTTCTATTTTTGGAAAGTTTCCATATTTAGAAAGTTGCTATTTTGGAAAGTTAATAATTTAGGAAAGTTTCGTTAATTAGAAAGTCAACAAAAGTCCACTGAAAGTCAAAGTCAACTGAAAGTCAAAGTCAACTGAAAGTCAACTCAAAAGTCAACCTTGGTCAAACATAGTCAACATTAATGTTTAAAGTATAAGTTATAATAATAACATAAGTTATAATGTTATTTAAAGTCATATGTGTATAATTATGTCATAACCTAAGTTTAATTAAATTAAATTGATTTAATATAGTTAACATAAGTTTAAATGATATAATTAATATAGCATAATTATTTAATTAATTAATTAAATATTAATCATAATATAAGTATTATTAATAATAAATTTTAATCATATCATAAGTATTATTAATTAATAATGAATTATTAATCATATCATAAGTTTTAATTAAAATTATTAAATCATAAGTATTTAATAATTGAATTATAATAATTAAATAATAACTAAGCCTAATAATAATTTAATAATTAATTAATCCTTATTATAAGTCTTATTATAATAATCTCATAACATAAGTTTAATACTTACCATAAGTGTTTTTCATTAATAATAAAAGTATTATTAATCATAAGTTTAATTAAAGTTTCATTAATCAAAATGTAATAATAAATGATATAATAAATATATATATCATAAGTCTTAAATTAAACTAATCACTTTTATATCATAAGTAATGTAATAATAATGAAAATCATTATTTTATATCTTAAGTTCCATTTTATAACCATAGGTTTTAATTAAAAGTTCGTCGGGTTATAACTTGAGCCCCGGGTGTCGATTTTCGACGAATTTTATATATATACTCGTCTAATAAACCATCCCAACACCTTAGAACACTCAAGAACACCCTAAAATCCATTCATGGGGTCGTGATGATCAGCCATTAGCCAAACCATTCGTTAATCCATTTCAAAACAAGTTTTAATCATACCGGGTGATCCGTGGCTCGGATATTGATGACCCGAACATGAAAGTTCATCCAATCCTCAACCTTAACAAAATGGAACACCCTAAAATCTCAGATTATGTCCCCAAAGTCGGACCACAACCTGATTTCAAAAGTTATCCATTTCAATATTTACAAAATCTTAAATCAAGCGTAGATTTTGATCCGTAACTCGAAACGAAACGAATCCAAAGCCTAAAATTATGTACTCAATGAGAAGAACAAATAGAGAAACTTAAATTAATCAAAAATGTTAGCCAAAGTCACTGATTTTAACAATATATCCGCTGTCCAAAAATTGATCAACCGAAAACATACGAAATCGAGCATTTCTAAGCAAGGCAACAACACCACAATCAAATACAAGTACTATAACATTAACATACATGTAAAATCAGTAAAAATAAATTAAAATTGAAAAGCTAGGGTTTGTGATTTTACCCAATCAAAAATCAAGAAGAAGGATGATGTAGAACGCGAAACGGTGAATCCGATTATGTAGCTAGCCTTGAGAAATGATGAAAAATTGTGTATGAATGAGTGGTGGCCGACTTTTGGTGTTTAGATGGGGCTATTTCACGTTCAAATGAGAGGGAGAAGAGAGGAGGAGAAGTTGCTAGGGTTTTGTAGTTTAAAAATGCAATTAAGGATAATTACTTTGACAAAATGGCAAAACCAATCCCCCATGGGAATTTCGCCTGAATTAAGAATGGGGTGGGCCCCTTAGTGGGCCAAGTTGACAAATGAAAGAAGCCTTGTGGTCTGAATTCCCAAATGAAACCCGAAACGCGAAAACACCGCTACGCGATTAAATATTCGGAGAGATAACGCACACGCGATAAATAAAATATCTAAACACTATATATATTCATATGACATAAAAATATCATAATTAAAATAATTAGGATTTAAAAATCCCAAAAGCTTGACCGTTGGTTTGAAAACCGAAAAGATTCGCATGATAGAAATCCGCGATTCGTATAAACGTACAAATTAAAATATGAATACAAATATTCATTTAACACAATAATTAATATATTATTACTAAAATAATAATATAGGTCATAGAAATGACGTGGCATGAATAACAATTAACGGACGTTAAATAGTTAACGGTAAAAGATAACGGAGAAAGTAGGGTCGTTACAGTACCTTCCCGTTACGGAAATTTCGTCCCGAAATTTAAGCAGGTGCAGGGGTTGACTCAGCATCTGGGAACAAATGCGGATACTTCTGCCTCATCTGATCTTCACGCTCCTAAGTGAACTCAGGATCGCGTCTGGCGTTCCATCTAACTCGGACAAAAGGAATTCTACTCTGCTTAAGAGTCTTAACCTCGCGATCCATAATCTCAACTGGTTCCTCAATAAAATGGAGTTGTTTATCAACATGCGGCTCCTCAAGAGGAATGGTCTCGTCGACCTTGGTAAAACACTTTTTTAAATTCGATACATAAAAAACGTCATGAACAACACTGAGTTCTTGTGGCAATTTCAAACGATAAGTCACAGTCCAACTCTCTCAATAATCTCAAATGGCCCAACAAAACGAGGGTTCAACTTTCTCCTTTTACCAAAACATACCACACCTTTCCAAGTTGATACCTTCAACATAACACGGTCACCGACCTGAAATTCAATATCGTTCCTTCTCTTATTGGCATAACTCTTTTGCCTACTTCTGGCGGTTCTCAATCTTTCTTTAATCTGTACGATCTTCTCGGTAGTCTCATGAATAATTTCTGGGCCTGTGAGTTGAGCATCCCCAACCTTATTCCAACAGATAGGAGACCTACACTTTCTACCATACAGAGCTTCAAACGGTGCAGCTTTAATACTTGCATGATAACTGTTATTATAAGAAAATTCAGCCAACGACAAGTATCTATCCCACCCATTACCAAAATCAATCACGCATGCTCGTAACATGTCTTCCAATGTTTGAATGGTCCTTTCACTCTGACCATCCGTCTGCGGATGATAAGCGGTGCTCATATCCAATTTAGTTCTCAAAGCTTCCTGTAAGGGTTGCTAAAACCTCGATATAAATCGACTGTCTCGGTCTGAAATAATAGATACAGGAACACCATGCGTTGAAACAATCTCCTTCAAACACAAATGAGTAAGCTTCTCTATCGAATCTGTTTCTTTAATCGGTAAGAAATGAGCTAATTTTGTGAGTCGGTCAACAATCACCCAAATGGTGTCATAACCACCCACAACTCTCGATAACTTCGTAATAAAATCCGTTGTAATACCTTCCTACTTCCACTCGGGAATCTCAGGTTGCACCAAAAGTCCAGACGGTTTCTGATGTTCAGCTTTAACCTTAGCACATGTCAAACACTTAGCCACATACGTAGCCACATCAGCTTTCAAATTATGCCACCAATACAGCTCCTTAAGATCATGATACATCTTTCCTGAACCAGGATGGATAGAGTACCTAGACTTATGAGCCCCATATAACACAAGTTGTCGTAATTCACCAAATTTCAGAACCCAAAGTCGTCCCGCAAAATACCGAGTACCATCGGTTCGTACCTCAAACTGTTTACTCAAGCCTCGGACCTTCCCGTTACAAAATTCTCCTCCTTCAAGGTTTCTTGTTGAGTTGCAAGAATCTGCCTTGCGAGGTTTGTTCGAATTGTCAAATTCAAGGCTCTTAACCTGCGAGGTTCAGCCCTCTCTTTACGACTTAATGCATCAGCCACAATATTGGCCTTTCCCGGATGATATAAAAGTTCGCAATCATAATCATTCAACGTCTCAACCCATCTTCGTTGCCTCATATTCAACTGTTTCTGATCAAGAATATGTTGAAGACTTTTGTGATCAGTGTACACTGAACTTTTGACTCCAAAAAGATAATGTCTCCAAATCTGGAGTGCAAACACAACAGCTCCCAACTCTAAATCATGGGTTGTATAATTATGTTCGTGGATCTTCAACTAACGTGACGCGTATGCAATAACTTTCTTTCGCTGCATCAAAACACAACCAAAGCCCTGACGCGAAACATCACAATAAACAACAAAATCATCATTACCCTCAGGTAGTGACAATATCGGAGTGGTAGTCAACTTCTTCTTCAGAGTTTGAAAAGCAGTCTCTTGTTCATCCTTTCACTCATATTTTTTCCCCCTTGTGCGTTAAAGCAGTCAGAGGTTTCGCTATATGAGAGAAATCTTGAATGAACCTTCTATAGTAACCTGCCAACCTTAGAAACTGACGAATCTGAGTAGGTGTCCTCGGAATTTCCCACTTTTCAATTGCCTCAATCTTGGCAGGATCAACTTGTATTCATTGTTTACTAACAACATGTCCAAGGAATTGAACTTCTCTTAACCAGAAAGCACACTTAGAGAACTTAGCGTACAACTCTTCTTTCCTCAACAAATCAAGCACCAACTTCAAACGTTCTTCGTGCTATTCATCACTCTTGGAATAAATAAGGATGTCGTCGATGAAAACAATAACGAATCTGTCCAGATAGGGTCTACACACACGGTTCATGAGATCCATGAACACAGCTGGTGCATTTGTCAATCCGAACGGCATAACAAGGAATTCATAGTGACCATAACGGGTGCAAAAAGCGGTTTTCGGAACATCAGATTCTTTAACACGCAGTTGATGATAACCGGAACGAAGATCGATCTTAGAATAAACAGATGAACCCTGAAGCTGATCGAACAGATCATCAATTCTAGGATGAGGATAACGGTTTTTAATTGTAAGCTTGTTCAATTCACGATAATCAATACACAAACGAAACGAGCTATCTTTCTTCTTAACAAACAGAATAGGAGCACCCCAAAGGGACGAACTGGGACGAATGAAGTATAGTTGCAACCAGTAAGAAAACATTATATAGGGAGGCCACATCAGTGATATAGATGTTTATGACAATTCCTTCAAAGGGGATAATCATGGACTTTAAAGTAATCTTCATTACATTTCTGAAAGGAAGACGTACGAAAGGTGTGATCTCTCAACGAGAGTGAACTTCCTCGCACAAAGGGCGAGTAAATCTAGGATTCATCCTTATTCTTAAATTTATGCGTGGCTGAAAAGAAACGTAAATCATGGGTTATAACGAATAGTCGGATCCAGGTGGGATGAATCTCCAAAAATGATTTCGTGCACCTCAAAGTATTGAATCATAGGGTTAATGTTTACGAGGGTGTTGCGGTTAATCGCGAATATTGAGAGTAGAAGCTCCTCAAACGGTCTAGTGTAATATACATCCATGAAACTCACTATAACAACAGTTGGGGTAGAAACCCACCTAGCGCCTTTTCTACAATAGGGTGACCACCGATTGTATCCCAGAAAATTGATTTATCGGTCCGCGTTTCGGCCATGACCAACCATAAGAGGGAAAAATTTTGAGCGCAAAGACTTTCCAACAAATTTTATAAAACTGGCATCCAAAATGGTGTAAGAGTTTCTATCAATGAACTTACTGGTAAGTTTCATTCTTAAACGGAGGATGAGAAGAATTGTGATCCAAACACACTGCCGAGTAATGCGAAAATTTTAATGTAATCAATCAAAGGAGTTTTGAAAAAGCTTTAAACGTCTGATGTAACCCCATAAACAAAACGAAGTTCTTAGTAAATTTAGAAGTATGTACAATGTGTACCATTTTACATAAAACAATTTGACTTAATTAAACGAGTCAATAAAGGAGTGGTTTTAAAATAATTTGAAAGTATAGTTTAGTATGTACTAACCAAAATGAGTTAAGGGTAAATTTATTCATTTGATTTTATATGCACAAATATGATTTTATAAATTGCATACATGACCGAAAATCTTACTACCTCTATTTGTCCATAAATCCTATGAGGACCGCCCAATTAAACAAATGTGTAAAAATTTTGATGAAAAGCAGGGTATCCGTATTTCAGAGGTTACGAGTTGAAGTAAGATCGTTGAAGATCGGGTGAAGGACTTGAATTATCTTGCGACATCTAATCAATAAATGCTACGAGGTCATGAACACCAATGAGTTAAATATTGTTTTGACTATTATCAAGACACAAGTCCGGCCAAAACTGTTCGCGTGTGAAGCTGTCACTAACAAGCGAGGTATGAATGATAAAACATGGGGTAGGTAGTTCGGTTAAGACGAGTCTCTCGTAAATCAACAAATAAGATAATGAGTATCTTCCTTACTCATGTAATAACATTAGAATTTCCGAATGAGTGGTGTAAAAATTTTCTTTGACTCGCTTTCTATTCCTCATGTCACAATATTGGAACTTCTTTATGAATTACCATAATATAATCACGTTGACCTGACGTCATTATATTATACTAATTCATAGTTCCATTCCAATAGCACTACATGATGTCAGGACACGCGATCAACCTCGAATTTCCACACGCGATTTCTTAAACAATGTGCTAAGGATAGCACAAGAGACAAAAATACTAAAAGTAATGAATAGGAGTAACGATGACATAAAAATGTCTTCGAAGTACCAAGAATCTCTAAAAGTCAAGAATGACGTTTTCCGGTTCAAAAACCAAAGCACATAGGCACAACGGCACAAAGGCACGTAATATAACAAGAATATTATATACCTAAACATAATAGCTGATATTGAAATGCCGAGTATTTAGAAGTTAAGAATGACATCTCGCGTAATATAACTCAAACGTTATATACATAACCATAATAGATGACATAGAAATGTCGAGAATTTCAGAAGTCAAGAATGACATCCCTCGGTTTCACTACCCGAGGTGTTCTTACAAGGATAAGTTCGCATGAGTCGGAGAATACGTTTAAATCGAAATGGGAGTTCCTCCCGGATTCAGAACATAATAGAGATGTAGGTATGATAACAATATACATACTAATACGATACAAATAATCACATATAATAATATATTATAGGCCGGGCTGTAGACTAGACTCACTAATGCACCCTATTGACTCGGGTAACGACATCAATGCAGCCTAATTCCCTACAACCAACGCTCTGATGTCAACTGAAATGACCCGTCAAAGTACACTTGACGACCATCGTTATCTTGGTCCCACAGCTTGATCATAACTCTATATAAATTTGATAAATAACCTTGCATTCTTTATTTAAAAATGATTTCCTATAAAGGAAACCTACCAAAAATGTAAGTTTAGAAAAACCAAACATTGTTACTTAATCAAAAGTTGACCAAAACAAAGTCAACAACATCCACTATTAAATGTATCAAAATAGAATGCAAGCTAATACATAACAAAAGCTGCCATCTTAAATATGCAGACTCTACTGTAACGACCTTACATTCTCTGTTATCTTTTACCGTTAACTATTTAACATCCGTTAATTGTTATTCATGCCACGTCATTTCTATGACCTATATTATTATTTTAGTAATAATATATTAATTATTGTGTTAAATGAATATTTGTATTCATATTTTAATTTGTACGTTTATACGAATCGCGGATTTCTATCCGGCGAATCTTTTCAGTTTTCAAACCAACGGTCAAGCTTTTGGGATTTTTAAATCCTAATTATTTTAATTATGATATTTTTATGTCATATGAATATATATAGTGTTTATATATTTTATTTATCGCGTGTGTGTTATCTCTCCGAATATTTAATCGCGTAGCAGTGTTTTCGCATTTCGGGCTTCATTCGGGCATTCGGACCATAAGGCTTCTTTCATTTGTCAACTTGGCCTACTAAGGGGCCCACCCCATTCTTAATTCAGGAGAAATTCCCATGGGGGGATTGGTTTTGCCATTTTGTCAAATTAATTATCCTTAATTGCATTTTTAAACTACAAAACCCTAGCAACTTCTCCTCCTCTCTTCTCCCTCTCATTTGAACGTCACATAGCCCCATCTAAACACCAAAAGTCGGCCACCACTCATTCATACACAATTTTTCATTATTTCTCAAGGCTAGCTACATAATCGGATTCACCGTTTCGCGTTCTACATCATCCTTCTTCTTGATTTTTGATTTGGGTAAAATCACAAACCCTAGATTTTCAATTTTAATTTATTTTTACTGATTTTACATGTATGTTAATGTTATAGTACTTGTATTTGATTGTGGTGTTGTTGCCTTGCTTAGAAATGCTCGATTTCGTATGTTTTCGGTTGATCAATTTTTGGACAGCGGATATATTGTTAAAATCAGTGACTTTGTCTAATATTTTTGATTAATTTAAGTGTCTCAATTTGTTTTTCTCATTGAGTACATAATTTTAGGCTTTGGATTCGTCTCGTTTCGAGTCATGGATCAAAATCTACGCTTGATTTAAGATTTTGTAAAGATTGAAATGGATAACTTTTGAAATCATGTTGTGGTCCGATTTTGGGGACATAATCTGAGATTTTAGGGTGTTCCATTTTGTTAAGGTTGATGATTGGATGAACTTTCATGTTCGGTTCATCAATATCCGAGCCACGGATCACCCGGTATGATTAAAACTTGTTTTGAAACGGATTAACGAATGGTTTGGCTAATGGCTGATCATCACGACCCCATGAACGGATTTTAGGGTGTTATTGAGTGTTCTAAGGTGTCGGGATGGTTTATTAAACGAGTATATATATAAAATTCTTCGAAAACCGATACTCGGTGCTCAAGTTATAACCCGACGAACTTTTAATTAAAACCTATGGTTATAAAATGGAACTTATGATATAAAATAATGATTTTCATTATTATTACATTACTTATGATATAAAAGTGATTAGTTTAATTTAAGACTTATGATATATATATTTATTATATCATTTATTATTACATTTTGATTAATGAAACTTTAATTAAACTTATGATTAATAATACTTTTATTATTAATGAAAAACACTTATGGTAAGTATTAAACTTATGTTATGAGATTATTATAATAAGACTTATAATAAGGATTAATTAATTATTAAATTATTATTAGGCTTAGTTATTATTTAATTATTATAATTCAATTATTAAATACTTATGATTTAATAATTTTAATTAAAACTTATGATATGATTAATAATTCATTATTAATTAATAATACTTATGATATGATTAAAATTTATTATTAATAATACTTATATTATGATAAATATTTAATTAATTAATTAAATAATTATGCTATATTAATTATATCATTTAAACTTATGTTAACTATATTAAATCAATTTAATTTAATTAAACTTAGGTTATGACATAATTATACACATATGACTTTAAATAACATTATAACTTATGTTATTATTATAATTTATACTTTAAACATTAATGTTGACTATGTTTGACCAAGGCTGACTTTTGAGTTGACTTTCAGTTGACTTTGACTTTCAGTTGACTTTGACTTTCAGTGGACTTTTGTTGACTTTCTAATTAAGAAAACTTTCCTAAATTATAAACTTTTCAAAATATAGAAACTTTTCAAAAATAGAAACTTTCCAAAAATAGAAACTTTCCAAAAATGGAAACCTGAATAGAAACTTTCTAAAAATAGAAACTTTCTAAAAATAGAAAGTACGTGTCCTTACGCTGTTCTGATCAAACCGAAGCATACTGAGTGTTGTTCTATGCCTACTTGCAACAAGTACTATGGCTATCATACTAAGACTTGACCTAAGTTAGTTATTTATATCAACCTGCTTTATTTATAGGTCGGCGTTGTGATCATTCTTGATCACTTTACTTCGTGCAGTTCACGTTTTCTGTGTTACTACTTCGTTTACGTTAAGGTAAGTTATAGTCCTATTTTTCTATTTTATATCTTTTGAGATGAGAATACATGCATTTTATTTTTCATATTGGACACAAGTGGAAGTTGGTTTAAATTATTCATTGTGAGTCGAACAAAAATATTCCCTAATCTGGTAATTGTAATCACTGGTTTCTACTGGTGAACGCGAATCCTATGGATAGATCTATCGGGTTTGACAACCCCATTTCGAGCTAGTCGCGCTAGCAATTTATAATCGGAATGTTTAGTACTTCGTATTTAGTTGAAGATACACTTGTTCGGTGTATATTATTTATTGTGTTTGGCAAGGGTAAATAAAGGGTTAAGTGGTTACCAGGTGGCTCACGGAAAATGGAATAATGTTTTTATATGTTTTCGAGCATATAATTTTGTGGCCCAAAAAGGGGGTTTTTTAATGTTTTCAAACATAAATTTTTATGGTATAAATTAAATATTGTTTGCAATATTAAACCTATAATTCACTCAACATTTTTGTTGACAGTTACTCGCATGTTTTATTTTCAGGTTCATGATTAATTACTTTCACTGTGCTTAGAGAGTCTGCATATTTAAGATGGCAGATTTTGTTATACATTAGCTTGCATTCTATTTTGATACATTTAATAGTGGATGTTGTTGACATTGTTTTGGTCAACTTTTGATTAAGTAACAATGTATGGTTTTTCTAAACTTACATTTTTGGTAGGTTTCCTTTATAGGAAATCATTTTTAAATAAAGAATGCAAGGTTATCTATCAAATTCATATAGAGTTATGATCAAGCTGTGGGACCAAGATAACGATGGTCATCAAGTGTACTTTGACGGGTCGTTTCAGTTAACATAAAATATTCTTTTGTTTCAGTTCTTAGCAGGGTAGATGAACAGGCAGAGGGGGAGCAAGAAAAGGATGTTATTGTTTCTACTGATGAGCTCTCCGTTTCTGCTACTGGTGTTGGTGCTACTGATTTGTCTACTGGTGGTACTGATACTAGTACTGTTGCTTCTACTGCTGCTGGCTCTACTGAAGACAATGTGGTTGCTGGTTCCACTGTTCTTACTGATAATGAGGAGTTAGCTACTGCTGATATTTCTGCTACTCCTCCTTCTGTCTCTGGTATTGCTGCTTCAACCACTGATTCTGAAGTGGTTGAGGAGATGATAATGGAACCTCCTCATGTACTTGAAAAGGTCATTGGTAATATTGTTAAGGAGGTTCTTGATGTTGATATTTCTGGCACTACCACTGTCACTCCTCCAACTGCTTCTATTGAGGAGATTATCACAGGTGATGACCAAGATGACGTGGTGCTTACTGATGAGCTTATCGCAGCAAATGCTGCCTATTCTGTACATGTCACTGGTTCTACGGAACCCACTATGGATGCTGGTACCTCTGCTACTGCCACCACTGATTCTTCTCAGGCTACTGTTCTGCTGAGAAGAAATCATATGTGTGCCAGGTAGCATATCCTGATGAAGTTGTACCTAACTTCATCTATAGGGGAGCATCCATCACTCCCAGAGTTGCCTTGCTGGTGGATCAGCTGACTATTGATCCCCAAAGTGCTATAGTCTCAGCCAGCAAATTACCAGAAGAGGAGCTGACTGAGCTATTATCTCAGCTGGATCGACCAGCAAGAGAAGAGGTATATGAGAGGTTGGCCACGCTACAACAAGTTAATGAGCAGCCATACTATCACTACTTTAGTATGGCTCCAGCTGCTTCTCCATGGCCTGGTACATGGAGGCCTCTCAAGTTCTTCATAGATCCTGCTACTAGTAAATGTGTTATGCAGAATGTCCCTGATTCGCCAGTACCTTCTGATTCATCAGCTTCTTCCTCATCATCTTCTTCATCTGATGGTGATGCTGATAACGGTACTGGTAAGGGCGGACCAGTCACTCATGATAATGTGACTGGTTCCAAAGACAAACCAGTGGATCTAACTGATGATGCTGATAATGATGCTGACAAGGATACCAGTGGTTCTAAACCTTCGGGTGAAGGTAAAAATGATGGTGATCATGGTGACGAGTCAGATTCTGACCTTCCACCTCCACCACCCCGCGGAGGTACTCCTATTTTAGCTGCTAGTGATTGCCCCTCAACCAGCAGTTTTCATGCAGATGAGGTGGCTGCCATCTCCACTCTGGCTGTCTATAAGACGTTAGCCAAAGTTACACCAGTTCAAAAAAGCACCATTCGCTTTGCTATTGTTGATAGAATGACTGAAGCCATACGCAGAGCTGGGGAGGTTACCAGTTCTACCATTGAAAATCAGCTCAAACAAGTATGTGCTTTTGCTCATCTAGCGGTGGAAGCTATTGTCAAATAATATGAAGAAGAGGAGGATCTCAAAAGGCGAATCATCTCTCATAATGAATATGCTGATCATATTGCCCATCTTCAAACTGATCTTGATGCTGCTAATCGAAGGAATCTTTTTCTTAATGAAGAGAATCGGGTATTGACAGAGAGGTTGGATTCGCAGGAACAAAAAATAGCTAATATGGTTCCTGTCTCTGCTTATCTTCAATTAGTGGAGACTATGCAACAAATGGTTGCCCTATAAGTAGATGTTAGGGCCACTGTTGCTCAAATGGCCATGGGTGCTACAAGAAATGAAGTTAGATCTTCAAATCTGTGTCTCCGAAAATATGGTTTAGACCCTAGTGCCCATCTTTCTCCTACTGATACTGACTGGAATAACTTTGTATATTCAGTTCCTGAGTCAGATAGTGACCTTGATGCACAGGTTTCCCCTGATCACCCTTCTGCCCCTGCTGATGACAAAAAGGGGGAGAAGAAGTCTAAAAAGAACTCCAAAAAGAGAAAACAATCTGAGGGGGAGCATGAGCATAAAAAGACTCCTAAATAGTACTTGAGAGATGGTGATGATAATGGTACTGGTACTGGTCAAGGTGCTGGCACTAAGCCCAACAACGCTCATACTGAAGCTGGTGTACAGGCAGCTGATGAATCTCAACCCAGTGTTTCTGCTACATCAGTGGATAATATTGGTTCTGGCAGTAAGCTCAGTGATGTTTCAGAGCTGGCTGTTGCTGAATCTTTTGGTGTCTCTCAGACGATTGAAAGGAAAATGAAAAGAAAACTGGAGAGACATCAGAAGAGGCAGCAAGATTTAAATGATGCCTTTAATGCCAAATGGGAGGCTTATGTTGCTCGTAAACAACACAGAATTGAACATAGAAGAAGCTTGGTCCCAGAAAAGTTGGATATTAATGATGAACTACTCAGCATTAAAAAGTACAAAAGAGATGCTCGTAAAAGAAATGCTAAGTTCATGGTTAAGTATGACAAGAAAAGGGCAAAGCTGTATGCTGAGCGAGTAGACAGGATCAAACGAATGACTCCTGAAGAAATGAAATATTATCTGCAATCTACTGGGTCAGGAGGAGTAAGAGCTGACGTGTTCATGAAATGGCTAGATGCAATGTTAGAAACTAGCTCATCTTCTCGACCAGCATCTTCTGCTCAGCCAGCTACACAACATCAGCCAGCAGAAATAATAGACATTGATGTTGATGATGTTAAGGGGGAGCATCTTGCTATTGTTCCCTATCTGCCTCCACAAGAACCAGTATCAACACAAGAACCATCAACTGAACCCATGCCAATCGACAAACAAAGGGTGAAATCTGCTCCTAGGGACAACCAGCCCCTAAGAAAAGGACCCCTATTTGAGGCAGCTGATGAAGATACTGTGGCAGTTGTTCCAGCTGATACTAATCAGTCAGCTGGTACTGAAGACACAGCAAGGAGTGCTGTGATAGAAGACACAGCCAGTAGTGTGCTGCTAGGTGAAACAAGTGTTGAAGACCCAGCCAAGGGGGCTGAGCTGGGTGTTAAACAAGATACTGATACTATTGATCCTGCTGATTTTACAGTCTGGGGCAGAGGAGATCATCTGTTTGTTCAATCACCTATCTCTCCCCAGACTCGTGCTTATTTTGACAGAACACAGGATGAACGTATTAATCAGTTCTCAGTAAGTTCTTCTGGCATAACAGAATCAATCATGTATCCTCCATCTTCCCCAAAACGTCATGATAAACACACAACTTGGGAAGATGACTCAGTTGCCCAAGGTAAGCCAGATCTAAGAAGGATGAATCTAGATGAAAGAGAGGCTTACAGGCTGGAGATCACTGTACCTAAATTGCTTGAGCAAAGACAAGCAGCTATTTCTGAAACGATATGCCAAGTTAGATTGCTGCATCATCCTCTTGATCAACCATTCTATATCACTACTTTAACCTATGGCATTGAAATTGGCGTGTATCTAAATAACAGTGGTCAAAGGCTTCATACTGATGAAGAGAAAGCTCAATTTCAAGAGGCTCGGCAACTGGGTATGGATCTAAGGCAGTATCGTGATGCCCTTAGAACTGATGAGGGAAGGAAAATGATTGAAACAGTAAAGTCCCTGAATATTACTGCCGATGATTATCTTTTGGGCTTAGAATTGAAGGCAAAGAAGGGAGGATGCTGATGTTGAATATGCTGAAAGGGTAAGGCTTCAGGAAGTAGAAGCTAAATTGGCTGCTGATAGAAAGCAAGAGGCTGAGTCCCTCAAGCTAGCCAAAGCTATTGTTAAGGAACAAGATAAAGCTCTTGATGAACTGGAAGCTGCTGAAAAAGCACCTGCTACTGCTCCTATAGAAACTGAACGAACAATAGAGCTATCTGATCACTATTATAGGAGAAAGTATGGTGATGTACTGACCAGGAGATCAAATCCCAGCAAGATCATCAAAGTGCACAGAGGCACAAAAAGAGCTTTCACTATCAGCAGGGAAGAGAACATTCAAGAAAGGGTAGACTACACCGATTTGAGAACCTTCGAATTCAGTGAATGGATGGAGATATTGAAGTACTTCATTGGTAAGGCTGAAAGTGGTATTAAAAAGACATTGATGCCAGAACTCCAAGAGCTCTTCAACAAAGCAACAAAATTTGGGAATGCACCAATAGTAAACGTAGAAGAAGTTCTTTCTCAAAAGCCTAGAAGAAAGAAATCTACTGGTGAAGGCCCATACAGAAGAGATCCCATCATTCTACCTCATCATGTTCCAGTTTATAACCCTGCTGAGCTGCCTTACTTGTTTCCTGAAGCCTGGGCTACCTTGAAAGTGAAAGAAGAAGAGCTATCTGGTGATGAACTAGAAAAAGATAAATATAGAGACATATAGCCTTCTAGTGCTCAAATTGTATCTTTTGTTAATTCATTGTTCATTATGATGCTCTGTAATTACTGTATATACTCTGTTGTAATGAAAATGAAATGAGTTTATCTTCAAAATCATATCAAGTTATAAGATATAGATAACTCAGCAAAAGATCCCAAAAACAAACTAAAAAGGGACAAATTTACTGCCTATTTTTCATTAGGTCCCTCAGTACTGGCTTTAGTGTTTTCTCTAAATGTCATAAGTTTTGTCATCATCAAATAGGGGGAGATTGTTGAGTCCCCAAAATAATTAAGGATTTAATTATGACAAAATTGTGATTTATTTTCACTAAAATGTTATGTGCAGCCAGCACAAGTTTGTTTATGTATAGACAGCAAATATTGCTATGTCAAGTGTTCAGTATGCTCCCTAATCTACCAGCACAAGGTAGAGTGTATTCTTCGAATCAGCACAGGATGAGTACTCAGCAATTCAAGAATATCAAGTGACTCAACATAAGAAGAACCTGTAAACCTGGTAAGCAGCATACAACATAAGACAGCCATGCTCCATTACAAGCGTGGTGGTTTCCTGAGTGGTCTACATCAATTGTACTATTCAATAGAAGTCGAAGACAAAGTTGAACAGAAAAGGAGACGCGTCGGCGGCTGACAAGCGACCTTACAAGACCACATGAGAATGCAGAAGTTTAACGCATGTGCAGACATGTGTTATACTTTGTCAACGCCTGGGGAACACAACATTCTATTTGTTTAAACAAATAGTGGTGCCAAACCAAATTGGGGTGTTCCTGCAAATAGCTACCAAAGAGGATAGAAGAGAGCACGCTCTCTGATGCAGTTGTCCTCACAAGTACAGATATCCTATGTACCAGTGGACAATAGATTCATTACACGGTCAATAGGACTACTATAAATTGTTGTATCCACTATTATAACAACTAGTGGTGTGGGTTTTGTTATTTAGAGTCCAAAACATGTAATAGCTTTAAGTTTATCCTCATAGCTATACTTAGGTAAATCTGTATCAACCAACTATCATTCCGCCAAGGATAGTTGTAATTCTTTGTGATTTAATCAATAAAGAATAACAGTTGAAAAATTACCTTTGACTCTATTTAAATTACATGCTTGAATACTAAACTGTGTATAATTGGTTAGCTAATTAAAAGAAATTGTATTCACCCCCCCTCTACAATACTCCTGTTATTAATCAAGGGACCAACAACTGGTATCAGAGCTTCAGTCTTGATAATTTAATATCTTGGATTTGAATTCTCTCATGGCTACATACTCAAATACAGCTTACCGTGAAAATGGCTCATCCAATAGACCACCCAAATTTGATGAAGATGAGTATGAAACTTGGAAGGCAAGGTTCATGCTACACCTGGAGTCTATTGACCCGTCTAACGTTAAGGAATAACCGAAACTGCATGTATTTGAAATCACCGCCTCTTTTTTCCTTTTTCTTTTGTTTGATGTATATGTTAGTCTCAAATATGTATATTTGTTTATGGATATTATAGCAAGGTATGCTATTCAAGTTGGAGTTGTAGTTGTAGGTATAATTGTATCGAATCATGGCTTCAAAGTAGGTATGTAACTATCTTATGCTTAAGTTGATTGCTTTAGTCCTGACATGAGAAGACTTTTTTATAATTTTATCTACTTCTTTCGTTAAAGTAAGAGTAAAAAGGTATTATATTTCTTGGAGAGACATTGTTTCTTGTGACAACCTGTAAGGATACCCTGGATTTTTATTGCTTAGCATAATTTTCACAACTTGCCTCTTTTATTTGACACATAACTTATATTATATCCTCTGGCTTTTACTAACTATCACAAAATTAACAATTTATAACGGGTAATCAGTAGATAGATTGTTCGACTTACCAATTGGTGATCATTTAATGGAAGATAATCAAATAACATACAAGTGCCAGAATTACAAACGTTCGACTAACCAATTGGTTATTTGCAGTTTAAACAACCATATCCTCCGGAATCAATTTTGAAGTAATACGATTTATTTGGTCAGTGATTTTTTGATTTCCGTAAACGCAGTTGATTATAGGTATCTTAATGTTTATGAGTGTTTTTTATTTTCAATCAATACTATTGACTTACAATTACGCTTTTTATTATGGATCTTTACAAGAGAATAATTCTCACAACAGAAGTTGGACTTTAAAGCACCGATTTGTAAATTGATTCAAGACTACTATCGAATCGAAATTATGGTAAATACTACATTCCAGTTACATATGTTTAAATCTTTGTAAGTATAATAGGTTGTTATTTTGCTCATTTGTTCATATTTTAATTTCGTATTTGGTGATTTTCCATATTTAAAACTTATGCTGAAATTATGGACAACTCAATGATTGATGTATTAATTTTCAGCATGTTTTACCTCTTTTTCCAGTGTCCTTTTTCAGTAAACATTTTTATTTTACCAATTAGACTCGTTAGAGGTAAAACATATCTTATAAATATGTTAGTATTATGTAATTGTAGTTGATTTGTTACGGGATTTTGAAAACGAACTGCTGATAGTAGATATTTTGTTGAATGCAGGTGACATGGTGATTGCTAATGATTTTTTGATTCCTTTGAGTCTGGATAGAATTTTCTTGATACCATTAAACAGGTAATCTGGATAACCTAGGTTGATATATACTATACTTTATTGGAAATTTAGCATGTCATCAATATCAATATTTTGAAAATATAATAACATTGTATTTCAACCTGCTATGAACATGATCGTTCTATTTTGGTCATCTGCGCCTCAAATGACACTGTCATCAATTTTCTATGTTGACAGCTTAGAGTTTGGTATGACCCATTTTAGTAGTTGAAAACTTCAGACGGATCATGTCATATTTACACATAAAAAACACTAATTGCAGAATGGTACTTAGAGCTACTAATGAATGACGAATATTGTAAAAACCCTCTGCATGTAATGGACCATGGTCATAGTTATCGAGCTTCTTAGTTGTGGGACATTACGCAAGTTTTATTTAGACGTGTATGGACAGATTGTAGATTGCCTCTAACGGGTAAAGAACCTTCTCATTATATACATGAAGATAAAAAGATCGCATTATAGTTTTCCTATAACGAGTCATGAACTGGCTAATCATTTGAAACGACCCGTCAAAGTACACTTGACGACCATCGTTATCTTGGTCCCACAGCTTGATCATAACTCTATATGAATTTGATAAATAACCTTGCATTCTTTATTTAAAAATGATTTCCTATAAAGAAAACCTACCAAAATATGTAAGTTTAGAAAAACCGTACATTATTACTTAACCAAAAGTTGACCAAAACAAGTCAACAACATCCACTATTAAATGTATCAAAATAGAATGCAAGTTAATGTTTAACAAAAGCTGTCATCATAAATATGCAGACTCTCTAAGCACAGCGAAAGCAATCAATCATGAACCTGAAAATAAAACGATAAATAATATAGGTTTAATATTGCAAACAATATTTAATTTAAACCATAAAATTTATGTTTGAAAACATAACAACTCCTTTCTGGACCACAAAATTATATGCTAGAAAACATATAAAAATATTATTCCATTTTCCGTGAGCCACCTGGTAACCACTTAACCATTTATTTACCCTTACCAAACACAATAAATAATATACACCGAACAAGTGTATCTTCAACTAAATACGAAATACTAAACATTCCGATTATAAATTGCTAGCGCGACTAGCTCGAAATGGGGTTGTCAAACCCGATAGATCTATCTATAGGATTCGCGTTCACCAATAGAAATCAGTGATTACAATTACCAAATTAGGAAATATTTTTGTTCGACTCACAATGAATAATTTAAATCAACTTCCACTTGTGTCCAAAATATAAAATAAATTGCATGTATTCTCATCCCAAAAGATTTAAAATAGAAAAATGGGACTATAACTCACCTTAAAAGCAAACGAAGTAACCACACAAATAAGCGAACATCAAACGAAGTAAAGTGATCAGGAATGATCACAACGCCGACCTATAAATAAAGCAGGTCGATATAAATAACTAACTTAGGTCAAGTCTTAGTATGATAGCTATTGTACATGTTGCAAGTAGACATAGAACAATACTCAACATGCATCGGTTTGATCAGAACAGCGTACTTAGAAAGTGTCTATTTTTAGCAGGTTTCCATTTTTGGAAACTTTCTATTTTGGAAAGTTTCTATTTTTGGAAAGTTTCCAAATTTAGAAAGTTTTCATATTTAGAAAGTTGCTATTTTTGGAAAATTTATAAGTTAGGAAAGTTTCCTTAATTAGAAAGTCAACAAAAGTCAAGTGAAAGTCAAAGTCAACCAAAAGTCAACTCAAAAGTCAACCTTGGTCAAACATAGTCAACATAAATTTTTAAAGTATAGGTTATAATAATAATATATGTTATAACGTTAATTAAAGTCATACATGTATAATTATGTCATAACATAAGTTTAATTAAATTAAAATGAATTATTAAAGTTAACATAGGTTTAAATGATATAATTAATATAACATAAGTATTTAATTAATTAATTAAATAATAGTCATAAATATTAGTCATAATGTAAGTATTATTAATTAATAATAAATTTTAAATCATATCATAAGTATTATTAATTAATAATGAATTATTAATCATATCATAACTTTCTAATTATAATGATTAAATCATAAGTATTTAATAATTAAATTATAATTAAATAATAATTAAGCCTTATAATAATTAAATAATTAATTAATCCTTATTATAAGTCTCATTATAATAATCTCATAATATAAGTTTAATACTTTCCATAAGTATTTTTCATTAATAATAAAAGTATTATTAATCATAAGTTTAATTAAATGTTTAATTAAATCATAAATAATTAATAAATGATATAATAAATACTTATATCATAAGTCTTAAATTAAATTAATTACTTTTTATATCATAAGTAATTTATTAATAATGAAATTCATTATTTATATCATAAGTTTTAATAATTAACCATAAGTTTTAAATCAAAAGTTCATCGGGTAATATCTTGAGCCCCGGGTGTTGGTTTTCGGCGAGCCTTATATATATCTCCGCCTAATCAAACCACCCGACACTTTGGTGCACTCAAGAACACTCCAAGAACAGTAAACAAGTCGTGACTTACAGCCACTAATCAGTTTGGATCTTCAATCCACTCAAAAACGTGTTTTAGCCATAACGGGTGATCCGTGGCTCGGATTTAGATGACCCGAACATGAAAGTTTATCCCATCATCAATCCTAACACACTAGTACACCCTAAAGACTCTAAAAGTGGTCACAAAGTCAGACCAAACCTGGTTCAATTCATTTTCATATTTCAATCTTAACAAAACACCATTTTAATCATATCTTAAGCTCCGGGAATCGAAATGACATGAATCCGGAGTCTAAAATTAATGTCTTGATGAGAGAAACTCATATAGATACTTTAATTTCAGTTTTATAACAGTTACAATATCAAAAATGGACGAATAAGCTGCTGTCCCAATTTAATCAAACCGAAAACATATATATTTGAGCAATTCTATGCATACAATCATCAATACAATAACATGTAATCATCATACTATAAATATAACATCAAAATACAGAAAAATAAAGAAAAATTAAAAATCTAGTGTTAGGGTTTATACCCTAATCAAGAATCAAGTGGTATAGATGTGTAGAGGAGAACGTGTAGAACGCGTTTATGTAAATGGTTTCTTGATCCAAGCAATAAATTGATGAAGATGATGATGATATGTGGTGGTGGGGTGACGGCTAGGCAAGGAGGAAAGGAAGGAGGAAAAACAAAATGAGAGAAATTTAGGTTTGTGAATAAAGTGTAAATGAAAAGTAAATTTTCAAAATGGAAGAATCAAGGAGTTTACTCCCTCCCCCCCATGAGGCTTCGGCCAAATTTTGTAGTGGAGTAGGCCCCACTTAGCCCAATTTAATTAAGTGTAAATTCCTTGTGGCCCGAACGCTCGTACGAAACCCGAAACGCGAAAACACGGCTACGCGATTAAAAATTCGGAGAGATAATAATTACGCGACGAAAAATATATATAAACACTATATATAACCATATGACATAAAAATATGATATTTAAAATAATTAGGACTTAAAAATCCTAAAAGCTCGACCGTTGGTTTGAAAATCGAAATGATTCGCCGGATAGAAATCCACGACACGTAGAAACGTATAACTTAAAATTTGAATACAAATATTCACATAACACATAATAATTTATATATATATATATATATATATATATATATATATATATATATATATATATATATATATATATATATATTATTACAAAAATAATAATATAGGTCATAGAAATGACGTGGCACGAATAACAGTTAACGGTCGTTAAATAATTAACGGTAAAAGATAACGAAAAAAGTAGGGTCGTTGCATCATTCCTTCCATTGGCATGATAGAACGGTAAAATACCACAGTGTAGTTTGAAAAGCTTCTACCGATGTGTAACGCACTGTGACGACCCGAAAATTTCCGACTAAATTTAAACTTTATCTTTATATTATTCTGACACGATAAACAATGTTTGTTAAGTTAAATCTCAAGGATTTTAAACTATGTTTATACATTCATTTAAACCTCGACTAAATTCCAATGATTCACGAACCATTAAATGAACATATATGAATATGTATGTATATGTGTATATGTTATAAATTGAAAATGTCAACAAAGTATTTAAAATTATAATGCTTTATATGAACGTATTTGTTTCAATATGATTATCGACGAAATTAAAAAAATATATATTAAATGATTGAATTATCAGAAACATTGAATTATGATTACAAGTCTCTGTTGAGAGGTCCACTATGATTTGAAAAATCTATTCCTCTTAACGATATTCGGAATAATTTGTAAAGCTATTTATAAATAAAAATAAAAAGTGTCATTTACGAAAGTTAGACAAAAGCTAGTGGAGAATTGGTTTCCATAATATTCTATTAATCTATTTTCAAACGTACAAAAACGTTTTCAGTTTAAAAAGAACTTTATTATTAAAACGTATATAACTTTTATAAATATCTAGAATCACTTTTGACAACTCATTACTTAACCAGTATAATAAATATAACGATATTTATATTTTATTTCATTAAATATATATAACGATTTAAATTAATATTCTATATATTTATACGCGTATTATACATACATAGTTTTTATACTTTTACTATACTTTAACTTTACCTTTACTTTACTTTTACTTTACTTTAACTTTAATAATTCACTTTAATAATTCATACTTTAATAATTCACTTTAATAATTCATACTTTATTAATTCACTTTAATAATTCATACTTTAATAATTCACTTTAATAATTCATACTTTAATAATTCACTTTAATAATTCATACTTTAATAATTCACTTTAATAATTCATACTCTAATAATTCACTTTAATAATTCAAAAATCTATTATAAATAGAATTCAATAGGTTTCATTATTTCATAAAAACTTAAAAATATATTTCTCTAAACTCTCTCAATCGATTTACATATATATATATATATATATATATATATATATATATATATATATATATATATATATATATATATATATATATATATATATATATATTGCTCTGTATTATTTCAAGATATTATTAGTATACATAAAATATTACGACGGAGTGATGTCCGAGTGATTTCAAAATAGTTTTTTGAATGAGTCGAAGCTAAGGAAATTATGGGTTATAGCTATGGAGGTGATGGGTATGGTTCATGGGTATGCTCGTGAGGTCAATCTAGTGTTTATCATCTCCGTTGCGTCTACGTACTTTCCTGCAATATTGAATCTCAATATTGATACGTGAGCACTCATAACTTAACTTTTATATATCAATAGTGTATCCCTGACTAGTGCTCGAGTATATAGGATTATGCATGCATGTACATTCGATATTGTCCTTAGATAGGTTTGTTGAATCCTGAATTAGATACATATGCTACTGAGATAGGGTATATGATATGCATGTCATTGGAAAGCTAGCGAAAAAATTAAGAACTTTTCATTTAGATATCGAATGGTTTCGATGAACGGATTTGAAGTTATAGTCAACTGAATTTTAGTATTATTGTTAAAATGATTATTATTACTATCGTCGTTATTATTTTAATAGAAATATCATTGTTATTATAAAATATCATTATTACTATTATGTTAGTATTATCATTTTATCATAATAACATTTTTAGTAAATATAAATATTGTTATAGAATAATAATAATTATTATTACAAAATAATACAACTTTTACTTATTATTATTATGATCAATATTATTTTATCAAATAAATAGGAGATACAAAGATATTTTTCACCACGCGTAATATAATTACATTAATAATAATTACCACTATAGTTTTAAGATATTAAGTGAACTTTATAAATTTTACTACTTAAGATATATAAAAGTATATTTTATCATATATAAACGTTAATAAAAATTTTTATTAATAAATGACTTTTATTATTATAAAATCTAATAAATATATTTAAATATATAAAACGACTATAGTTAAGTTATATAATAAACACGTATAAATTTTAGAAGTCATTTTGGGTTAAGTTGACTTTTGTTGACTTTTGCATATTAGTCTCGAGCATTAGGATTGTGGTACACTATGACTTGACCAAAAATTATTAGACAAATATTGACCAACATATAAATATATATAATTAATATAGGTTCGTGAATCCGAGGCCAACCTTGCACTTGTTAAATGACGTTATATGTATTTTTACTACGAAATACAGTATGGTGAGTTTCATTTGCTCCCTTTTATATATATTTTTGGGACTGAGAATACATGCGCTGTTTTTATAAATGTTTTACGAAATAGGCACAAGTACTAAAACTAATTCTACGTGGGTTTAAACCAGAAATATCCCCTTAGCTTGGTAACTATAACTACTGGTGTATGACTGGTAGGCGCGAATCCTAAAGATAGATCTATTGGGCCTAACAAACCCCATCCTGACTATGGGATGCTTTAGTACTTCGAGGTTATTTTAAACACACCTGATCTGGTGTACTTCAGAGGGTAAAACATGAACGTTAAGGCTTGTTACCGGGTGCCTACAATTTATAGAATACTCTTATACACTTGCGAGTGTACATATATTTATAAACGGAAATCTTGTGGTCTATTAATATATTGAAATGATTGTTATGATAAACCTATGAACTCACCAACCTTTTGGTTGACACTTTAAAGCATGTTTATTCTCAGGTATTAAAGAAATCTTCCGCTATGCATTAGCTCATTTTAAGGATATTACTTGGAGTCATTCATGGCATATTTTGAAAGACGTTGCATTCGAGTCATTGAGTTCATCAAGATTATTATTATGTCAATTATAGTTGGATGTATTATGAAATGGTGTGCATGCCGTCAACTTTTGTTGTAAAGAAAGTTTGTCTTTTAAAAATGAATGCAATATTTGTAAAATGTATCATATAGAGGTCAAAATACCTCGCGATGTAATCAACTAATGTGAATCGTTTATAATGTATATGAACGGGTCCTTTCAGTTGGTATCAGAGCGGTGGTCTTAGCGAACCAGGTCTGTATTAGTGTGTCTAACTGATAGTCGTTAGGATGCATTAATGAGCCTGGACTTCGACCGTGTCTGCATGTCAAAAGTTTTGCTTATCATTTTTGTCGGAAATTGCCTGCTTATCATTATTAGTCTAGACACGTCTTACTGCATTGATTGCATGAATAGTGTATAGACAAAATTCATATCTTAGCGTATCTGTTACTGTAAACTTTGCCTGACATATCCCGTAATTTCCTCCGTAATCTACGAAATCTTTTGCGCTATATATATAGATATTCTATGTAATTAGAATACCACTCGATAGCCGAAAAATCATTTCATATCGAAAAATTCTTTATTCAATCGAACTAAATGGAATTCGTCATTAGTTCAAGTCCCTCGAATTCCGATATGGAATCCCACTCAAGCTCCGAAAGCAGTGTGACCGGAATGGATCAACCAATTAGCCATCATCTATTCTGGATGAATTGGGGATAGGTTTGTAGCCTTCTCAATAATTGGAGACAAGAAGAAGGTGATCCCTTCCATCCACCACATTGCCCTCTTGGCAATGAACCTGAAGCACTTACCGGCGAACCGGTCCGAAACACCATTTTCTCTCTCATTTTCAGAGTATCTCGTCACAATTATATACTACATCAAATTCTAGATTTTATTTATCCGCTCGTCCGAACCGACAATCACCCCGGTGTAATAGAAGAAGTCAACGAGCTTCGCGCTCGAGTAGTGGCTTTAGAGAATATGGTGCAAGGGTTACAAACACCAACAAATAACGAAGTATTAATTCATAATTTCAATTTTATTGAATAAATACTCCGTAAAAGTTATGTAATTTCTAAAGTCTTTAGGGATTATTCAGTTCTAGTTTCAACCATAAATCAAATGAGTTTAATTTAATATTAACTTATTAAATCTATGTTACATCTGAAGAAAATATGCACATATATATTTTCATAAAGACTGTAATAAAATTTTGTTGTACAAAATATTAATTGTGAAATTTTTTTTTTAACGGGTAGGTAATACCCGAGAGATATATAAATTCACAATTAATATATTACATTTTTCGAATCTGATTAAGCAAATCATTAACTATACTCCCAAAATCTCACAACAATATACATTCTTGTATAGAAATCAAAACAACCATTCTCACCCAAATTTGATTACGCATTCTGATTTTGACAAATCAAAATCCAAGTCATGATTTAACAGAAGACATCACTCTTAGATTCCTACATCTTTCAAAGCTATACTTTGACTTCAAAACCGTGTTAGAACATCATATGTATATTAACGATTACAAACTGTGTTCAAACTCTCCGAAGTTTTCGAAGACACTTCAAACAATGAACAATCGAGATGATGATCCAACCACATATTACCCACATTTATGTACCTAAAAAGCTCTCGAAGCCAAAGTCATAGTTCGACGCGTATCCGTGTCAGACCCTTTGGCATTTATTAGTTAAAATGACTTTTCAATTCCTTTTCAAAGTAAACAGTTTTGTCACAGCTCCAGCAAGTCAACTTCGACTTTTCAGTCGAACTAGTCTTACTATAACCTCGATAGATACATTGCCCTTTCGTCATCGTTACTGGGGACCTTTCATATCTCGCCACCTTAGCAATAAACTTACCAACAACTTCAATTATCTTTGACTTTTCGAAAAATCATTATATTTATTGAAATCACATCATTTACTCATTCGCATCTTGTAACGAGAATTGTCATACGAATCATCGAAAAACAGTAACCAGTATTTTGAAATCTCGCAGCATGTCTACACCAACAGTTATATGTGTACGTAAAACGTCTATCTCCTGGACTTACATACTTTGAATGTGAAGTTCTGAAAAATATTTTGAACTGCAAAGTAGTTCTTGAAATGCTGACGAAGCATCAAAAACTGTAAACGATCTTAACAGTAAAAAGTTTGATGACAAAGAATAGTAAGGTGGTAAAGCTGAGAAAAAGAGAAGGTTTGGAACTGGAAAACGGATTGAACAGACTATGAAGGAGGCTGTGGACAAATCACAAAGACTAAATCTGCCTTCAAAGAATCCAAATGATTCAGTGCCTGCTAAAGTCATTAACGAATACCTTACTCTTTATTCTAAACCTTTACAGACAAATCTTCATCATCATCCATCAATATTAGAAATTCTAAGATATTATCATATCTTTCATTATAAATATCCGCGATATTTCTGAAGATATTTTCACAACTAATCTTATCTGAAGTCATTTATCTCTTTGCGCTATCAGTGTTACATCATATAAGAAACTATTAGTTTCTATATTCTATAAACTTTCGAGTTTAAATTATGAATGTTTTGAAGTAGTGTTGGGAACTAAAGCATGAGTTAGTATAATATAATGACACTTGATCAACGTGATTATATTACAGTAAGTCATGCCGGGTTTCTAATGGGACATGACGATTCACAGACCATGCCGTCATCATGTTCCATGTTACATGACTCTTGTATTCTATTTAATCTCTAAAAATATCAAGAATATATTTTCTTGATGATTCGGTCTTTTCAGGGTATTCTGGTAAATTAACAAATTAAGATCGTGCCATTACCATTTCCTTCTTAGAACATTAACTATGTTCATTCTGAAATTCATATCTGCGAATACTGGACCATTACAAACGTTGCTTAATCGCAAGAAGAAGAAACAAAAGGACAAAACTCCAAAATAGAAATTGGAGTATAAATCGCAGCAAATAGAAGGGAGCATTAACTGTGGATGTCAATGATTATAGAAGACAAAAGCAGGGGCTTTGAAATATAAGGGAAGATATAAAACCCAACAACCACCCAAAAAATTATAAACCGTATATATCGATGCATATAGCAATATAAAGACACGGAAGAACTAAAAATACTATAAAACCGAGAGTATAGTAGAAGTAAATAGATTCTTCCGGAGGCAGATGAAAAAGAAGAACGACAGATATGAAAGTGAGGAGTATATCGAGAATCAGTACTGGATGAAGCATATTGACAAATACTTTAAAATATGAGTTGAGGGAGAAAGAATAGAAGGTGTGAGTTGTAAGGAAACGAAGGAGGTGGATTTATAGTGAAATACCCGACGGAGAAATCAAGATGGATTATCGTATTAATTCAAAGAGAATCATAATCTCCTTAATCACCGAAGCATCAAATCCAACATAGATTACAAAGATTTTCTTTAAATTCGGAGATCAATTGTGATGACGTCAAAAGATATGACGAATCACTATAATCTTATTTCCTTCATTTACGATAACTTCCCTCATGCGCTTTGAGTAATCGAATTATTTTATCCATACTTCTTAGACATGATAAAACTTCATAATCATCATAATAACATTCTCATTGTTAGCCATAACGACCTCTATCAAATTTCGGGGACGAAATTTCTTTAACGGGTAGGTACTGTGACGACCCGGAAATTTTCGACTAAATTTAAACTTTATCTTTATATTATTCTGACACGATAAACAATGTTTGTTAAGTTAAATCTCAAGGATTTTAAACTATGTTTATACATTCATTTAAACCTCGACTAAATTCCAATGATTCACGAACCATTAAATGAACATATATGAATATGTATGTATATGTGTATATGTTATAAATTGAAAATGTCAACAAAGTATTTAAAATTATAATGCTTTATATGAACGTATTTGTTTCAATATGATTATCGACGAAATTAAAAAAATATATATTAAATGATTGAATTATCAGAAACATTGAATTATGATTACAAGTCTCTGTTGAGAGGTCCACTATGATTTGAAAAATCTATTCCTCTTAACGATATTCGGAATAATTTGTAAAGCTATTTATAAATAAAAATAAAAAGTGTCATTTACGAAAGTTAGACAAAAGCTAGTGGAGAATTGGTTTCCATAATATTCTATTAATCTATTTTCAAACGTACAAAAACGTTTTCAGTTTAAAAAGAACTTTATTATTAAAACGTATATAACTTTTATAAATATCTAGAATCACTTTTGACAACTCATTACTTAACCAGTATAATAAATATAACGATATTTATATTTTATTTCATTAAATATATATAACGATTTAAATTAATATTATATATATTTATACGCGTATTATACATACATAGTTTTTATACTTTTACTATACTTTAACTTTACCTTTACTTTACTTTTACTTTACTTTAACTTTAATAATTCACTTTAATAATTCATACTTTAATAATTCACTTTAATAATTCATACTTTATTAATTCACTTTAATAATTCATACTTTAATAATTCACTTTAATAATTCATACTTTAATAATTCACTTTAATAATTCATACTTTAATAATTCACTTTAATAATTCATACTCTAATAATTCACTTTAATAATTCAAAAATCTATTATAAATAGAATTCAATAGGTTTCATTATTTCATAGAAACTTAAAAATATATTTCTCTAAACTCTCTCAATCGATTTACATATATATATATATTTGCTCTGTATTATTTCAAGATATTATTAGTATACATAAAATATTACGACGGAGTGATGTCCGAGTGATTTCAAAATAGTTTTTTGAATGAGTCGAAGCTAAGGAAATTATGGGTTATAGCTATGGAGGTGATGGGTATGGTTCATGGGTATGCTCGTGAGGTCAATCTAGTGTTTATCATCTCCGTTGCATCTACGTACTTTCCTGCAATATTGAATCTCAATATTGATACGTGAGCACTCATAACATAACTTTTATATATCAATAGTGTATCCCTGACTAGTGCTCGAGTATATAGGATTATGCATGCATGTACATTCGATATTGTCCTTAGATAGGTTTGTTGAATCCTGAATTAGATACATATGCTACTGAGATAGGGTATATGATATGCATGTCATTGGAAAGCTAGCAAAAAAATTAAGAACTTTTCATTTAGATATCGAATGGTTTCGATGAACGGATTTGAAGTTATAGTCAACTGAATTTTAGTATTATTGTTAAAATGATTATTATTACTATCGTCGTTATTATTTTAATAGAAATATCATTGTTATTATAAAATATCATTATTACTATTATGTTAGTATTATCATTTTATCATAATAACATTTTTAGTAAATATAAATATTGTTATAGAATAATAATAATTATTATTACAAAATAATACAACTTTTACTTATTATTATTATGATCAATATTATTTTATCAAATAAATAGGAGATACAAAGATATTTTTCACCACGCGTAATATAATTACATTAATAATAATTACCACTATAGTTTTAAGATATTAAGTGAACTTTATAAATTTTACTACTTAAGATATATAAAAGTATATTTTATCATATATAAACGTTAATAAAATTTTTTATTAATAAATGACTTTTATTATTATAAAATCTAATAAATATATTTAAATATATAAAACGACTATAGTTAAGTTATATAATAAACACGTATAAATTTTAGAAGTCATTTTGGGTTAAGTTGACTTTTGTTGACTTTTGCATATTAGTCTCGAGCATTAGGATTGTGGTACACTATGACTTGACCAAAAATTGTTAGACAAATATTGACCAACATATAAATATATATAATTAATATAGGTTCGTGAATCCGAGGCCAACCTTGCACTTGTTAAATGACGTTATATGTATTTTTACTACGAAATACAGTATGGTGAGTTTCATTTGCTCCCTTTTATATATATTTTTGGGACTGAGAATACATGCGCTGTTTTTATAAATGTTTTACGAAATAGGCACAAGTACTAAAACTAATTCTACGTGGGTTTAAACCAGAAATATCCCCTTAGCTTGGTAACTATAACTACTGGTGTATGACTGGTAGGCGCGAATCCTAAAGATAGATCTATTGGGCCTAACAAACCCCATCCTGACTATGGGATGCTTTAGTACTTCGAGGTTATTTTAAACACACCTGATCTGGTGTACTTCAGAGGGTAAAACATGAACGTTAAGGCTTGTTACCGGGTGCCTACAATTTATAGAATACTCTTATACACTTGCGAGTGTACATATATTTATAAACGGAAATCTTGTGGTCTATTAATATATTGAAATGATTGTTATGATAAACCTATGAACTCACCAACCTTTTGGTTGACACTTTAAAGCATGTTTATTCTCAGGTATTAAAGAAATCTTCCGCTGTGCATTAGCTCATTTTAAGGATATTACTTGGAGTCATTCATGGCATATTTTGAAAGACGTTGCATTCGAGTCATTGAGTTCATCAAGATTATTATTATGTCAATTATAGTTGGATGTATTATGAAATGGTGTGCATGCCGTCAACTTTCGTTGTAAAGAAAGTTTGTCTTTTAAAAATGAATGCAATATTTGTAAAATGTATCATATAGAGGTCAAAATACCTCGCGATGTAATCAACTAATGTGAATCGTTTATAATGTATATGAACGGGTCCTTTCACGCACGGGCTTTTAAACATGCCGGATTTAGTAGCTTTAATCTATGTGTTTTGTGTAAAACAAAAATACTTAAGCACTTCACCCACAACTATACTTGTGATAATGTCTTTATCCATATCGTTAATTAATATAACATTTTACGATTCGAGTTTGTTTGTTGAAGAGTTCCCATGCAACGCACGGGCTCTTAAATCTAGTATAAAAATAAATTATGAAGACATCATGACTTCTTTTTCTTGACCCACACATACCTTATATATGTGTTTTAAAGAAGGGTGATGATATGTACACAACCACTTTTTACACATACACAATTAAACACGCTTTACAGTGTTGTACTGTACACTGTAAAACATACTTGGTTGTGTATGTGTAAAAAGTGGTTGTGTACATATCAATTACTATAACAACCCTCATATTTCCATACATGAATTGACTAATTTGACTATAGGGTTGTTATCCATACGTAATATATAATTAAATTTGACATTGATCAAATATTTATTTTTAGTCGACACTTTTTGTTAACTAAATTTTACACTAATTATATAAAATAACTTTAGTTAATATTAATATTAATGCGTATTATATTTAAAACTATATGAAACATAATTATTAATTAAATGATAAGTTATTTTAATCATTATATATATATATATTTAGCTTATAAAAAAAGAGATTTTTTTATAAATTAAATAATGAGCCCATGAATTTTGACTAAATATTTTCAAAAACAAAAACTTATTAAAAACATTTTTAACATGTTTTTATTTTTTGTCAAAATTGGCACATTTATTTTATTTATATTTTTTCTTTTCACCAACTATTTTTTTCCTATAAATACCCACTTCCATTTCATAAAACTTGTATCAAATCTTTGAAAAAACTCTCTCACAAACTTGGGAAAGTACTTGAGGTATTTTCTATATATTTTATCGAATTGCTTTTATTTTTTTGTATATTCTTTAAAAATTCGAATTTAATATATATAAATTATTTTTACATGTTATAATTAGTATTATAAGTATTATGATGTATAAATATAATTTTGATAATTTATGGAATATTATTTATAATTAAATACGAATTATGTAGTATTTAAACATAAAAACAATATAAAATTCGTAATAAAATATAAACAATAATAAAAATAATTATAATTTTTATTTGAGATTATTATACTTTTATAAACAAGCGAAAATTATAAAAATTAAATAAATGGGATGATTAGTATTTAAAAAGAATTTACTTTTGCATTATTCTAAACCGAGAGAAATAATAAAGAAAATATAAAATAAATACAAACATGTATTAAATATTTTTATAAAATTTTTATATGATTAGTAGCATCACTAGATACTTTAAAAAAAATATAAAAATTAATTTTAAATTATTTTTCCTATGAATTTAATTATAGGCCGATTACAATGGTTAAATAATTAGAAAACATTAAATAAATAATATTTTGATATAAAATTTGATTTAATAATTTTTATAACATTTTTACATAATATAGAACCTGTAAAAAATATAAAATTATTTATTTAGATCGATTTAATATTTATTACCTAATTAAATTTAATTAATATAAATCGAGTATATATATAAAGAAAAGTGGGAAATAAATACAAAAACTTGATAAAATTATTTTTATAAAATATCCTACTAAATTGTTTAATTAACTAAGTTTATAAAAATTATAAATATAATATTTAATGAATTAATATTTGAATTAACATATATTAGTATGATTTTCGATTAACATAAGTATATTACATATACTAAATTAATATTATTATTATAACTTATGGTTAATAACTAAGTATACTATATAATAAAGTATAATGCTTATAATGTAAGTTAATAACAATACATTATTAATAAACACTTATTTTATAACTATATTAATTTAATAATAATAAATTATAGTATATAATATAAGATAATCAAATTGTTAATACATTAATAAATATAATATAACATATAAAATAACATATAAACCTAAAGTGAAGGTTAATCAAAGATAATGTACAATTCATGTGAACTTCATCGCTACTCACGGTCGTAAGTGAATGATGTCTAGGTTGCCATTTATGGGTAAGCTTGTGGATCTCGAATGCCATGACTTAGATTCTGGTCAAGAGTCCTGGGCCCCCGGTTACATCTGGTCATTCCTGACTTATTTGATAGCAACGAAGTTTGAGTAAAGTTATACAACGTCTTGCTAAAGATTAACCCGAACTTTCTAAAATTGGAAAATTACTATAAGTGGAAACTTTCCATAAATAGTAACCTTCCGAAAATGGAAATTCTTTAGTAAACCATTACTATCAATATAGTACTATATACTATTGTCTGTTAGGCAATGTCTGATCATACGTTCTATCTCTAGGTTGAGATCTCGGTCAGATTCTTCCGTTCAATTCTTTCGTGGAATACTCTTTTGTGCTACTAAGGTGAACTTCATAGCCCCACTTTTTACTGTTTCATAACTGTTTTACAACTTTTGGGGTGAGACACATGCTTGCTTTATAACTGTTTTACGCTTAGACACAAGTACTAAATTGTTAACTATGCTGTCATGCTTTGATTCATGCTAAATCCCTACCGTAATATCGTTAATTGCTACGTTTAAATGCAAACTTAATTATTGTGAGTAGGCCTATTGAGAGTAATGTCTCTAACCATTCGACCGTTGGTCTTTGGTTACATAATAATGATTTCACGACACTGACAGTACAAGGTGTCATAGGGTAAACTTGTTTAGTAGCGATATTATAAAATGAAGCAACACTTTTAGATTGATATTTCAATATCAATCAACTTTAAACTAAATCTTGTGGTCTAAAACTTTGGATATTATTTATAAACCTGTGAATTTCACTCAACCTTTTTGGTTGACACTTTAAGCATGTTTTGTCTCAGGTGATGATTGAGCTAGCTGTTTGCAACTTTGTGATGATAGATTTGATGCTTGCATGGAGTCCACATCGCATATTAAATTTTAGTTCATAAACATTTATTTTACATTTTAATAATAATGTAAACATGTATTACTGCTTCCGCTATTTTATTAACAAATGTTTTATTTAAAAAGTCTCATATAGAGTCGTTCTCGTTTATACAACTGTGTTATGATATGATTGGTCACAATTACCCCTGGTCCATTTTGGGAGGTGTGACAGATTGGTATCAGAGCAGTGCTGTTGTAGAGAACCAGGATTGCATTTTAAGTGTGCCTTATACAATTAGGTACCTTAGCAATGTAGGACTACAACTTTCCTTGACTATAGTGCCTTTAATTGTTAAATGCTACACTATACTTTAGAAACTTTACTTATCTTAGAATGCCAAGTCAATCTAAGAACTCTGTTCACTTTTCTAAGTACTATCCAATTACGCCACCGCGCTTAAATGCGACACTACGATTTCTGAAATTCTTGACATTCCTAAGTCATCTATCATGGTTTGTGTATTACATATGTATTACATGAAATATTATCCATGAATTTTGAAACTCCTATATTTTTTACTATTCATACTCAAACGTATATAACTCCCTGTTATATCACGTACCTATATGCCTTATGCCTTTATGCATCGGTTTGCGAACCAGAAAATTTTATTGAGTTATCGAGAATCTCAAAGACATTATAATGTCATCACTATTCATATTCATTACTTTCTTTGCTTTCTTGTTGTTTTGATCATTGAATTTTCCTGACGGATGACGTCTACGAAACTATAGAATAGAAAGCGTTTGGATTACCAATTTAAAGGATCCTATAGCTCAAGCCCTAGACCTGAATAGGCCATTATGAATTGAAAGTCTTTAATCATTATCTGATTACATACTTATCATTTTTAATCTAGACACGTCATACTGCAATTATTGCATAAATGGAGTATAGACAAATCATATCTTATCATATCTATCCCAATAGACTTTGTCTAACACTTTCCCTAAATTTCCTCCGTAAATTACGAAAATCTTTTTCTATATATACTTATTCAAGGAGACGAATATATTATTCAATATTCAACACCCATTTCATATCAAACCTTATTCCAAATACATAATATGGATTTCTCACCCGATTCCTCAAGTTCCTCTAGCTCCGAAGATAGCGTGACGGGAGCACACCCACCGATCAATTACCGAGATTTCTTCAGAAAATGGGGATGGGTTCGCGAAATACTCACCCTATGGAGAAATGAAGAAGGTACTCCTTATCACGAGCCAAACTTACCACCAAACGTCGGAGTACTCGATCCGCTTATCGGCGAACCTGTTCACAATACCACTTTCACCCTTTTCACAAGGATTTTCCGCCTCGAAGGTAGACTCGATGTAGCCCAAGACAGTATTCGTCCTCTACTTCCGAATTCTAACCAGATAGGGTTATTAGAAGAAGTTAGAAGACTTCAAACTAAATATCAAGAATTGACAAACCTTACGGAGGAATGGGTAGAACAAATCCATAGACTCGAGCAAAAAGTAGAACCCTAGAGGAAACAGTGCACGCTTTGGAAGCTAGGCTCACACCTACTACCCAAGTACCACAAGCAACACCAGCAACATAACCAGTACCACTAGTACCAACATCACCAACACCACAAGCATTGTAAGCACCATCAGCATCACCACCAACAGCATCAGCATCACCAACAACAACATCTGCATTTCACGCCTCAACATCACACTCAGTACCTCGGATATCAACATCTTACGCCCCATAGATACCAAGGAATATTAGTAATAATGAGTTAAGATGTATTGACTCATTCTTCCTGAAGAATTATATATGTATACTTTATATATATATGGTTTGAAACAATAATAAATCTTTTCGTACTAAGCTGTTACGTGTAAATCTTAACTAGTATGTACTACTTGGTTAATTCATATCACTAATATGCTATAATGTACATCCTTCGTTAATGACTTAATGATCGTTAATCACTACTTCAGCACAATAAACTCCATTTCATAAAAAATCAAGTGTATTATTCAAATACATGTCTGATTTTACACTTTCATTTTCGATGTACTCGAAACTTTTTAGAAAACATTATTCGTGTCTTGTGAATTTCACAAGAATTCCACAAGCACCAACATCATATACCGAGGTATATCAATAACAATGAACGATGAAGTATTGATTCATAACTCCATTAAAGAAATATTCCGCGATGATTATGTAATCTCTCAAGTTTTGAAGATTATTTATTCTTGTTCCAACCGCAAATCAAATGATTTTAATATTATATTAACTCATTAAATCTATATTATATTAGAAGAATACATATATGAACGTATATCTTCATAAAGATTGTAATTCTTTTGTATAAACTGTTAATTGTGAAAATATTTTAACGGGTAGGTAATACCTGAGAAATATTTAGATTTCACATTAATATGTTACACCGTACATTCTACAAATTCCGATTCAATAATCAGTAACTATATATCCACAAGATATATGTATCCGTTCACTAAAAAGAACAACCATCTTCATACAAATTCAATTATCTATTCTAATTTTGACATATCAGAATCCAAGTAAAGCTTTAGCAGGTGTTATCCTTCTAAAAAAATCACTACATTCATGAATTATATTCATTCGTATTCTATGATGAATTATCACATCAAACCACCGAAATTATCGTTCATTTCTTTTGAAATCAACAACGCCTATTCATCAACCATTAGATCCGTTGAAGATTACAATCAGCGTTTAATCATCTAAAAACGAAATTTCTTGAAACCATCTCGGATTGATAACCAATGATTCAAATATGGCTGCATTAAATGCAGAGGAAACAGCAAAATTGTAGATGGTCTCAATGGCCAAAAGTTTTATAATAAAGAATGGTACATTGGAAAAGCTCAAAAGAAAATTTGGAACTGAAAAACGGATTGAGCTAACCATGGAGGAGACCAAGGACAAATACAGGGACCAAACCCTATATTCAAAGAATCCAGGTAATTCTGGATCCGATGAATTCTTTAGAGAATATCTTGCTCCGAAGTCATGTTAAAAGCTTGCGGAAAATTTTTCTTCATCAACTTTCGAACTTAGAAATTCCAAAATATCATCATAAATATCCTATATATTTCTGATGATATCATCATAACAATTCTTATCCGCAATTAATTATCTCTTTGCGATATCTTTATCACATCATAAAGGAAATTGTATTAGTTTCTATATTCTGTAAAATTCAAGTTTAAATTATGAATGATTTGAAGAAGTGTTGGGAATTGAAGCATGAGTTAGTATAATATAATGACGTCAGGCCAACGTGATTATATTACAGTGAGTCATGCTAAATTTTTAATGGAAGATGATGATTCATAGACTGTATAAATCACCATTCGCCATGTTACACGACTCTTACATTCTATTTAACCTCTAAACATATCAAGAAAATATTTTTCTTGATGATTCGGTATTTTCCGAATATTCTGGTAATTTCACAAATCAAATCGTACTATTACCTTTCCTTTCTACTTTATAAATTATGATCATTCGAAACTTCATACCTACGAGTTCTGGACCATTATTCGCTTGACTTGAAATCGGGAAGAAGAAACAAAAGCATAAAGCTCCGACATATAAGGGAAAATATAAAGCCCGATAATAACACAGAAATTACAAACCGTGTATATCAATGCGTATAGCAACATAAAGACACGGGAGAATTAAAAACACTATAACCCCAAGGTAATTGTAGAAGTAAACAGATTCCTCTGGGGTAAATGAAAAAGAAGAATGACAGAAACGATAGTCAAAAAAATATCCAGGATAAGAACTGGATGGAGCATTTTCACAATCTTTGGAAGTATGAATCGAGAAAGAAAGTATAGAAGTGGTGAAGATAATGAAACAGAAGAAGCTAATTTATAGCAAAATTCTAGACACAACAATCAAGGCAATTTTAATTTTCTTAATTACCGGAGAATCAAATCTTATACAGATTATAAAGATTTCCTTTAAATCCCTTGAATTTCGGAAATCACCTTTAATTATGTCAAAAGTTAAGGCAAACTGATATTTCCTTATTTCAAACTTTTAAGATAACTTCATTTATACTCTTCCTATAATCGAATCGTTTTATCCATATTACCCAATGTTGATAAAACAATATTTTCAACTCATATTCATCATTCTTGTTGTAAAGAATGACAATCTCTATCAAATTTCACGACTATGATTTTCATGAACTCCTCTCTATTTTGTCTACCCTAGCGTGGTGGCATAAATGCTCAAGGTTTAAATGAGCTCGATATTATTCATAAAACATTTTATATATCCAATTTACTGAAATGACTTGCATAACATCATCATTTTGAATGATCTCCGCATTAATAATAAAATGCACTTCGTAGAAGAACTTGTAGAAATTATGGTTTGTATGATTTTAATTCTTGAAACAGAACAATATTCTATCCGTTGGAATTCACGCAAGGCCCCGAGCATACCTAGGAACGTGAAAACCAAATAAAACGTAAATAGCCTCGTCTATGTACGAACAACACCGATTAATGGCAACAACTAAATTTCGGGACGAAATTTCTTTTAACGGGTAGGTGCTATAACAACCCTCATATTTCCATACATGAATTGACTAATTTGACTATAGGGTTGTTATCCATACGTAATATATAATTAAATTTGACATTGATCAAATATTTATTTTTAGTCGACACTTTTTGTTAACTAAAGTTTACACTAATTATATAAAATAACTTTAGTTAATATTAATATTAATGCGTATTATATTTAAAACTATATGAAACATAATTATTAATTAAATGATAAGTTATTTTAATCATTATATATATATTTTTAGCTTATAAAAAAAGAGATTTTTATTTATAAATTAAATAATGAGCCCATGAATTTTGACTAAATATTTTCAAAAACAAAAACTTATTAAAAACATTTTTAACATATTTTTATTTTTTGTCAAAATTGGCACCTTTATTTTATTTATATTTTTTTTTCACCAACCATTTTTTTCCTATAAATACCCACTTCCATTTCATAAAAACTTGTATCAAATCTTTGAAAAAACTCTCTCACAAACTTGAGAAAGTACTTGAGGTATTTTCTATATATTTTATCGAATTGCTTTTATTTTTTTTGTATATTCTTTAAAAATTCAAATTTAATATATATAAATTATTTTTACATGTTATAATTAGTATTATAAGTATTATGATGTATAAAAATAATTTTGATAATTTATGGAATATTATTTATAATTAAATACGAATTATGTAGTATTTAAACATAAAAATAATATAAAATTCGTAATAAAATATAAACAGTAATAAAAATAATTATAATTTTTTTTTGAGATTATTATACTTTTATAAACAAGCGAAAATTATAAAAATTAAATAAATGGGATGATTAGTATTTAAAAAGAATTTACTTTTGCATTATTCTAAACCGAGAGAAATAATAAAGAAAATATAAAATAAATACAAACATGTATTAAATATTTTTATAAAATTTTTATATGATTAGTAGCATCACTAGATACTTTAAAAAAAATATAAAAATTAATTTTAAATTATTTTTCCTATTTATTTAATTATAGGCCGATTACAATGGTTAAATAATTAGAAAACATTAAATAAATAATATTTTGATATAAAATTTGATTTAATAATTTTTATAACATTTTTACATAATATAGAACCTGTAAAAAATATAAAATTATTTATTTAGGTCGATTTAATATTTATTACCTAATTAAATTTGATTAATATAAATCGAGTATATATATAAAGAAAAGTGGGAAATAAATACAAAAACTTGATAAAATTATTTTTATAAAATATCCTACTAAATTGTATAATTAACTAAGTTTATAAAAATTATAAATATAATATTTAATGAATTAATATTCGAATTAACATATATTAGTATGATTTTCGATTAACATAAGTATATTACATATACTAAATTAATATTATTATTATAACTTATGGTTAATAACTAAGTATACTATATAATAAAGTATAATGCTTATAATGTAAGTTAATAACAATACATTATTAATAAACACTTATTTTATAACTATATTAATTTAATAATAATAACTTATAGTATATAATATAAGATAATCAAATTGTTAATACATTAATAAATATAATATAACATATATAATAACATATAAACCTAAAGTGAAGGTTAATCAAAGATAATGTACAATTCATGTGAACTTCATCGCTACTCACGGTCGTAAGTGAATGATGTCTAGGTTGCCATTTATGGGTAAGCTTGTGGATCTCGAATGCCATGACTTAGATTCTGGTCAAGAGTCCTGGGCCCCCGGTTACATCTGGTCATTCCTGACTTATTTGATAGCAACGAAGTTTGAGTAAAGTTATACAACGTCTTGCTAAAGATTAACCCGAACTTTCTAAAATTGGAAAATTATTATAAGTGGAAACTTTCCATAAACAGTAACCTTCCGAAAATGGAAATTCTTTAGTAAACCATTACTATCAATATAGTACTATATACTATTGTCTGTTAGGCAATGTCTGATCATACGTTCTATCTCTAGGTTGAGATCTCGGTCACGTCCTTTCGTTCAATTCTTTCGTGGAATACTCTTTTGTGCTACTAAGGTGAACTTCATAGCCCCACTTTTTACTGTTTCATAACTGTTTTACAACTTTTGGGGTGAGACACATGCTTGCTTTATAACTGTTTTACGCTTAGACACAAGTACTAAATTGTTAACTATGCTGTCATGCTTTGATTCATGCTAAATCCCTACCGTAATATCGTTAATTGCTACGTTTAAATGCAAACTTAATTATTGTGAGTAGGCCTATTGAGAGTAACGTCTCTAACCATTCGACCGTTGGTCTTTGGTTACATAATAATGATTTCACGACACTGACAGTACAAGGTGTTATAGGGTTAACTTGTTTAGTAGCGATATTACAAAATGAAGCAACACTTTTAGATTGATATTTCAATATCAATCAACTTTAAACTAAATCTTGTGGTCTAAAACTTTGGATATTATTTATAAACCTGTGAATTTCACTCAACCTTTTTGGTTGACACTTTAAGCATGTTTTGTCTCAGGTGATGATTGAGCTAGCTGTTTGCAACTTTGTGATGATAGATTTGATGCTTGCATGGAGTCCACATCGCATATTAAATTTTAGTTCATAAACATTTATTTTACATTTTAATAATAATGTAAACATGTATTACTGCTTCCGCTGTTTTATTAACAAATGTTTTATTTAAAAAGTCTCATATAGAGTCGTTCTCGTTTATACAACTGTGTTATGATATGATTGGTCACAATTACCCCTGGTCCATTTTGGGAGGTGTGACAATTCCCTTTAAAGAAAGAAAAAGAAAAAAGAAAATGTGAACTTATTACTGTTCATGGGTGTCCAACAATACAATATAAAGTAATTCTGTCAGCTTATTCCATCTAGGATGCTTTTCAAGTAGATTTAAACCAATGCCCGATTAGTCAGTTATCAGTCGACCGCTCTACCACTTTATAATCATTTATTTTCTTTTTTATAAAAGGAACTCTGACAACTTCGCAAAAATAAAATTTTAAATTAATATATTAATAGTTAATTAATTAATTAATTAATTAATTAATTAATTAATGTTATTACTAGAATATTTAAAAAGAATAAAAAAGTAGTTTTATTTACATTATCAAATTAATTATCGAAAATTCAAATTAATGGAAAATATTCAAATCAATTAATGAGAAATATGACGGAGAGTAGTATGACATTATCATCTAAATTAATATGGGCTTATCATTTTAAATTATTGAAGGGTTGAGATTAAGAGTATATTTGGTAATGAGTTTTTTTGGAGCGTTTATAAACTCTATAATAAAATGATTCGTTTAGTTAAAGAGTTTAAATTAAGAAAAAAGTTAAATGATGGAATTTATTAAAACTAACTTTTGGGAAAAAATTCTTAATTTTTTGTCCGTTTACTCTATTTTAGTCAGTTTTAACTACTCTGTCATTAATTAATTTAAACATTAGCCACCATCTAATTTTATCACACATATACTACACGCCCTACTTATTTTGACGTTTCTTAGATAATTTATCCTTATAATACTAAACAACGTGCCTTTTTTAGTCGTTTAGGGCCATCCAGGCTTTCTGAACGACATTCACCTAAACTTTAACTCAAAAACTGCAAAATACCCCACTTCACTATAACCAGCTTACAAAAACTACCATGAACTCCATGGGGTAATACTTAAATTCTCTCAATTAAAATAAAAACTTCACCAGAACACTTCGACAGCCCGTATTTTTCTCCTCGCACCGAGTTAAATTTCACCGACCATACCATTAAACTCGAAATATTTTTATGAAAAAACGAAACTAACTACATTCAAAACGGACACTTTTTAAAAAACGTTAAACACAACGAGAGTCCGTATCTTCCCACTCGCCACGAGTTAAATTTTTTCGACAGTAGCGTCAGACTCGAAATAATTTTATGAACAAAACGAAAATAAGCACGTTCGAAACGGACACTTTTTAAAAAACGCTAAACACAACGACAGCTCGTATCTTCCTGCTCGCCGCGAGTTAAATTTTTTCGACAGCACCAATGAACTCGAAATAATTTTATCAACAAAACGAAATTAACTACTTTCGAACATAACAATTTTCAAAAAACACTAAAGACGACGACACCTACAACGACGCTTATAAAATGAGTCGTTTTCCCTTCTGTAAATATAAAGCTACGTTAAATTTGAATATGCATACCGAAAGCCCCCGCCGCATCGCGCGGGCCGGATCCGAATTAGTTTACAATTAGATTATAGTGTATTAATCACCTAAAATAGTAAAATGGGATGAGAAATAGAACATATAGCAGAAGACGATGCAGTCTCCAAGTAGGGGCCCATCTGAACTACTGACCCGAATTCCTCTAATTGGTTGCATGCACCGTCAAAACTCATCACATTTTTACACACGTATTTAATCACACTTCTCACGCATTTCTAAAGACACTTATTGCATACATATTAAGTCACATGACCCATCACTTAATCCTTCCCCATTCACACACTTTTCTTAGCTTACTTTTACTAAAAATAAATATTACTCTTTATTTTACTTTTTCAAAAAGCAAATACTCACACAAACCACCATTTAGTCCATTTTAAGGACTTTAACATCACACATTGTGTATATATACAACCCACCACAAGTCACAAATCACAACACATTACAATTCACAGTACTACCTCTCAAAATGGTATACTATCGCTATTACTCTATCCAATTTTGTTTCATATCATTCTTTACACCTCTTTCGTATAATGATATTAATTAATATTAATATCAATTTGTTCATATGTTTAAAAATGTTTTTGATGCAGAAAAAGATAGTGCTAGTGGGACCATGGGGAAGCTCTGAAGAAGGAGAAAATTGGTCTTTCAAAGGTGAAGGAAAGATCTCGAAGATCATCATCACTCATGGAGAATGCATCGATTCGATCGGTTTTGTTAGCCATGATGAGGATGGCAACGCCCTTCATTCCTCAAGGTTTGGTGGTTTCGGTGGTGACTATACTGAGGTACATAAATTACTATTGATACATCCAATATAAATTTTGATAAATTCATCGTACACACACATTACCTCATGTGTGTACATACAAGTTCAAAATGCATTATTAAAGTAAATTGAAAAAAATTTATGGTGTAAATTTCATCACTCTATTTAATATTAATAATAAAAACTTGTTAAATCCCAACAATGTCTATATAAAAAATTGATGATCTATCAAAACATAACTCTAATGACTATTTTTAAAAATTTAGTAGTGCACAAATTAATAATAGCAACCAACACCTAGTAGATAACTATACTCACTATCGTGTAATATTTTTATGCGTAAATTTAATTCTTAACCATAGTCTTTAGATTTACAAACAAAACAAAACTCAAAGTAATTAAATATTTTATTGCTTTGACATTAATCATGTATATCCGATTTTACTAATCCTATGTGTTTTTTATGTGTTTGATTAATTGGATATGTGAAGGTGAATCTTGATGTGGATGTGGAGGAGTTGAAGTGCATAAGTGGGACAATTGGATGGTTTGACTCGAGGGTAGTTGTGACGTCACTCTCATTTGCGACTGACGTGAATAAGTTTGGACCATTTGGTACTGAGAACGGGACTCATTTCTCGTTACCGATCTCCAAAGCTACCTTTGCAGGGTTCTATGGTCGTGCTAGCGACTATGTTCATGCTATTGGTGTCTATCTCAAGCCCACTTAGATTTATTAATTTGCAATATTTTAGACGTGGGAGAATTGTGTTAGATTGATGAACTAAATAAGCACCGGGTATGATGTAGGTGCACTTTTGGATGTAAGCCAATGTTGGTACTTTTTATATTTATATCGAATAATAATTAAATAAATAATAATTTAAAGAAAGGGTGGCTTCTGTGAAGTAATTAAAGTTGAAAGTTGTTGGTCAATAAAATTTGTTTAAAATTATACCAATATAATTATATAAACATGAAGTATTTTTTGACACGGGTAGCATCTAATGTTTGCACGTGTTGCGCAATTGTCTCTGACTCTCGCAGACGTTAGTCAAGCTCTGTTAAATGCTCGCAAGTGCTCTTCACTCTCACATTAGGATATTTAGTCATTAGTTTTATGGTTATGCTTATGGTGTTGTTTGGTTTTTGCGACTGGCGTTGACGTTTCGCCACCGTAAACGCCGTTATTTTTCTTTCCTTTTAGTGTAATAGATCGTTTTAGTTTTCTTGTGTTTGACATGTTTACACTAACTTTGATTCCTAGCAAAGTGCGTTTTCCATCCTGTTGGTAGGACCTTTCGCTTTAGGATTTTTATAGTCGGTTGGTTTTTGCCTTGATTTGGAATTCCTATCGTATTGATTGTACTTGTTGTTCTTCGGATTCGTTATATGTTATTACATTTTTTCCGGAAAAAAAAAATCACAGTTTTAGATGTAATTCAATCATACAATCACGTGTTATATGACAAAGGCGTAGCTCAAGGTGTAAAAGATGTGTTGCGATTTTAATTGAAAACGATGGGTGCACGCTGTTTTCATATAATTTTGTTCACACAACTAAATGTACCATTAAGTTTTATTACAACAGTGATAAAAGTTTGAATCTTACTAAAATGTGTTTGTTTGTCAACATTGACGTTTGTAATAGCTTAAACGTGATTTATATGAAGTCTCTGTTAAAATACAATGTAAATTTAGAATAATATGAAATTTGTAAATATGTATGGAAAAATATCTAGATATTAATATGTATAAGAAAATATCTAGATATTAATATGTAAAAGAAATATCTAGATATTTATATGTAGAAAAATCTAGATAATATAGATATTTGTAGGTGAGAAATATCTAGATATTTATCCATGAAAATATCTAGTGTGTAGAAATTTCCATGGACAAGTATAAATATGGGTGAGGAGTTTCATTTGTAATCAAGTTGTGAAAAGAGTGAGTTGAGAAGTAGAGAAGAAGTAAGAAGTGAGAAGAGTGTGAGTAGAGAAGAAAAGCTTGTAAGTAAGTAATATTGTAATTGTATTTTGTATTAATAAAAGTGTTCTTTGTTAAGTTTTCCGGTTAAGCCTTAGTTCGTGTTTGAGTTCTTAGTGCACTTGTGTTGTATCTATTATATGGTCGGCTCTGCCGCCTAAGTGATATATGGTCGGTTATACCGCCTGAATGATATATGGTCGACACTGTCGCCTAAGTATTATTGTGCACTAAGGATTTATATAATTAAAGGCTAACCAACGTCAAAGTGTTGGTGTAGTGAGTGAGTAAAACCTAGGTCCTCTATAGTGGGTGTGTTGGGCTCGTCGAAGCTTCCAACAATTGGTATCGGAGCGGGTCGTTCGGGACCATTTCTAGTGGAGGAAATCGGTAAACGTTGGACGTTTACAACGACTTGTTTTCACCAAGGCTCTAAGGGAGATTCTGTCAGAGCTGTGATGCCCCGTACAAAATCATCGTGTACGGTACATCAACAACAGGATCATTACAAGGTCAAACACTATATGCTGTTTGAAAACCAGTTTTGCATTCATGAACAGATAACGTTTTACAAAAGATGAATAGGAAACATTAACATGAGTACATGATACTAAGGTCATTACAAAGCTATTGTTTTGAAAATAACATAAGTTTGGAATGCAAAGTAAAAGTTTCATGCTTGAGACATCTCTAAGTAATGCAGCGGAAGTCTAATACAGCAAGTCTGTAACAGCAAGTCTATACACCGAGACTAGAACAGCAAGGCTAACAGCAGAAGCAACATCGTCTAAACACCTGAGAAATACATGCTTAAAAAGTCAACACGAATGTTGGTGAGCTATAGTTTGTTTGTATTCAGTAATGTAATGTAGGCCACGAGATTTCAGTGCTTCAAACAAGCGTTTCAAATCAGTAATTCAAATCAGTATGATAAAGTATATGTATAGCCGTGGGCACCCGGTAACTAGACTTAACGTTTATAACCCCCTGAAAGTACACTTGGCGAGTGCGTATGTTCACGAAGTATTAAACACCCGTTAAATGCTAGCGCGACTAGCCCGAGTGGGGATGTCAAACCCTATGGATCCATATCTAAGATTCGCGTTCACCGGTTCAAAAACCAATGACTAAACGTTACCGAGCTAAAGGGAATGTTTCTGCCGTTGTATAACCCACACATATATAAGTTTAAGTACTCGTGCCTAGTATGTAAAACATAAAATCCGCATGTATTCTCAGTTCCCAAAATAAGTTAAAGTAAAAAGGGAATGCTATAACTCACAGTGATAAAAGCGGTAAAGTCGGTAATGAAAGTACGCAAGTAGTAAGTCGGTCCGAAAGGTCGTCAACCTAAATAAAGGGTTACTAGGTCAGTAGGTTGTTTTTATAAATTCTAATAGTGCATAAAATAAGTTTAAGTGTCATCATCATCATCATTCATCATCATAAAAGCTAAGTAAGTTCGACAAGAATAGAGATCGAAACAATAGGCTGAATTCGGTCAGCTGCTGAGACCTCTACGTAAATTGAAAAGATGTATAGTCAGTGGATATGGCTCCGTATGTGAGTCCCCTAACCTCTGACCAATTTTCAGAACCTAACTCGTCTTCGTTTGACCGTGGCGACGGTTTAAGTGCGAGTAGGTCAGAAATTTCAGCACACCGTTAATAGGGTGTAGTGACTCTCGGAGGGCCATAAATCCTAAACCGTAACTCGGATTAAGACGAGGCCTAAACGGAAAATCATCTACTCGAACCGAACTAACTGAAAATAAACTTTCCAGTAGCCCAGGTGGTCTGATCAGATACGAAAATCAGTGGACAAGTGCTCCGGTAAGGTTCTTGGTGCTTGATGCTCATCACAGTTCTCATCCTTGATGCTTGTAGCTTCAAGTGTACAACTCGTTGATGGTTTAGCATCACTTTTGACCAAGATTCTACCATCAATACACAATATGTTAAGACCAAGTGGTAACACAACTCATTTAAGAGTCTTAGATGGATGATGAACCAAGGTTGCATCATATCCTTAGTCTTAACACAATTACAAGTCCTATTTACAAACAAAGTTACAAACTTTACATTAATCAAACAAGTATGAACATGATCCAAGTCAAAAGAGGTGATGGAACCCTAAGCTAGAGAGCTTGGATCCCTTTCACACAATTTATAAGGTCACAAAGCTAGAAAGCTTGAACCTTTAGTGTTCTTGAAGATCTTGAAGCATAAAGCTTGGATCTTTAAGATATATGAAGATAACAAACAAAAGTTTGAATCTTTATAACAAAATAACAAGATTAAAGTAAAAGAAAGATGAATCTACAAAGTTGGTGAAGATTCAAAGCTAGAAAGCTTGAATCTTCCATGTTCTTGAAAGATTCATGCTTGAATCAACAAGATATAAACAAGATCAAAGCTAAAAGGAACTTTGATCTCCATAATATGATGATGATGGCCACGAAAATGAAAGGAAAAGAAGAAGAAAAAGAAGATTTACAAGCAATACTAGAAAGGGAAGAAAGAAAGAACAAGTGTGTGTGAAAATCAAATGAGCAAGTGATTTGAATGAGAGGTAAATGGCTAGTATTTATAAGCAATGAATTTGACAAGGATTGATGACATGGACAAGGGCTAGTATTTATAAGCAAGGAATTTGACAAGGATTGATGACATGGATAAGGGCTAGTATTTATAAGCAAGGAATTTGACAAGGATTGATGACATGGACAAGGGCTAATTAATTGGGTCACTAGCTAGAGTAGGGTGGGCTTGAGCCCAACAAGGTAAAAAGTCCAACAAGACTAACTATTGTGCATAATTAAATTACTACGCGTAATTAAGCATCCAAAAACCCAGGTAATTATTATTATAAAATAATAATTAATATTTCGCAGTCATAATATTCCGATTATGACAAAAGTTAAACGTGCGCGCAAGTTCGCGGTTTATTCGAAACGTCAAATAACACTAACGGTTATAAAGGCTTCCAATGATCAAGTTATGTATCCTGCGTACTCTAAGGCACGTTTTAACATATAAATGGAAGTAAACCACGTAAATCAAGTTTCCAGAGTATAAAGTAACACAGTACGCACAAATACGCAGTTTCGCAAAAAATACAAGGCACAAAAGAAAGTCGAAAAAGCCGGGTCGTTACATTACCCACCCGTTAATGGAAATTTCGTCCCGAAATTTGAGGAGTGACAAAAAAAATGGTACCGTATTTAAATAAGAAGTAGCGTATCAAAGTTCCGAAAGATTCGTGGGCTAAAAAGTGAGCTATTTACCTTGAAAGGTACTCTGGCGTATAAAAGTAAGAATAGGTATATGCTATTAATTAAGTCTCTTAGGAGATCAACAAATTGATTTCGTTTCTGGTTAACATGAGTATGTTGTCTGAATATATCCACAAAAGAAAAGATGATGTTTTTAGCCTTACAGGCATCTTTAGTAAGCTGGATGCATGAAATACATCATGAATGTTACTAAACTCATCTAAAACATTGAGCGCTTATGTCGCAATACAAAGCTGACAGGTAGGATGGAAAACATGGTGATCATAACCATGCGATTTGATGTCTGGATAGTGTTAGCCACGGATTTTACTAACCCCTTGATTTCGAAAAGAGACCATAGGCATAAAGAACTCGATATTTAAGAACGTTTCATTTGACTATATGAATTGAAACTTTTGCTGAAAGTGAATAATCGGACTTATATGCAATGCAAGCCATAATTATCTATAGTGCCTTCAGGACGGTCTGAACGAACAATGAAGGATATCACCCAGTTTACCATACTGCAGGTGAACTTATCCTTAGATAGAATGAAAGAACAGTTCCATAATGTAACTTTATCCTTTCAGTTACATGTTGAAGTAGGGTTAACATTAACTAGAACAACATATAGTTGCAACCAACGAAGAAAGGAATGTGTAGAGTAACCATATCCGTATTACAGATGTTTTAAGCAGTCCCTTCCAAGAGGATAACAAGATTCATAGATTCCTAAAGTATGTTACTTTACATTTCCGAAAGAGAATCGCACGAAAGGTGTGATCTTTGAACCAGGGTGAACTCTTCGAGCGGTTTGTTCTGAATTTATCCTTATACTTAAGGAGATGCGCCGACAAGAAGATACGTGGACCCTTGGTCGTAAAGAACGGTTTACTCTAAGTGAAAAGAATCTCAAAACGATTCCTTGTACCTCAACCTACTAATTCATAGAGATGATTTTTACGAGGATGTTGCGATTAGCCGTGAAATATTGAGAATAGAAACCCACCTAGTGCTCTTCCCACAATGGGGTGACCATTGAGTGTACCTCAGAAAATTGATTTATCGGCCCGCGATTTTGCCATGTTTAACCTTAAAAGGAACATTTTTTGAGTACAAAGACTTCCTAACAATTTTTTTTTTTATAAATCTGCCACCCAAAGTGGCTCAATCGTTTTTAATAAGGATTTTAATAGTAAGCTTCATCCCTAACGGAGGGAGAGAAGAAGTGTGATCCCTACATTGTGTAGTCTAATACGGAAACCTTTAATAAAATCAACCGAGGAAGTTTTGAAAAACCTTTAAACGTTTGATGCGACAACATAAATGGAACGAAGTTCTTGGTAAATTTAGAAGTATGTATAACGAGTACCATTTGCACAAAATTATTTGACTTAAAACAACTCAATAAAGGAGCGATTTTTAATCATCTTGAAGGTATAACTTAGTATGCACTAACCCAAAATAAGTAAGGGTAAATTTATACATATATGATTTTATAAATCGCGTAAGTGATAGAAAAGTTTTTAGTACTTTCATTTGTCCATAAATCTCGTGAGGACCGCACAAATAAGCAACGTGTAAATCAACGTGTAAAAATTTTGATAAATAAAGTTTTTCGTATTTCAGAGGTTACGAGTTGAAAAAAGGTCGAGTGAAAAATCTTTGAATCATCGGTTGACATGTTACTAGGTAATGAAAACTAATGAATTAAATGTAGTTTTGATGATTATCCAAACTTAAGTCTTTGGCCCAAAAATATTTACGTGCGAAGCCGTTTCTAAAACGTGAGGTATGAAGGATAGAGCATGAGGATGAGAAGTTAATCGCTTCTTGACTTTGCAGAATGCCACACAGGTTATGGCTAATATTAAAGTCGGAATACTAATGATGTTAATATCGCTAGATGAGAATTTCCTTGGAATAGGTCAGGACTTTGAGTTATGTAAGATAGAGCATCGCTCCGACAGGTGTGAAGAATAAGATCCCTGGGGTAACGCAGTAATTTTGAATGGTTTAAGTGTTTGTGGATGCCCGAAGGCTCTGCATGATGTGGTAGTAAGTGCCTTCATCACATACACACACATGAATCTCTTAGTTTCGACAGTTGTCTGTCTTCATGATGACTTGGATACGAATAAGCAACGAAAAATTTTATATTGACAAGCAACGAAAATTTTATAGAATTCATTTAAGGTGACGATGTAAGAAAAGAAATTAAGTTCTTAGCAAACTAGGGTTATGTACAACACGTACCATTCAAGGTAAAATATCCTTTGAATAAAAGATTTGATTTGTAAAAGTGAAAGTAAAATTTCATATGTATTTGTCAAAAAGAAGTAATTATTTACTTTATTTTATATAACGTATACGATTTCAAAAATTTGCACGAATGGCAAATAAAATAAATTTCTTTTTATTAAATTTTGAGAGGATCGCACAGTAAAATAGTGTAAGTAAAATTTTGGCAAACAAAATTTTCATATTTCGGAGGTTACAAGTTGAAAAAAGATTGATGAGAATCGAGTAAAAGACTTTTGAAAATCTCGGGTGATATTTGAGCAAAAATGTTACGAGGTAATGAAAACTGTTGAATTTTAAAGTGGTTGATGACTATTAGTAGGGCATAAGTCCTTCGACCAAAAATGTTTAAGTATAAAGTTGTTGCTTATAAGTGAGAAACGAAAGGGAGAGTATGAGGACGGGGATTAACTACCCATTGATTTTGGAAATTCCGAACTGGTATGACTAATATCGAAGTAAGAAGGGTGATGGTGTGATTATCATTGATTAAGAATTCTCTCAGAATAAGTTAGGATTCAGTGTCGCATAAGAATGAGTATCAAATACGATTCTTGGGTAGTATAGTATTTGAATTGCTGAAGTGACGGGATACAATTTCCTTTATGTATCGTTGTCCATTGCATCGGTTTCTTTCATGGATAGAAAGTGAGCAGATTTGGTGAGGCGATCAACGATAACCCCGATAGTGTCATAACTGCCGACTGTTTTCGGTAGTTTCAGAATGAAATCCATCGTCATCCCTTCCCATTTCCATTGTGGGATCTCGGGTTGTTGAAGTAATCCGGATGGCTTTTGGCTCACCATTCTCGCGAGGTATAAGAATAATCTTCTTACTATAAATAACTTTCGCTTTCGTCCTTGAAAGTCAGTCCGTTCCAACTATTTCCTCAAAGCTTTCTAACTCGATGAGTATTAGGTTAATTTTAAGGTCCATTCCAACCAAATCTTATTATACTGCCGTGAAAATTTTTATCAACCTTCTCAAATAACATCTGCTTGTGTGCAGGTAACTAATCCTTTCCAACTACTACTATAAAACTTCCAAGTTTTGTTGGCATGAGGTCATCTCCAAATGACCCACCTGTTAATTTTTAAGGTACTATCTTAAATTACTCCTCTATCTCTGCCAACTTACCATTAGCTTGTCCTATAGAATACTTAACTCTCATGGTTGTTAATGGCTTATTAGTCATCACACTAGGATTCTTAGATATAAGGTTTCTATCACTCTAGTATTAAACAATTCCGAGACGATAAATTTTTGTGAAGAAACGTACCTTAACTAAAATCAGGATCCATGCGAGTCTCCATAGCTGAGATAATGATTGCTCTATCGTATGTGAGTCCAAAGTTTTTTTTTTTTTCCTATTTGAGAACTTTTTCCTTAAGTATCCAGGGTGTCTATATCTATAACAAATCTTCGGGTTATCAATTCTGCAGTCCAGGCCCTTCTCGTACAGTATCTAGACTAAGTGGTTATTCCTGCCTTTATCAGACCATAATGCGTATACTCAAGTGGTTCCTACCAAAATTTCCTTTGAATCGCTTCATATTCCTTATGTAGTAACATTGGGACTTCTGCATAATTCACTTCAATATAATTACGCTGGCCTGGCGTCATTATATTGTACTAAATCGTACGTTCATTCCAATATCACTCCATATGGTCAATGTAACGTGATCACTTTCAGTTCTACTCAATTTCATCCAACGGTGCTTTATCTATGCTATCTCAAAATAAAATCTACATAATTAATCTCACGGTTTCTCGGTGTGGGTGCGTAAGTTCCGTAGGTCATGCACCAATGCCTAAATGTCCTGAAATTTCTTCAAAATGTTCAGGTTCAGGTAACATCGTTAAGTTCCTTTCTAGAAATTCAATCTGGGTCTCGCGTCGAGTTGTATGTGTAGCAAGTAGTAGTACGATATGTCTTGAGGCGACTCCCAAGTCTTTGGGTATGGTTGAGCATCAGTAGAAGGCACTCTAACCTTGTGAAAGGAGATGTCCTCCCGACTTCCCCAATGCCTAAGAGTGTTAGGGTACTAAATCCAGAAATGTCGTCAGATCATCGAGTAGTGGTGAAGAACGAAAGAGATAAGTGACGGTCATGAAAGCGTACGAGATACGAGCCATCTTGCAGGAACTGAACAACCTTCGAATGTTCACACGTCGTACGTGGAAATTTAGAGTGAGCTCGGGGTGCGGTTACTCCGACAAATCCTCCAATATCTCCTCCTCCGAGGATCGACTTTAGTGGGCGTGTAATCCGAGGGGTACTCCTCCTAGATTGCGTGAAGAATCGTTTCGATCCCTGGAACGGTGGAACAGTAGTAACAGGTGGATTACAATACTAATCCTTAGGGTTAGACGTGTGGGAAATGGGTTCAAAAGAACATCTGAACTAGGAAAGGTAAGTTTTTCCAAGTCGGTGCAGCGAATAGCAGGCATGAAGCAAGCACGTAATCAGGCACTACAGTAACCTAGCTTGTTTACAGCAGTATATAGCATGGCAATATTAACAGTACTAAACAGAAGTAACATGCAATCGAAAGCAGATAGTAGCATGCAGTAGCTAGAATAAGCAAAAGCATGCAGCGAGTTTACATAGCAGTAAAAGGAAACGGTAGCAGGCAGCAAGTTCATACGGTAGTAAAAGTAAGCAGTGGCATGTAGTAGTAGTAAGTAGTAACATGTAGTAATATAACACAGTAGCATGCAGCAGGTTCCGCAGAAACAAGTAAACTAGCAAGTTGTAGATTAGTCCTATTAGTGAATCCTACTCGGGTCGGTCCTAGACTCACTAATGCAACCTAATTCCCTACAACCAATGCTCTGATACCAACTGCGATGCCCCGTACAAAATCATCGTGTACGGTACATCAACAACAGGATCATTACAAGGTCAAACACTATATGCTGTTTGAAAACCAGTTTTGCATTCATGAACAGATAACATTTTACAAAAGATGAATAGGAAACATTAACATGAGTACATGATACTAAGGTCATTACAAAGCTATTGTTTTGAAAATAACATAAGTTGGGAATGCAAAGTAAAAGTTTCATGCTTGAGACATCTCTAAGTAATGCAGTGAAAGTCTAACACAGCAAGTCTGTAACAGCAAGTCTATACACCGAGACTAGAACAGCAAGGCTAATAGCAGAAGCAACATCGTCTAAACACCTGAGAAATACATGCTTAAAAAGTCAACACGAATGTTGGTGAGCTATAGTTTGTTTGTATTCAGTAATGTAATGTAGGCCACGAGATTTCAGTGCTTCAAACAAGCGTTTCAAATCAATAATTCAAATCAGTATGATAAAGTATATGTATAGCCGTGGGCACCCGGTAACTAGACTTAACGTTTATAACCCCCTGAAAGTACACTTGGCGAGTGCGTATGTTCACGAAGTATTAAACACCCGTTAAATGCTAGCGCGACTAGCCCGAGTGGGGATGTCAAACCCTATGGATCCATATCTAAGATTCGCGTTCACCGGTTCAAAAACCAATGACTAAACGTTACCGAGCTAAAGGGAATGTGTAGTGACCCGAACTTTTCCATGTTTATATATATTAATTGAGATTGATATTTACATGATTAAATGTTTCCAACATGTTAAGCAATCAAACTTGTTAAGACTTGATTAATTGAAATATGTTTCATATAGACAATTGACCACCCAAGTTGACCGGTGATTCACGAACGTTAAAACTTGTAAAAACTATATGATGACATATATATGGATATATATATATATAGTTAACATGATACTATGATAAGTAAACATATCATTAAGTATATTAACAATGAACTACATATGTAAAAACAAGACTACTAACTTAATGATTTTTAAACGAGACATATATGTAACGATTATCGTTGTAAAGACATTTAATGTATATATATATCATATTAAGAGATATTCATACATGATAATATCATGATAATATAATAATTTAAAATCTCATTTGATATTATAAACATTGGGTTAACAACATTTAACAAGATCGTTAACCTAAAGGTTTCAAAACAACACTTACATGTAACGACTAACGATGACTTAACGACTCAGTTAAAATGTATATACATGTAGGGCTTTAATATGTATTTATACACTTTTGAAAGACTTCAATACACTTATCAAAATACTTCTACTTAACAAAAATGCTTACAATTACATCCTCGTTCAGTTTCATCAACAATTCTACTCGTATGCACCCGTATTCGTACTCGTACAATACACAGCTTTTAGATGTATGTACTATTGGTATATATACTCTAATGATCAGCTCTTAGCAGCCCATTTGAGTCACCTAACACATGTGGGAACCATCATTTGGCAACTAGCATGAAATATCTCATAAAATTACAAAAATATGAGTAATCATTCATGACTTATTTACATGAAAACAAAATTACATATCCTTTATATCTAATCCATACACCAACGACCAAAAACACCTACAAACACTTTCATTCTTCAATTTTATTCATCTAATTGATCTCTCTCAAGTTCTATCTTCAAGTTCTAAGTGTTCTTCATAAATTCCAAAAGTTCTAGTTTCATAAAATCAAGAATACTTTCAAGTTTGCTAGCTCACTTCCAATCTTGTAAGGTGATCATCCAACCTCAAGAAATCTTTGTTTCTTACAGTAGGTTATCATTCTAATACAAGGTAATAATCATATTCAAACTTTGGTTCAATTTCTATAACTATAACAATCTTATTTCAAGTGATGATCTTACTTGAACTTGTTTTCGTGTCATGATCCTGCTTCAAGAACTTCGAGCCATCCAAGGATCCATTGAATCTAGATCCATTTTTCTCTTTTCCAATAGGTTTATCCAAGGAACTTAAGGTAGTAATGATGTTCATAACATCATTCGATTCATACATATAAAGCTATCTTATTCGAAGGTTTAAACTTGTAATCACTAGAACATAGTTTAGTTAATTCTAAACTTGTTCGCAAACAAAAGTTAATCCTTCTAACTTGACTTTTAAAATCAACTAAACACATGTTCTATATCTATATGATATGCTAACTTAATGATTTAAAACCTGGAAACACGAAAAACACCGTAAAATCGGATTTACGCCGTCGTAGTAACACCGCGGGCTGTTTTGGGTTAGTTAATTAAAAACTATGATAAACTTTGATTTAAAAGTTGTTATTCTGAGAAAATGATTTTTATTATGAACATGAAACTATATCCAAAAATTATGGTTAAACTCAAAGTGGAAGTATGTTTTTTAAAATGGTCATCTAGACGTTGTTCTTTCGACTGAAATGACTACCTTTACAAAAATGACTTGTAACTTATTTTTCCGACTATAAACCTATACTTTTTCTGTTTAAATTCATAAAATAGAGTTCAATATGAAACCATAGCAATTTTATTCACTCAAAACGGATTTAAAATGAAGAAGTTATGGGTAAAACAAGATTGGATAATTTTTCTCATTTTAGCTACGTGAAAATTGGTAACAAATCTATTCCAACCATAACTTAATCAACTTGTATTGTATATTATGTAATCTTGAGATACCATAGACACGTATACAATGTTTCGACCTATCATGTCGACACATCTATATATATTTCGGAACAACCATAGACACTCTATATGTGAATGTTGGAGTTAGCTATACAGGGTTGAGGTTGATTCCAAAATATATATAGTTTGAATTGTGATCAATACTGAGATACGTATACACTGGGTCGTGGATTGATTCAAGATAATATTTATCGATTTATTTCTGTACATCTAACTGTGGACAACTAGTTGTAGGTTACTAACGAGGACAGCTGACTTAATAAACTTAAAACATCAAAATATATTAAAAGTGTTGTAAATATATTTTGAACATACTTTGATATATATGTATATATTGTTATATGTTCGTGAATCAACCAGTGGCCAAGTCTTACTTCCCGACGAAGTAAAAGTCTGTGAAAGTGAGTTATAGTCCCACTTTTAAAATCTAATATTTTTGGGATGAGAATACATGCAGGTTTTATAAATGATTTACAAAATAGACACAAGTACGTGAAACTACATTCTATGGTTGAATTATCGAAATCGAATATGCCCCTTTTTATTAAGTCTGGTAATCTAAGAATTAGGGAACAGACACCCTAATTGATGCGAATCCTAAAGATAGATCTATCGGGCCCAACAAGCCCCATCCAAAGTACCGGATGCTTTAGTACTTCGAAATTTATATCATATCCGAAGGGTGTCCCGGAATGATGGGGATATTCTTATATATGCATCTTGTTAATGTCGGTTACCAGGTGTTCACCATATGAATGACTTTTATCTCTATGTATGGGATGTGTATTGAAATATGAAATCTTGTGGTCTATTATTATGATTTGATATATATAGGTTAAACCTATAACTCACCAACATTTTTGTTGACGTTTTAAGCATGTTTATTCTCAGGTGATTATTAAGAGCTTCCGCTGTTGCATACTTAAATAAGGACGAGATTTGGAGTCCATGCTTGTATGATATTGTGTAAAAACTGCATTCAAGAAACTTATTTTGTTGTAACATATTTGTATTGTAAACCATTATGTAATGGTCGTGTGTAAACAGGATATTTTAGATTATCATTATTTGATAATCTACGTAAAGTTTTTTTAAAACCTTTATCTATGAAATAAAGGTTATGGTTTGTTTTAAAAATGAATGCAGTCTTTGAAAAACGTCTCATATAGAGGTCAAAACCTCGCAACGAAATCAATTAATATGGAACGTTTTTAATCAATAAGAACGGGACATTTCAGTTGGTATCAGAGCGTTGGTCTTAGAGAACCAGAATTTTGCATTAGTGTGTCTTATCTAGTTTGTTAGGATGCATTAGTGAGTCTGGACTTCGACCGTGTTTACTTGAAAAATGATTGCTTAACAAATTTTGTTGGAAACTATATATTTTTAACATGTGAATATTATGTGATATATTAATCTCTTAACGCGTTTGATATTATGTGATAGATGTCTACCTCTAGAACAAGTCCCATTGACTCACCTAATAATAATGAAGAGTCAAATGTAAATTGGAATGATTCGTGGACTGATTCACAAGTTCCCGAAGAGGAACCGAAAGAAGAGTCGGAACCGGAAGAAGAATCGGAACCGGAAGAAGAATCGGAACCGGATGAAGAAGTAGAACCGGTGGGGGAAATAATAAAACGGTTAAGTAAAAGAAAATCCTCAACCAACCGACCAAGGTTAATTATGGTCAATGGTGTTTCCGCCAAGGAAGCAAAATATTGGGAGGATTACCAATTCTCCGATGAATCGGATTCCGACGAGAATTCCGATGATGTTATAGAAATTACCCTAACTGAATTTAAAAAGGCAAAAGAAAATAATAAGGGAAAGGGCATAAAAATAGAGAAATCTAATTCCAACCCCGATGAACTTTATATGTATCGTCAACCCCTGAAGTCCTTAAGTTGTAACAATGACCCGGGAACCTCTAAACCACCAGGTTTTTCTAAACCGTTGTGGAAAACGACAGTTAGTATTAGGGGAACATCATATATCCCTAGAAACTTGGCAAAACGAACCAAAACCGAAGAAGAAGAAACGAGCGAGTCGGAATAAGATAGTTGTATTCGTGTGGTGTAATATATGTAATATAGTGTGCTTATGCTTTATGATATATGTAAAAATTGTTTGTATTAATAAGTATTTTTTTTATGAATCTAACTCTTGTCTATTTTACAGTTTAAAAACACAAAATGGATAGACAACCCAATATTTTAAGAGACCTACCCGGAGACATGATTGATGAAATCTTGTCTAGAGTCGGCCAGAATTCCTCGGCACAACTATTTAAGGCGAGATCAGTTTGTAAGACATTCGAAGAACGTTCCAAGAATGTCATGGTTTATAAGAGACTTTCGTTTGAAAGATGAGGGATATCACATTGGGAAACCCATAAGTTACGATGTGTTTACTTTGACGCATATATTGCGGGGAACCCAAATGCTATTTTACGCAACGAGTTAAGAAATTATTTTGACTCAATATATCCGAATATTGGACTCCGTGATTTAGAAAAAGCGGCTAACATGCAACATAAAGAAGCATGTTATGCTTACGGATTAGTAATGTTCGCTTCTCACCAAAGTGAGAACAAGAACATCGGGCTACAACTATTAAACAAAACATTTCCACAAGTGACGGAGTCGGTAATTGGGGTAAGAAATGAGGTTTTTAGATTGTTACGGGACTGTTGGACGTTACGTAACCCTCGTCCCTTTGACGACGTTACAACACGCTGTCTTATCAATGGCCATAACATTTATGTTCCACAAGACCAAGGATGGGAAGTAATCCTAGTAAAACCAGAATGCATGACTTGTTTCTGGACGTATGAATTACGTGTCTTTATTGCCTTTGCTGAACGACTTGTGTACTAGCTAGAATTATCTTCACAACTATCTTGTATCAAAGTTATTGTGTGCTATATTTCATGCTTTATGTAAAATAAGCGGTATTGTAAGTTTGTAAAATATTGTATAAAAGTTTGAACGCAAAATATTATTATAATCAGTTTTTCATATAGAATTGTAGTAGTTGAATTGTATATTAGCTACTAAGTATGAACTTAACGGGTAGGTACTACCCGAATTTAAACTTATAAAACGCTAATATGAAGAAAAAGCTTTTATAAATGAGTTCATATTATGCTACGAAATACTATTAACTACTCTTAATATTCTGTATGATTAACTTGTTCCATTTGACTATTTTGAAGGAAATGGCACCGACTACTCGACACACCGTGAATATGAATGAAGAGGAATTCCGTACTTTTCTAGCTTCAAACATAGCCGCAGTACAGGCTGCACTACATACCAACAATAACCTTGGATCTAGCAGTACAGGAAATCGTGTAGGATGCACCTACAAAGAATTCACTGCCTGCAAACCTTTGGAATTTGATGGAACCGAAGGACCGATCGGATTGAAACGGTGGACCGAGAAGGTCGAATCGGTGTTTGCCATAAGTAAGTGTACTGAAGAGGACAAAGTGAAGTACGCTACGCATACCTTCACAGGTTCTGCGTTAACATGGTGGAATACATATCTAGAGCAAGTGGGACAAGACGATACGTACGCACTACCGTGGTCAGCATTCAAGCACTTGATGAACGAGAAGTACCGTCCCAGAACCGAGGTCAATAAGCTCAAGACAGAACTTAGAGGGTTACGAACCCAAGGATTTGATATTACGACGTACGAAAGACGATTCACAGAATTGTGCCTATTGTATCCGGGAGCATTCGAAGATGAGGAAGAGAAGATCGACGCGTTTGTGAAAGGATTACCGGAAAGAATCCAAGAAGATATAAGTTCACACGAGCCCGCCTCCATACAACAGGCATGTAGAATGGCTCACAAACTAGTGAACCAGATTGAAGAAAGAATTAAAGAACAGACTGCTGAAGAGGCCAATGTGAAGCAAGTCAAAAGAAAGTGGGAGGAAAACGGTGATAAGAATCACCAATACAACAACAACAGCAATTACAACAATAATCGCAACAATTATCCCAACAATCGCAACATCAATCGCAACTACAACAAACGGCCCAACAACAACAACAACAACAACAACAACAACAACAACAACAACAACAACAACAACAACAACAACAACTACAACAATCATCCCAACAACAATAATAACCGCAACAACAACAACAACAATCAGAAGCAGCTATGCCAAAGGTGTGAAAAGTATCACTCGGGGTTCTGCACCAAATTTTGCAACAAGTGTAAAAGAAATGGTCATAGCGCGGCGAAGTGTGAGGTCTACGGACCAGGGGTTAATAGAACGAAAGGAACAAATGGTGTCGAAACGAGTAATGGCAGAGCAAGTAGTGTCGGAGCAAGTTATGCCAATGTAGTTTGTTATAAATGTGTAAAACCGGGCCACATTATTAGAAATTGCCCGAACCAGGAGAACACGAATGGACAAGGCTGCGGAAGAGTTTTCAATATTAATGCGGCAGAGGCACAGGAAGACCCGGAGCTTGTTACGGGTACGTTTCTTATTGACAATAAATCTGCTTACGTTTTATTTGATTCGGGTGCGGATAGAAGCTATATGAGTAGAGATTTTTGTGCTAAATTAAGTTGTCCATTGACGCCTTTGGATAGTAAATTTTTACTCGAATTAGCAAATGGTAAATTAATTTCAGCAGATAATATATGTCGGAATCGAGAAATTAAACTGGTTAGCGAAACATTTAAGATTGATTTGATACCAGTAGAGTTAGGGAGTTTTGATGTGATAATCGGTATGGACTGGTTGAAAGAAGTGAAAGCGGAGATCGTTTGTTACAAAAATGCAATTCGCATTATACGAGAAAAAGGAAAACCCTTAATGGTGTACGGAGAAAAGGGCAACACGAAGCTACATCTTATTAGTAATTTGAAGGCACAAAAACTAATAAGAAAAGGTTGCTATGCTGTTCTAGCACACGTCGAGAAAGTACAAACTGAAGAAAAGAGCATCAATGATGTTCCCATTGCAAAAGAATTTCCCGATGTATTTCCGAAAGAATTACCGGGATTACCCCCACATCGATCCGTTGAATTTCAAATAGATCTTGTACCGGGAGCTGCACCAATAGCTCGTGCTCCTTACAGACTCACACCCAGCGAGATGAAAGAACTGCAAAGCCAATTACAAGAACTTTTAGAGCGTGGTTTCATTCGACCAAGCACATCACCGTGGGGAGCTCCTGTTTTGTTTGTCAAGAAGAAAGATGGTACATTCAGGTTGTGTATCGACTACCGAGAGTTGAACAAACTTACCATCAAGAACCGCTACCCACTACCGAGAATCGACGACTTATTTGATCAACTACAAGGCTCGTCTGTTTATTCAAAGATTGACTTACGTTCCGGGTATCATCAAATGCGGGTGAAAGGAGATGATATTCCAAAGACTGCTTTCAGAACACGTTACTGTCATTACGAGTTTATGGTCATGCCGTTTGGTTTAACTAATGCACCAGCTGTGTTCATGGACCTTATGAACCGAGTGTGTGGACCATACCTTGACAAGTTTGTCATTGTTTTCATTGATGACATACTTATTTACTCAAAGAATGACCAAGAACACGGTGAACATTTGAGAAAGGTGTTAGAAGTATTGAGGAAGGAAGAATTGTTCGCTAAGTTTTCAAAGTGTGCATTTTGGTTGGAAGAAGTTCAATTCCTCGGTCACATAGTGAACAAAGAAGGTATTAAGGTGGATCCGGCAAAGATAGAAACTGTTGAAAAGTGGGAAACCCCGAAAACTCCGAAACACATACGCCAGTTTTTAGGACTAGCTGGTTACTACAGAAGGTTCATCCAAGACTTTTCCAGAATAGCAAAACCCTTGACTGCATTAACGCATAAAGGGAAGAAATTTGAATGGAAGGATGAACAAGAGAAAGCGTTTCAGTTATTGAAGAAAAAGCTAACTACGGCACCTATATTGTCATTGCCTGAAGGGAATGATGATTTTGTGATTTATTGTGACGCATCAAAGCAAGGTCTCGGTTGTGTATTAATGCAACGAACGAAGGTGATTGCTTATGCCTCTAGACAATTGAAGATTCACGAGCAAAATTATACGACGCATGATTTGGAATTAGGCGCGGTTGTTTTTGCATTAAAGACTTGGAGGCACTACTTATACGGGGTCAAAAGTATTATAAATACCGACCACAAAAGTCTTCAACACATATTTAATCAGAAACAACTGAATATGAGGCAGCGTAGGTGGATTGAATTGTTGAATGATTACGACTTTGAGATTCGTTACCACCCGGGGAAGGCAAATGTGGTAGCCGATGCCTTGAGCAGGAAGGACAGAGATCCCATTCGAGTAAAATCTATGAATATAATGATTAATAATAACCTTACTACTCAAATAAAGGAGGCGCAACAAGGAGTTTTAAAAGAGGGAAATTTAAAGGATAAAATACCCAAAGGATCGGAGAAGCATCTTAATATTCGGGAAGATGGAACCCGGTATAGGGCTGAAAGGATTTGGGTACCAAAATTTGGAGATATGAGAGAAATGGTACTTAGAGAAGCTCATAAAACCAGATACTCAATACATCCTGGAACGGGGAAGATGTACAAGGATCTCAAGAAACATTTTTGGTGGCCGGGTATGAAAGCCGATGTTGCTAAATACGTAGGAGAATGTTTGACGTGTTCTAAGGTCAAAGCTGAGCATCAGAAACCATCAGGTCTACTTCAACAACCCGAAATCCCAGAATGGAAATGGGAAAACATTACCATGGATTTCATCACTAAATTGCCAAGGACTGCAAGTGGTTTTGATACTATTTGGGTAATAGTTGATCATCTCACCAAATCAGCACACTTCCTGCCAATAAGAGAAGATGACAAGATGGAGAAGTTAGCACGACTGTATTTGAAGGAAGTCGTCTCTAGACATGGAATACCAATCTCTATTATCTCTGATAGGGATGGCAGATTTATTTCAAGATTCTGGCAGACATTACAGCAAGCATTAGGAACTCGTCTAGACATGAGTACTGCCTATCATCCACAAACTGATGGGCAGAGCGAAAGGACGATACAAACACTTGAAGACATGCTACGAGCATGTGTTATTGATTTCGGAAACAGTTGGGATCGACATCTACCGTTAGCAGAATTTTCCTACAACAACAGCTACCATTCAAGCATTGAGATGGCGCCGTTTGAAGCACTTTATGGTAGAAAGTGCAGGTCTCCGATTTGTTGGAGTGAAGTGGGGGATAGACAGATTACGGGTCCGGAGATTATACAAGAAACTACCGAGAAGATCATCCAAATTCAACAACGGTTGAAAACCGCCCAAAGTCGACAAAAGAGCTACGCTGACATTAAAAGAAAAGATATAGAATTTGAAATTGGAGAGATGGTCATGCTTAAAGTTGCACCTTGGAAAGGCGTTGTTCGATTTGGTAAATGAGGGAAATTAAATCCAAGGTATATTGGACCATTCAAGATTATTGATCGTGTCGGACCAGTAGCTTACCGACTTGAGTTACCTCAACAACTCGCGGCTGTACATAACACTTTCCACGTCTCGAATTTGAAGAAATGTTTTGCTAAAGAAGATCTCACTATTCCGTTAGATGAAATCCAAATCAACGAAAAACTTCAATTCATCGAAGAACCCGTCGAAATAATGGATCGTGAGGTTAAAAGACTTAAGCAAAACAAGATACCAATTGTTAAAGTTCGATGGAATGCTCGTAGAGGACCCGAGTTCACCTGGGAGCATGAAGATCAGATGAAGAAGAAATACCCGCATCTATTTCCAGAAGATTCGTCAACACCTTCAACAGCTTAAAATTTCGGGACGAAATTTATTTAACGGGTAGGTACTGTAGTGACCCGAACTTTTCCATGTTTATATATATTAATTGAGATTGATATTTACATGATTAAATGTTTCCAACATGTTAAGCAATCAAACTTGTTAAGACTTGATTAATTGAAATATGTTTCATATAGACAATTGACCACCCAAGTTGACCGGTGATTCACGAACGTTAAAACTTGTAAAAACTATATGATGACATATATATGGATATATATATAGTTAACATGATACTATGATAAGTAAACATATCATTAAGTATATTAACAATGAACTACATATGTAAAAACAAGACTACTAACTTAATGATTTTTAAACGAGACATATATGTAACGATTATCGTTGTAAAGACATTTAATGTATATATATCATATTAAGAGATATTCATACATGATAATATCATGATAATATAATAATTTAAAATCTCATTTGATATTATAAACATTGGGTTAACAACATTTAACAAGATCGTTAACCTAAAGGTTTCAAAACAACACTTACATGTAACGACTAACGATGACTTAACGACTCAGCTAAAATGTATATACATGTAGTGCTTTAATATGTATTTATAAACTTTTGAAAGACTTCAATACACTTATCAAAATACTTATACTTAACAAAAATGCTTACAATTACATCCCCGTTCAGTTTCATCAACAATTCTACTCGTATGCACCCGTATTCGTACTCGTACAATACACAGCTTTTAGATGTATGTACTATTGGTATATATACTCCAATGATCAGCTCTTAGCAGCCCATGTGAGTCACCTAACACATGTGGGAACCATCATTTGGCAACTAGTATGAAATATCTCATATAATTACAAAAATATGAGTAATCATTCATGACTTATTTACATGAAAACAAAATTACATATCCTTTATATCTAATCCATACACCAACGACCAAAAACACCTACAAACACTTTCATTCTTCAATTTTCTTCATCTAATTGATCTCTCTCAAGTTCTATCTTCAAGTTCTAAGTGTTCTTCATAAATTCCAAAAGTTCTAGTTTCATAAAATCAAGAATACTTTCAAGTTTGCTAGCTCACTTCCAATCTTGTAAGGTGATCATCCAACCTCAAGAAATCTTTGTTTCTTACAGTAGGTTATCATTCTAATACAAGGTAATAATCATATTCAAACTTTGGTTCAATTTCTATAACTATAACAATCTTATTTCAAGTGATGATCTTACTTGAACTTGTTTTCGTGTCATGATCCTGCTTCAAGAACTTCGAGCCATCCAAGGATCCATTGAAGCTAGATCCATTTTTCTCTTTTCCAGTAGGTTTATCCAAGGAACTTAAGGTAGTATTGATGTTCATAACATCATTCGATTCATACATATAAAGCTATCTTATTCGAAGGTTTAAACTTGTAATCACTAGAACATAGTTTAGTTAATTCTAAACTTGTTCGCAAACAAAAGTTAATCCTTCTAACTTGACTTTTAAAATCAACTAAACAAATGTTCTATATCTATATGATATGCTAACTTAATGATTTAAAACCTGGAAACACGAAAAACACCGTAAAACCGGATTTACGCCGTCGTAGTAACACCGCGGGCTGTTTTGGGTTAGTTAATTAAAAACTATGATAAACTTTGATTTAAAAGTTGTTATTCTGAGAAAATGATTTTTATTATGAACATGAAACTATATCCAAAAATTATGGTTAAACTCAAAGTGGAAGTATGTTTTCTAAAATGGTCATCTAGACGTCGTTCTTTCGACTGAAATGACTACCTTTACAAAAATGACTTGTAACTTATTTTTCCGACTATAAACCTATACTTTTTCTGTTTAAATTCATAAAATAGAGTTCAATATGAAACCATAGCAATTTTATTCACTCAAAACGGATTTAAAATGAAGAAGTTATGGGTAAAACAAGATTGGATAATTTTTCTCATTTTAGCTACGTGAAAATTGGTAACAAATCTATTCCAACCATAACTTAATCAACTTGTATTATATATTATGTAATCTTGAGATACCATAGACACGTATACAATGTTTCGACCTATCATGTCGACACATCTATATATATTTCGGAACAACCATAGACACTCTATATGTGAATGTTGGAGTTAGCTATACAGGGTTGAGGTTGATTCCAAAATATATATAGTTTGAGTTGTGATCAATACTGAGATACGTATACACTGGGTCGTGGATTGATTCAAGATAATATTTATCGATTTATTTCTGTACATCTAACTGTGGACAACTAGTTGTAGGTTACTAACGAGGACAGCTGACTTAATAAACTTAAAACATCAAAATATATTAAAAGTGTTGTAAATATATTTTGAACATACTTTGATATATATGTATATATTGTTATAGGTTCGTGAATCAACCAGTGGCCAAGTCTTACTTCCCGACGAAGTAAAAATCTGTGAAAGTGAGTTATAGTCCCACTTTTAAAATCTAATATTTTTGGGATGAGAATACATGCAGGTTTTATAAATGATTTACAAAATAGACACAAGTACGTGAAACTACATTCTATGGTTGAATTATCGAAATCGAATATGCCCCTTTTTATTAAGTCTGGTAATCTAAGAATTAGGGAACAGACACCCTAATTGACGCGAATCCTAAAGATAGATCTATCTGGCCCAACAAGCCCCATCCAAAGTACCGGATGCTTTAGTACTTCGAAATTTATATCATATCCGAAGGGTGTCCCGGAATGATGGGGATATTCTTATATATGCATCTTGTTAATGTCGGTTACCAGGTGTTCACCATATGAATGACTTTTATCTCTATGTATGGGATGTGTATTGAAATATGAAATCTTGTGGTCTATTATTATGATTTGATATATATAGGTTAAACCTATAACTCACCAACATTTTTGTTGACGTTTTAAGCATGTTTATTCTCAGGTGATTATTAAGAGCTTCCGCTGTTGTATACTTAAATAAGGACGAGATTTGGAGTCCATGCTTGTATGATATTGTGTAAAAACTGCATTCAAGAAACTTATTTTGTTGTAACATATTTGTATTGTAAACCATTATGTAATGGTCGTGTGTAAACAGGATATTTTAGATTATCATTATTTGATAATCTACGTAAAGTTTTTTTAAAACCTTTATCTATGAAATAAAGGTTATGGTTTGTTTTAAAAATGAATGCAGTCTTTGAAAAACGTCTCATATAGAGGTCAAAACCTCGCAACGAAATCAATTAATATGGAACGTTTTTAATCAATAAGAACGGGACATTTCAGAATGTTTCTGCCGTTGTATAACCCATACATATATAAGTTTAAGTACTCGTGCCTAGTATGTAAAACATAAAATCCGCATGTATTCTCAGTTCCCAAAATAAGTTAAAGTAAAAAGGGAATGCTATAACTCACAGTGATAAAAGCGGTAAAGTCGGTAATGAAAGTACGCAAGTAGTAAGTCGGTCCGAAAGGTCGTCAACCTAAATAAAGGGTTACTAGGTCAGTAGGTTGTTTTTATAAATTCTAATAGTGCATAAAATAAGTTTAAGTGTCATCATCATCATCATTCATCATCATAAAAGCTAAGTAAGTTCGACAAGAATAGAGATCGAAACAATAGGCTGACTTCGGTCAGCAGCTGAGACCTCTACGTAAATTCAAAAGATGCATAGTCAGTGGCTATGGCTCCGTATGTGAGTCCCCTAACCTCTGACCAATTTTCAGAACCTAACTCGTCTTCGTTTGACCGTGGCGATGGTTTAAGTGCGAGTAGGTCAGAAATTTCAGCACAGCGTTAATAGGGTGTAGTGACTCTCGGAGGGCCATAAATCCTAAACCGTAACTCGGATTAAGACGAGGCCTAATCGGAAAGTCATCTACTCGAACCGAACTAACTGAAAATAAACTTTCCAGTAGCCCAGGTGGTCTGATCAGATACGAAAATCAGTGGACAAGTGCTCCGGTGAGGTTCTTGGTGCTTGATGCTCATCACGGTTCTCATCCTTGATGCTTGTAGCTTCAAGTGTACAACTCGTTGATGGTTTAGCATCACTTTTGACCAAGATTCTACCATCAATACACAATATGTTAAGACCAAGTGGTAACACAACTCATTTAAGAGTCTTAGATGGATGATGAACCAAGGTTACATCATATCCTTAGTCTTAACACAATTACAAGTCCTATTTACAAACAAAGTTACAAACTTTACATCAATCAAACAAGTATGAACATGATCCAAGTCAAAAGAGGTGATGGAACCCTAAGCTATAGAGCTTGGATCCCTTTCACACAATTTATAAGGTCACAAAGCTAGAAAGCTTGAACCTTTAGTGTTCTTGAAGATCTTGAAGCATAAAGCTTGGATCTTTAAGATATATGAAGATAACAAACAAAAGTTTGAATCTTTATAACAAAATAACAAGATTAAAGTAAAAGAAAGATGAATCTACAAAGTTGGTGAAGATTCAAAGCTAGAAAGCTTGAATCTTCCATGTTCTTGAAAGATTCATGCTTGAATCAACAAGATATAAGCAAGATCAAAGATAAAAGGAACTTTGATCTCCATAATATGATGATGATGGCCACGAAAATGAAAGGAAAAGAAGAAGAAAAAGAAGATTTACAAGCAATACTAGAAAGGGAAGAAAGAAAGAACAAGTGTGTGTGAAAACCAAATGAGCAAGTGATTTGAATGAGAGGTAAATGGCTAGTATTTATAAGCAATGAATTTGACAAGGATTGATGACATGGACAAGGGCTAGTATTTATAAGCAAGGAATTTGACAAGGATTGATGACATGGACAAGGGCTAGTATTTATAAGCAAAGAATTTGACAAGGATTGATGACATGGACAAGGGCTAATTAATTGGGTCACTAGCTAGAGTAGGGTGGGCTTGAGCCCAACAAGGTAAAAAGTCCAACAAGACTAACTATTGTGCATAATTAAATTACTACGCGTAATTAAGCATCCAAAAACCCAGGTAATTATTATTATAAAATAATAATTAATATTTTGCAGTCATAATATTCCGATTATGACAAAAGTTAAACGTGCGCGCAAGTTCGCGGTTTATTCGAAACGTCAAATAACACTAACGGTTATAAAGGCTTCCAATGATCAAGTTATGTATCATGCGTACTCTAAGGCACGTTTTAACATATAAATGGAAGTAAACCACGTAAATCAAGTTTCCAGAGTATAAAGTAACACAGTACGCACAAATACGCAGTTTCGCAAAAATACAAGGCACAAAAGAAAGTCGAAAAAGCCGGGTCGTTACAAGAGCACAGTTAGGAACTGTGAAAGCTCATCGGTCAGGGACCAAGCTTATTGGACGTTGGACGTCATGATGGCAGATCTTGCAAGTACGAGCAGTGGAATCAAGAGTCTCAATAACCACAACTATGGTTATTGGCGGACTTGTATAGAATCCTACCTACAAGGACAGGATTTATGAGAAATAGTTGCTGGCAGTGACACAACGCCTCCACCGAAAGAAAATGCCGAAGCCTTGAGAAAATGGAACATCAAGGCTGGAAAGGATTTATTTATACTGAAGACTACAATCGAGGAGGATCTATTGGAGCACATCCGTGACGAGAAAACACCAAAGGCAGCTTGGGAAACTTTTGAAAAATTATTTTCAAAGAAGAATGAAGCATGCCTCCAGCTCTTGGAAAATGAGCTCGCGGGTATCTCACAAGGAAGTCTGTCTATTTCTCAGTATTTCACCAAGGTGAAATCTATTTGCCGTGAGATATCTCAACTTGCTCCTGAAGAGAAAGTGAGTGATGCAAGGATGAAGAGAATTATCATCCATGGCTTAAGGTCCGAGTATAATGGATTTATAGCCGCTGTGAGAGGATGGCCTACTCAACCATCATTAATAGAGCTGGAGAATTTATTGGCTAATCAAGAGGCATTAGCCAAGCAGATGAATGAAGTAACCATAAAAGATGGAGAAGATGCACTCTTCACCAATAAGAGGAAAGCAACATCTCGAAGACAAGAGGCGATGAAAGAAAGTAAGATATATGGATGAAAGGGTCACCCAAAATCAAAAGGCAGCGCTTTAGGGGGAGCTCAACAAGGAAGAAGAGATCATCGCCAACAATACGGGGAAAATGATAAGAGAAAGAATGGTGAATGCTTCAATTGTGGCAAGAAGGGTCATTTTGCTCGAGATTGTAGATTCCCCAGAAGGCGAACTTTCGAAGAAAATGTGTCCGCCGCAAGAGATGAGAAGAAAGAGATCACATTCGAAGCAACCATTAATGAGGAAACATGGGATGCAGAAGCTGGACTCTCTGTTGAAGCTGACATAGATGATCAAGCTCTTACAACAACTTTAAAGTCAAAAATAAACTACAAAGATGATTGGATCATCGATTCTGGGTGCTCAAATCATATGACCAATGATCGGACAAAGCTGCAAGAAATGGAGGATTACAAAGAAAATAGAGTCGTGTTGACAGCCAACAATTCAAGGTTGTCTATTTCTCACATTGGAAAGACAATAATTCCAAATGAAGGCGACTTTCATAAGCTCCAACTCGAGAAGGTGTATCTTGTCCCTGGCCTAAAAAAGAATTTACTGTCAGTACCACAATTAACAGCAGAAGGGAACTATGTGCTCCTTGGACCCGAAGATCTGTCCGTATTCAAGAGAGTGAAGGTGGTTGGTAATCCAATAATGCAAGGAAGAAGAATAGAGTCGGTCTATGTACTATCTACTGAAACATCATATGTGGATAAGACTCGGAAGAATGAGATGGCTGATCTTTGGCATGAACGTCTTGGGCATGTGGGCTACAACAAGTTAAAGGAGATGATGGTGAAACACATAGTAAATGGGCTTCCTCAAATTGATATCCGAACAGATACAATTTGTGCTGGATGTCAATTTGACAAAGCTCACCAATTGCCATTCAAGGAGTCACAACATCAGTCCAAGACACCACTAGAGCTCATACACTCAGATGTCTTCGACTTAGTGAAAAAAACATCACTTGGAGGAATGAAGTATATGGTGACATTCATCGATGACTTCTCAAGGTATGTGTGGGCTTACTTCATGAAGGAAAAGTCGGAGACTTTTCAGAAGTTTAAAGAGTTCAAGAAGAAGATAGAAAGTGAGCTCAATAATAAGATTAGATGCTTACGCACAGATAATGGAGGAGAATATTTATCGACTGAGTTCAATATCTATCTTGAGAAGCACAAGATTAGAAGACAATTAACTTATCCCAATACTCCACAACAGAATGGAGTCGCTGAACGCAAGAATCGTCACCTTGCCGAAACTTGTAGAAGTATGCTTCATGGTAAGAATGTGCCAGGAAGATTTTGGGCTGAATGTATGAGAACGGCATCATACGTGATAAATAGGCTTCCACAAACAAAGTTGGGGCATATATCACCGTATGAAAGATTATGGAAGATCAAGCCAACCGTCAACCATCTCAAGGTTTTTGAATGTGTATGCTACGTCTTCGTGCCAGATCATCTAAGAAGCAAATTTGATAAAAAGGCAATTCGGTGCATTTTTGTCGGTTATGATGAATCAAGAAAAGGATGGAGATGTTGTGATCCAAATACCGGAAAGTGTCATACTTCAAGAACTGTGGTATTTGATGAAGCTTCTTCATGGTGGTCACCTCAAAAGATAGAGCTTCCAGAATCTCATGGATTAGAAGAAGGTCCAGAAGAAAAAGAAGAGCCTAAAGAGCAGATATTGGATCCAATAAAAGAAGGAGATGTGCCGTACTCTAAGGAAACGAGTTCATGGAAAATTGGGGTACATCAATCTACATCCGAGGAGGTTCGTCCAAGCCAAAAGAAAGTCGAGGAGCATGCACAAGAATTAAGGAGGTCAACAAGGTCGAGACAACTTAATCCAAGGTATGCCAATGCTGCTCATGTGGATGAATCAATACCTATTGAGCCTTCTACTTATGAAGAAGCAGCGCAAAATCAAGAATGGTAGAAAGCGATGGAAGAAGAAATTAATGCACTAAAAGAAAACCAGACATGGAGTTTAGTTCCAAAGCCAAAAGATGTAAAACCAATATCTTGTAAATGGGTTTACAAGGTGAAGACTCGATTAGATGGCTCCATTGAAAGGTATAAAGCTCGACTTGTTGCTAGAGGTTTTTCTCAACAATATAGGCTGGATTATGAAGAAACGTTTAGTCCAGTGGCGAAGATCACAACAATTCGAGCTCTACTAGCTTTGGCTGCTAGCAAATCTTGAAAGCTATGGCAGATGGATGTCAAGAACGCTTTCTTACATGGAGAACTTGACAAAGACATTTATATGGAGCAACCAAGAGGCTTTGAGAACAAGTTCCATCCTAACCATGTTTGCAAATTAAAGAAAGCATTATATGACTTGAAGCAGGCTCCAAGAGCTTGGTACGGGAAGATTGGCGAGTTCTTGGTACAAAGTGGTTTCACAGTTGCTCCATCAGATTCTAGTTTATTTGTGAAACAAGATCAAGGAAAACTAGCCATAGTGATAGTATATGTGGATGACTTAATCATCACGGGAGATCACTATGAGGAGATCCAAAGAACAAGAGAGAATCTGTCTATCAGATTTCATATGAAGGAGCTTAGAGAACTCAAACATTTTCTTGGACTCGAAATAGAGCAGAAAAGAGAAGGATTATTTCTGGGACAACAGAAATATGTGTGAGATCTTTTACAAAAGTACGGAATGCTTAATTGCAAACCTATCTCAACTCCGATGGATCCGAATACAAAACTACGAGCAGATGAAGGAAAAAGTCTTCAAGATGTTACCATGTATCGAAAGATGGTCGAAAGTCTTATTTATCTCACACTAAGCCGGCCAGACATATCTTATGCAGTTGGAGTGGTTAGTCGATACATGAGCAATCCGAAGAAGCCTCACCTTGATGTTGTACGACGCATATTAAGGTATGTTAAAGGTACTATTAACTTTGGTATTTTATACAAGAAATCAAAAGAATGTCACGTGACTGGATATTGTGACGCCGATTATGCTGGAGACTATGATACACGACGGTCAACAACTGGATACATGTTTAGTCTTAGATCGGGAGTAATATCATGGTGCAGCAAGAGACAACCAACTGTATTCTTATCAAGCACTGAAGCAGAATATCGATCGGCATCATCAGCAACACAAGAAATTACATGGTTGAAACAACTAATGGAAGATCTTCATCAATCAACAGACTATCAAGTAGAGCTTTTCTGCGATAATCTATCAGCTATACGTCTAGCAGAGAATCCAGTCTTTCATGTAAGAACAAAACATATAGAAGTACACTATCACTATGTTCGCGAGAAGGTCCTTGAAGGGGAGATCAAGATGGTGTCAACAAAGACAGATGAACAAGTTGCAGATATATTCACCAAGAGCCTAAGTAAACCAAAGTTTACAAAATTCAGAGAAGCACTTGGAATGGTCTGCAAGTCATCGTTGGAAGAAAATTTGCATTGAGGGGGAGTGTTAAAATACAATGCAAATTTGGAATAATATGGAATTTGTAAATATGTATGGAAAAATATCTAGATATTAATATGTATAAGAAAATATCTAGATATTAATATATAAAATAAATATCTAGATATTTATATGTAGAAAAATCTAGATAATATAGATATTTGTAGGTGATAAATATCTAGATATTTATCCATGAAAATATCTAGTGTGTAGAAATTTCCATGGACAAGTATAAATATGGGTGAGGAGTTTCATTTGTAATCAAGTTGTGAAAAGAGTGAGTTGAGAAGTAGAGAAGAAGTAAGAAGTGAGAAGAGTGTGAGTAGAGAAGAAAAGCTTGTAAGTAAGTAATATTGTAATTGTATTTTGTATTAATAAAAGTGTTCTTTGTTAAGTTTCCCGGTTAAGCCTTAGTTCGTGTTTGAGTTCTTAGTGCACTTGTGTTGTATCTATTATATGGTCGGCTCTGCCGCCTAAGTGATATATGGTCGGTTATACCGCCTGAATGATATATGGTCGACACTATCGCCTAAGTATTATTGTGCACTAAGGATTTATATAATTAAAGGCTAACCCACTTCAAAGTGTTGGTGTAGTGAGTGAGTAAAACCTAGGTCCTCTATGGTGGGCGTGGTGGGCTCGTCGAAGCTTCCAACAGTCTCTTAATGAATTTTATGTCAAAAATGAGAATTTAGGCTTAAAACCACGAATATCTATTACTGCCTATGATGAACTTGATCCGCACTGATCAGTGATACATTCGTATTTTTGTGTAATTGATCCGTATGTATAAGTATTACAAATGTACGTTTGTGTGACATGACCATTTGTGTAAACTGAACCGTATACTGATATGATATTACTGGGCTTGGAATATCTAATATTATCATATAGATTTCTCATTCACTTAACTCCGTGCTAATTCTTCACATCTTCTCTCATTCAGTTTTTATATTGTTGTATGATTTAGGAGATGTTTTATGTTAGGATGTTTATGTTTGACACCTCACACTCTAATCTGTTGTAGTGAGCCCTGATATAGTATTTACGTATCACGGGTTTTGGTATAATAACTATGTTTTGAAATGATTACTGTTGTTTGTCATTAATTGATATGACTTCCATTGTATATGTATATATAAAACATGTGTATCAAAATTTTGCGGTGTTACATCCACCAAACTCGAGTTGGGTGCCTGTAAAATATCTCAATTGAATACACTCATATGACATGATAGCGTAATAACTCATCTTATCAATGGTTGTAAATTATTGCCAAATGTGAGACTCAAATTTACACCCATTTTGACAAAAGTTTCACATGACTGGCTCTAGTTTCCAATGTGTGGGTACCACTAAACTATTAGCTCATTGGTATTTCGTTATTTGAATTAAAAGTAAAAATCGTATTATACAATATTATATTAGATAGAATGGTCTTAAAACTCAAGTCCATCTTTATCTTTACCTCTACTTTTGTAAAATGCTTAAACATTGATTATTTCCTCCTACATGCTCTGTCTTTGGATAAATGGTAGTATGAGGGATGAACAATCTAGAGAGAGATCTAAGAAATAATTGATGAAAAAACTTATGATATAAATATGCCTTAATCATATTTTTCAAAACTGTGCAAATTTGGCACAAGAAGTCCCTTGAGATTAACTCTCGATTATCGTGGATTTAAATACAACGCATTTCAAGGAATGTAAATGTGTTATACTTAACCACATTATCTTCACAAGCATAACATCAACATCTTCATGTCTACATCATCTTCGTGACAACTGTTGTAAGTAATTTTTATGCACCTCTATCAGTACGCAACTCGAGTTTGGTGGATGACAACTGGTGTTACCTCTATCACTTTTACATCCACCTCTATCAGTACGCAAAACTTTTATTAATTCATTTTTATGCAACTCTACTTCTTGTTTATAAATTTTAAATTTATTGAGAGCTTCATCTTTTGTATGCACTAAATACACATAACAATATCTAGATGCATCATCAATAAAAGTTATTACATACTTTTTGTTCCAAGTGAAGGTGTTGCATGAAAATCACATAAATCACTATGAATAAGTTGTAAAACTTTACTTTCTCTATTAACTTCCTTAAAAGGTTGTCTAGTTATCTTAGTAAGCATACAAGTTTTACACTTTTCATTATTTGTGTCAAATGCGGGAATTAAACTCATTTTGGACATATCTTTTAATCTTTTATGATGTATATGTCCTAACCTAGCATGTCATAATTCTGATTTGTTTAAACTATTATTTACACTAGATGTAAGCATACAAATAGAATTAATATCAAAAGGATAAACAAGATTCAACATAATCATACCATTACAAACATAACCAAATTCAACAAAAGTATCATGTCTTGACAAGATATACTTGTCACTTTCTAACACTTGTTTGTAACCAAACTTATTCAACACAATTTCAGACAAGAGATTTGTAACACCCCGTCAAAATTGACATTGACGCAGATGTTAACCCTGGTCCCAGTGCATGGCTTGACTTCTAAGTACATCAAAGTTCTACAGCGGAAGCATAATATATAAGTACCTGAGACAAAACATGCTTAAAAGTGTCAACCAAAAGTTTGGTGAGTTCATAGGTTTATCTTAAACAATGATTTTGATAATAATGATAGATCACAAGATTTAGTTTAAAGTTGATTGATATAGAAATATCAATCTAAAAGTGTTGCTGCAGTTTGTAATATCGCTACTAAACAAAATTTACCCCGTGACACCTTGTACTGTCAGTGTCGTGAAATCATTATTATGTAACCAAAGACCAACGGTCGAATGGTTAGAGACGTTACTCTCAATAGGCCTACTCACAATAATTAAGTTTGCATTTAAACATAGCAATTAACGATATTACGGTAGGGATTTAGCATGAATCAAAGCATGATAGCATAGTTAACAATTTAGTACTTGTGTCTAAGCGTAAAACAGTTATAAAGCAAGCATGTGTCTCACCCCAAAAGTTGTAAAACAGTTATGAAACAGTAAAAAGTGGGGCTATGAAGTTCACCTTAAATAGCAGTTGAAGATAATCCACAAAGAAAAGAAATGATGGAAGTAAGTAACGGAGATCTCAACCTAGAGATATAACGTTTAGTCAGTTATGTTCTAACAGACAAAAAGTATGTTTATTAATATAAGGATTATATTAATAGTGACAATTTATAGTAAGAGTTTCTACTTTTGAAAAGTTTCCATTTAAAGCAGGTTTATAGTTTTAGAAAGTTTGGGTTATAATCCTCTACATTAAGACGTTGTACAACTTTGTCCAAACTTCGTTGCTATTAAGTAAGGCGGGATGACCAGATGTAACCGGGGGTCAGGAACTTTCAGTTGGACTATAAGTCTACAACCTTTCATTTAATCCAAAATCTTATTCCCATTATGGCAATCTAGACATCATCCACTTTACGGTAAATAGCGGTGAGTTCGTATAAGTGATACGTTATCTTTTGATCATAACCTTCACCCATTATGTGCATATAGAAATAAGACATGTTTATGTATTAATAATATGATATTAATAAGTTTATTGTTATCGTATTAGTAATTCGATTATCTTTATTATTTATTTAAGTGTATATAAGTTTAGGTTTATTATTATATATTATTGTATTTTATGAATTAATAAAGTATATGTATGTATAATAGGGAAAGGAATTAATTAGTTATTATAAGTATTATTTTGATGTTTTATAATAATAGTAACAATATAATATTAATGTATTTATATGTATTTAATTAGTTTAGCCGAATTATATACATATACGATTTAATTTGTTGATTAATTCCATTAGTCACCTAAAAAATTATGTTCATAATTTTTATAACTCCAGTTAGGCATATGAATCAGTAGAAACATTTACAAAAAATAATTTTTCCAAGTTTTTATATTTATTTCCATTTTTCTTTGCATATGTTCTCGGTTTAGATTAAATCAAAATTAATTAGGTAATAAATATCAAATCGACCTAAATAAATAATTTTATATTTTTTACAAGTTCTATATTCTGTAAAAATGTTATAAAAATTATTAAATCAAGTTTTATATCAAAATATTATTTATTTAATTTTTTCTAATTATTTAACCATTCTAAACGGCCTATAATTAAATAAATAGGAAAAACAATTTAAAATTAATTTTTAAATTTTTTTTTACAGTATTTAGCAATGCTACTAATCATATAAAATTTTTATAAAAATAGATTTAATATACGTTTGTATTTATTTTGTATTTTCTTTATTATTTCTCTCGGTTTAGAATAATGCAAAAGTAAATTCTATTTAAATACTAATCGACCCATTTATTTAATTTTTATAATTTTAGCTTGTTTATAAAAGTATATTAATCTCAAAAAAAATTATAATTATTTTTATTACTGTTTAATATTTTATTACTGTTTAATATTTTATTACAAATTTTTCATAGTTTTTGTGTTTAATTAATAAGTAATTCGTAATTAAATATAAATAATATTCCAAAAATTCTAAAAATCATTTTTACATGTTCCTTAACAGTTCCAACTAATTTTTATACAATTCTTACTGATCTTAATATTTTATATCATTTATATCTATTTTATCTATATATATATATATATAGCGGTTTTGATTAAAATATAGAATATATATATAAAATAGTAAATAAATTTTTATTTCAATTCTAATATTCTTTTTATGTTAATTTAAAGTTATGAAAATATTTTTTCCAGTTTTTAAGTACATATACTAATTTTTATTGATCTATAGTATATATATACTAACCGAAACAAAAATAAAAAAAAATATATAGCACAACATATAAATTAATATTTTGAATTTCATAACTTATATGTGATTAATAGAATCTATAAAAATTATTTTTACTAATTTTAATGATATATAACTATTTAATCCTATTTATATATTATTTTATGTAAATTGAAAGAAAAAAAATAAAATAAAAAGAAGGAAAAGAAAGTACCTCAAATTTCTTCAAAATTCTGAAAGAAAGATTTAGGGGTTGTGTGAAAAATATATGAGTTTTAGGTTAGTATTTATATGTAAAAATGGTAGGTGAAAAAGAAAAAAAAATAATAAAATAAAAATTTCAAGAATGCCAATTTTGACAAAAATGAAAAAAATGTGAAAAATGTTTTTGATAAGATTGTTTTTGAAAAAAAATCAAGAAAAGTATTAGTCAAATTTCATGGGCTTGAATTGTATAAAAAAATCTTATTTTTTTTAGCTACAAATATAAATATAAATACTAATTAAAATAACTTATCATTTAATTAATAATTATGTTACATGTAGTTTTATATATATAGTACTCATTAACATTAATATTAACTAAAGTTATTTTACATAATATATATAAACTTTAGTTAACAAAACGTGTCGACTAAAAATAAATATTTAATCAACGTCGAATTTAATTATATATTACGTATGGATAACAACCCTATAGGAAAATTAGTCAATTCAAGTATGGAAATGTGAGGGTTGTTATAAGATTCTTTCGAATCCCGGGAACATACAAAACATTATCCAAACATAAAACATTTTCAGAAGTGAAATTAAGTAAAACACGTCCTATTCCTTTGATTGGTTCAGTTGCAACGTTACCCATCTTCACACAAGATCCATCTTCAATTGGTTGACATTCTTCAAACCAACGAAGATCCTTGCAAACATGACACGTTGCGCCCGAATCAACCCACCAAGCAACATCATCATCTTGTACATAAAATGCATCAGAAATCACAGAAATATAATTCTGATTATTATTAAATTTACATAACATATTCTGACCTTGTTGCTTTTTCGGATCCTTAGACCCACTTGGACCAGTGTTATCCTTTTTTCCTTTTCCAACACGACATTCCTTCTTCATATGACCAGGTTTGCCACACTTCCAACATTCAAGTTTAGCCTTTTTAAAATGACCAGACTTGTCATCACCGCCTTTGTTTTTGCGTTTGTTGTTGTTAAACTTGTTGAACTTCTTAGAAGATTCACCTTCCACCATGTTAACAGAAGAATTCCCAACTTGATTCTTACCTTTCGGATTGTTGTCAAGTTCTTGAGTATTCAAAGCCTCTTCAATCCGAAAATGACTTCCAAGTTAAATTAAAGTTAATTCTTCCTTGTTGTGTTTCAGAGTGTGTTTAAACTCTTTCCATGATGGAGGCAGTTTGTCAATAATCATTGCAACTAATATGGCTTCATCCATTTTCAAATTATGTTGAACAAACTGTCCCAAAATCCTCAACAATTCATGAAATTGTTCCATAACAGGCCTGGTATCAACCATCTTGTAATTCATGAAATTACCAACCAGAAACTTCTTACTAGAAGCATCTTCTTCCATGTACTTGGATTCCAGTGAATCCCATAGTTCTTTTGCGGATTCGACATTTTGGTAAACATCAAATAGAGAATCAGACATACCATTCAAGATGTTGCCACGACATATGTAATCGTCGTTATCCCATTTTGATCTCCTCCTAGTAACCTCCAGTGTTTCTTGTTCATCGAATTCAGGCCTGGGAGTACTCAGAACGTACACCACTTTCAGGGTTGTGAGAAGGAAGTGCATCTTCTTCTGCCATCTACGAAAGTCCTGCCCTTCAAACTTCGCCAATTTGTCAAATTTGCTTGTCATGTCTTTCACAGATTCTCCGTTCGTCATCTTCACAGAATACTTTGATCTTTGTTGTAAATAAGAGTTTCGAATTCGAATTTCTGAGAGTCGTGTAATCACTTTCAGATCAAAGTATTTCGATGGTACTATCGAAATCTCTAATCGGATAAAACTCAGAATTATTAAACAGAGAATATGTGCTTTGTGTATATGAATTTGATAAAACGTACCCAAAATAAATAACCAAAAAACGGGAGTTTATAACTGCCGAATGGCAGTTTTATCTATAACTGCCGAATGGCAGTTTCATGGCAGTTTCATAACTGCTAAAAGGCTCAAATCTGGGCTTTTTGTTTTGGGTTAAACCGGGTCAAAATCAAATTTTAAAATATTTTTAATAAAGCGATGTTAACCCCTTGGACCCTGCTATCGGGGGTGCTGCCCCCGAACCCCCGTCATAATCAAGATAAGTTCAAATAAGTGTGCACTCCACACTTTCCCGAACTTGTTCGATATTTATCAAGATTATTTTAGTTAACAAATTAATCCCATTACACTTAAATTATATTGGTGACGCAAAATCACCAACAACAACATCATCTACAATCTGAAACATCTACCATAACTACATAAACTTCCAAATGAAAATCAACACTTTACCAAATAAATGCATTGGGAACCCTTTACCCAAAAAAAATACATGCACTGGAACAAACTTCAAGTATGTTTGCCACAAACATGGACCCGATTTATATTGTAGTTTTCAACAAACTTGATCATATATTTAACCATATCAATTTATGAATTTTTTTAAAATTAAAGAAATTTGCCATCTATATATATGGAAATATATTGTTATGGATATTTATTGTTTTGTATGAGTTTTGAAGAAATAAATGTGTTGAGGGGCTAAAGATATGCATTTGGAATTAGAAGGGATGTTATTCAAAGTTTGTGATGTTTGAGAATGGAAGCATAGTTGAAGGGTGTATTATGTACTTTGGATTTATATACTTCGTATAAGAGAAAGAGATTAGGGTTACATCCCTAATTCCCTAAGATCATTCATTCTTGAGTGTTATATTTTCTTCTCAATGTGTTCTTTATACGACAATTAATTTTTTTTATATTGTTGTGTGTTTATAGTCATAATATTTGTGACTATAAACAGTGAGAATCAATTGGTCAGGAATCTCTTGTGATCACTTAATTTTTTTCGAGAGTTGTGAGTTTTTGAATATTATTTTATTTATGAGATTGTGTAATCTTTGAAGCTTGTGAGTTTATTGTGATATGTTGATATATTGTGTTTCTTCATGATAATGCTTAAAAATATGCATGTTTATCCTCACATTATCTTTCTCTTTTTGTTTGGTTTTGATGGGTTCATGAGCGTTAATGATGATTATTTGGTTAAAGTTGGTTCAAGGCCAAAAATTCTCACTTGGTTTAAAATTGACAAAATGCACTCGATTTCGTGGGTAAAACTGAAAATGAGGAAAATGAAGTTCTAGGACCAAAAGCGGCGCACCAAAGGTCAAAAGCACCGCACCAATACACTAAAATAAGGAAAACAACATCAGAAGTCAACCAAGACAAATGGTGCGGCGCGCCACTTCATAAGGTGCGGCACACCTACTTCCACGTACAATGGTGAGGCGCATCATTAGGCAGGTGCTGCGCACCTACGCTGTTTTAGCTCAAAATTCAGCCAATTATAAATACGAAATTTGGAGTTTTGTTAAGGGGGAGTTGCACTTTGGAGTTCGTTTTGAAACCCTAAATGGGATTCACTCATGATTCCATCAAGATGAAGGCCAATTTAATACTCCTAGCTCAAGATTGTTGAAGATTAGTGATAGATTTTCATCATCCATTCTTTAGTTTGTGATTTCATTTCCTTTTAAACACTTGTTCTTTTCTTATCTAGTTGTATTGATGAATGCTTTATGTTTCTTTGATTTAGTTCTTGTTTCTTTAATTATGCTAGCTTAGAATTGTTTGTGTTCACTTGATTATGAAACTCAATGCTTGGATTTTGCCCTAATCTATGAAATTGATGTTTGAATGAGTGTTGATTATTGTGGTTGAAGAACCATTGCCATGATTGTTTTAAGTTTTATTTTGATTACATACACTGTTAAACTATCTTAGTGATTTGATTTGTGATGCAATTTGTGCTTCAAAACCAATTGGTGATCTAGACAATAATATTGGAGATTTCAAGTGATTGTGTCTTTAATTTAATTGGTTTTCAAATGGGTTTTTAGTCAGCATGAAAGTGTTAGTCATTTCAAGTGATTGTTGTGATTAAGAATTTTAAGTGATTTTAATTCAAGACCAAGTCTCAATGATTTCACTCAACATAGTTTTAATCTTTTAAAGTGGGTCTATGTGAGTTAATGAATTTTGATTGATTGAGGTTTTATGAAGATTGACGAATCGAAATGAAACCATATGTTTTGGACATTGATATTTAACTAAGTGTAAAAGACAAATTCATGTCAAAGAGTGGATCAATCAAGTGGATGCGTTTTTCTCTTATTTGTTTATCTTCCTTAGGTTAATATTATTTTAATCGACACTTTCTTAACCCCCCCCCCAAATCAACTTAGGATAATTATTAGTGTTTTCGGAATCTCAATTAAATCACTCTCTGTGGAACAAACTTGGACTTTCTGTACGATTAGGACTAGTCACCTATTTGTGTGATAATTGTCTAGTAGTATTTTCACATATCACTTCACATGCATAAACACTATCGAAATTGACGTTTATAAAGAATTTCTAAATAATATATCATGAAATGACTAGAGAAAATGTCAGAAATAGTCACGGAATAACGATATTGAGCAAAAGTGTAACATCCGTATTACATCCGTCCCACATCGGTTGGAGAGGGGAACGAAGCATGCCTTATAAGGGTGTGGATACCTTTCCTACCATGACGCGTTTTGGGACCACAAGCGCAGCAAATCCCATGAGAACTCTACAGTTAAGCGTGCTCAGGTGAGAGTACTACCAGGATGAGTGACCTCCTGGGAAAGTGCTCGTCGTGTTTGGTCGCCAAGAAAAATCCGTGCGCCTACGGGCGAAGCGGAAAATATCATGCTACGGGAAACGTGTTACCTGGGCTGGGATGTCACAGATGGTATCAGAGCCAGGCCCTGGACCAAACGTGCACAGCGAGGACGCTGTGTCCCATTAGGGTGAGGATTGTAACATTCGTGTTACATCCGTCCCACATCGGTTGGAGAGGGGAACGAAGCATGCCTTATAAGGGTGTGGATACCTTTCCTAGCATGACGCGTTTTGGGACCACAAGCGCAGCAGATCCCATGAGAACTCTGCAGTTAAGCGTGCTCAGGCAAGAGCACTACCATGATGAGTGACCTCCTGGGAAAGTACTCGTCGTGTTTGGTCGCCAAGAAAAATCCGTGCGCCTACGGGCAAAGCGGACAATATCATGCTACGGGGAACGTGTTACCTGGACTGGGATGTCACAAAAAGAAAGATAAACAATATGTTACTATGTATTTTTGGATTGAAAGGTTATAGTGACTATGTGAGTAGTGTATTTATAGTCATATACACAAGCATCCTTACTAAATCACCATCAGAGACACACCTTGTCATACCCCCTAATAGGACCGTGGAAAATATGACTTCACAATATCATAACACAAGTATGTATAAACGAGAACGACTCTAAATGAGACGTTTTAATTAAAACCAATGTATTAACGCAACGGAAAGTATTAAGTCATTTCAGTTGTAAACTTTAATGTTCTAATGCAATAATATGAATGTATAAATGCGGACTCCAAAAGCAGCAAAGTCCAAATAGCAAATAATCTTTAGCAATCTTCACCTGAGACAAAATATGCTTAAAGTGTCAACCAAAAATGGTTGAGTGAACAACATAGGTTTAATAAATATAACAAATTTTTAGACCACAAGATTTAGTTATAAAGATTAATCAGTTCGTTAGTAGTGCTGAGGTATATGATATCGAAACTAACCATAAGTTACCCTAAACACATCACGTTCGTGTCATTGAATCATTATTATGTATCCATTGACCATCGGTCATCCGGATAGAGACGTCACTCTCAATAGCACTATTCACAATAACTAAGCTTGCCAAAATTCCAGCAACTAATGATATCATGGCAGGAATTTAGCATGAATCAAAGCATGTTAGCACAGTTTGAACTAATCAAAATAAAGTTTTCATGTACTTGTGTCTAAGTGTAAAACAGTTTAAAAGCAAGCATGTGTCTCACCTCACGAGTTATAAAACAGTTATGAAATAGTAAAAAGAGGGGCTATGAAGTTCACCTTAGTAGCAAGTAAGTAATTCCACACAAGTCGTAAGAACGGAGTATGTAATCGGAGATCTCAACCTAGAGATATAATGTTTAATTAGTTAATGTCTAATAGATATAAGTTTGTTTATTAATATAGTAAACCATATTAACAGTGACCATTTTTCGGGAAAAGTTATTATTTCTCAAAAGTTTCTATATTTGGAAACCTACTATTTATGGAAAGCTTCCACTTATAGTAAGCTTCTAGTTTTAAGAATGTTCGGGTTACAATTCTTAACAAAGATGTTGTACAATCTCGCCCAAACTTTGTTACTACCATGCAAGTCACTCGAATGATCTATTGTTACCGAGCGGCCCAAGATCTCTTGACCAGAGTCTAAGTCTTGGCATTCGAGATCCACAAGCGTCCCATAATGGTACCAAGGATTACCCTAGGCCACAAGTAGCGGTGATGTTTGTAGTCTTTGTATATCTTTAATTATAACCTTCACATTATAGGTGTACACACATAACCAATTTATTAAGATACTTATTAGTTATATATATAATAGTGATAATATATTTAGCATAATTAAGTGTTACTATATAGTTAGGTGTATAAGTTATACTATAATAGTATTATTATTTAATTAATCAACTATTGTATATACTTATCATTATATGTTACATATATAAATATACACCTATGTGATACATACATAAATATGCTTTATTATTATTATCATACATGTATATGTTCATAACTATATGGTATATATACATTAGGTGTAAGTGTTACATATATATAAGTGTAAGATGATACATACACACACACACACACACACACACATATATATATATATATATATATATATATATATATATATATATATATATATATATATATATATATATATATATACTTATTACTTTTCTTATTATTTACTAACCTTATATAACACTTTCATAATACACATTCATACATACATACACACGTACATATACATACATATATACTCATACATATACACCTATGTATATATATGCATATATACAAGCATATACCTACTTATATATATATACACATACATACGTATGCATGCATGCATGCACATGTATTATTATTATCATTATTTTTTACTAAACATAAAATCATAACTTTTACTATCTTTTAATCACAATCTTTATCTATTTAGCCTCATAACATAAATCATGATCATAACTTAACTCTACTACTTACAATTTAACCTACTTAATTTCATTAACATAATAACTTATTATTCTAATTATGATCATGCATCTTTTAACCCTAATCATTCCTTATAACAACTAATTAATCTCCTAGCTTATTCACTTACATAAAATCATAATCCTTTAACCTTAATACTTCATGATCAATTCATAATTCATAACCCTTTATTATATTAGCTAGTTTATTATTCAATAACCATAATCATACATCTTTTAATTATAAATTTAACCTTGTTCATCATGATCATACATAATGTAATACTTAAACATAACCTTAAAGTAATTGATTTAAAATTAAACTAGGGTTAGTGACTACCTTAATTAGAGGCTAAAACTATGATGATGATGATGCGAAACAGGAAACCAGATTATAGCAGTAGCAACAACCGACCCACAAAGAGGGCTGTTTGGGTCTTCTTTGTTCGACAGAAAAACAGCAACAAAACTCCAGAAAAATGCAGCAGCAGAATTCGATCAATCAAGGGGTTTCTTGGACTGTTTTTGGCTCAACAACACAGCAGAAATAGCAGCAGGTTTGATGGCTAACAAGGCTGAATAGCAGGTGATTAGCAGCAGGCTTTTGGTGAGGGTTGTGAGTCGACTGCAAAGCAAGAACACAGAAGCTGGACAAGAGATCGAATGAAGGTTGTTTGGTGGGTATTTTAGTCGACAACAGGAGGGCTTTTGGTGTGATTTTTAGTCGAAAATGGGAGGGAAATAGGCTGGAGGAAACTGTCAATTATTTGCAGCAGAATTTGTGGTGATCTTATGGAAAATCTTGAGGGTTTATATAGGTGATCAAGTGTTGGATCATGATTTGGATTCTTGGTGATCAAGACACTAATTAGAATCAAACTAGGACTTGTAAATACTTAGGGATCAAGCTTGTTATTTCCCTTTTTATTTCCCATCTAGCCGATTTAGTAAATATATTTGTTTTATTATTATTTTTTATTTATTTATTTATACGGCATTCCTATTATTTATTTATGTATTATATATATTTTTTTCTTTATTATTATTATTATTATTATTATTATTATTATTATTATTATTATTATTATTATTATTATTATTATTATTATTATTATTATTATTATTATTATTATTATTATTATTAATATTACTAATATTAGGATTACATTTTATTTAAATATTAGACCCTAACTTTTATAAATTTTATTTGATTTCATTCAGTTTATATATATTCTTATTTGTTTGAATCTTAAAAATATTGTCACATTTTAATTTATGACATATTGTTTATATCATTTATTTAGTATCAGAGTTAGAGTTTAATATTCAATTTCAAATGGGATTAGGGTTTAGTAGTTAATAGGTAGGGTTAGGTTTAGGGTTTCAAATAGTATTAGGGTTTTAGTATTAATTACTATATTAACTTTAACTGGATAACAACTCTAGTGCTAAAACACAGCATTTGACAATGAAACCCTAAGGGCAAATTAGTAAATTCAGAATGGAAAAGTGAGGGTTGTTATAGTACCTCCCCGTTAATTTAAACTTCGTCCTGAAGTTTTAGGAAGACTTCTCTGATGCATCATCAGTTGAGAAGAGATGGGGATATTTCCACTTCATTTGGTCTTCACGTTCCTAGGTATACTCGGGGCCTCTCCATGAATTCCAACGGATCTTAACAATAGGAATAGCGCTTTGTTTAAACGTTTAACCTCACGATCCATAACTTCTATAGGTTTTTCGGTGAAGTACAATTAATGCGAAGATCAATCAATGGAATAACAAGTATGTCATCAACAAGACAGTTTTTAAGATTCGAGATGTGAAATGTGTGAACTTTAATTAACAGGAAGTGTTGACTAAAAATTTCCATTCGGTCAATGTTTTGTTAAAGCAAAGTTTACACTTAATTAAGTGGAGATCTACTTGAGTGAGAGCTGATATTGTATGAAATTTCAGCTAAAAGAGCCTGGGTGATTAGAACATCTAGTCTTATGTACTTCATCCAAGACTAGTTCTTGAAAATTTCTGATTAACGGTGATTTTTATAGGATCGACATGTATTCCTTCACTATTAACTACATGCCCAAGAAATTGCACGATTTCCTGCCAAAGTTCACACTCGAAAAACTTGGCATACAGTTGTACCTTCTTTAAGAGCTCTTAGAATAATTCGCAGAGGTTGCTCAAACTCATTCTCGCTCTTGGAATAGCTTAGAATATCGTCGATGAAAAACGATCACGAATTGGTCAAGATATGGTTTGCATTCACGGTTCATAAGATCCATGAATACAGCAGGAGCATTGGTTAAACCAAAAGGCATGACAAGAAACTCATAGCGTCTATAACTGATAAGGTTAAAAAAGAACATATATTTCATAGCAATATCCCTCCTAAATAATAGGTTTTCATATGTAATTGTATTATATTTTCATTGTAATTGTTTAAATAAATAAGTGCGAAGACAAAAGGCGAAAACGAAGATTTGAAGACACAAACGTCCAAAAAGCTCAAATGTACAAGATACAATTCAAAAGGTTCAATTTATTAATGAAAAACGTCTAAAAATGATAAGAGTACAAGTTACAAAACGCAAAGTACAAGATATTAAATTGTACGTAAGGACGTTCGAAAATCCGGAACCGGGACATGAGTCAACTATCAACGCCCGACGCAACGGACCAAAAATTACAAGTCAGCTATGCACAAGAATATAATATAATATATAAATAATTATATTAATTATTTATATTTTATATTTATATATTTATTATGTCGACAAGCTAGGAGCCAAAAGTTTGTGAGCTGGATTTTCAAACTCCACGACTCGCGGAGTTTGAAGGCCAAAAACCCCACGACTCGCGGAGCTGCCAAATTCCAAAATGCCTATAAAAGGTCACGAATTCTGCGAGTAAATATATAATAAATAATAATAATACTCTGTAGTATAATATATATATATATATATATATATATATATATATATATATATATATATATATATATATATATATATATATATATATATATAGTATAGATTAGTGTTATATTAGATTAGTTTGGGTTATGTAAAAGTTATTTTACGGGTTTTGAAATCGAAATTCTGACCGTGTAACACTACGCGATAAATACTCAATGTAAGTTATGTTCTCCTTTTTACATTAATGTCTCGTAGCTAAGTTATTATTATGCTCATTTAATCCGAAGTAATCATGATGTTGGGCTAAAAATATCTAAAATTGGGTAATTGGGCTTTGTACCATAATTGGGGTTTGGACAAAAGAACGACACTTGTGAATATTAGACTATGGGCTATTAATGGGCTTTATATTTGTTTAGCTAAATGATAGTTTGTTAATTTTAATATAAAGATTTACAATTGGACGTACCTATAAATAACCATATACACTCGATCGGACACGATGGGCGGGGTATTTATATGTACGAATAATCGTTCATTTAACCGGACACGGGAATGGATTAATAGTCACTAGAATTATTAAAACAGGGGTGAAATTATGTACAAGGACACTTGGCATAATTGATAACAAAGTATTAAAACCTTGGATTACACACAGTTGATATCCCGATGTAATATTAAACAAAGTATTAAAACCTTGTTACAGTTTAAGTCCCCAATTAGTTGGAATATTTGACTTCGGGTATAAGGATAATTTGACGAGGATACTCGCACTTTATATTTATGACTGATGGACTGTTATGGACAAAAACCAGATGGACTTATCAAATAATCCAGGACAAAGGACAATTAACCCAGGGTAATAAATAATCAAAACGTCAAACATCATGGTTACGGAAGCTTAAATAAGCATAATATATTTTATTTCATTTTTCCTCGTACTTTTATTTATTGTCATTTTAATTATTGTTATTTATTTTATATTGTTAGTTAAATATCGTCATTTACTTTACGCTTCGTTTAAAATATAAAATCGACAAACCGGTCATTAAACGGTAAAACCCCCTTTTATATATTATTAATATAATATATTTTGTACGAATATAATTGTTTAAAATATAGTGTGCAATAAGCCCGTTCCCTGTGGAACGAACCGAACTTACTAAAAACTATACTACTCTACGATTAGGTACACTGCCTATAGTGTTGTAGCAAGATTTAGGTATATCCATTTTGTAAATAAATAATTAAAACTTGTGTAAAAATGTATCGTATTTAATAGTTTTTCCTAGTAAAATATAAACTATTTCGTACCCCCGCGCTACGACATCAAGTTTTTGGCGCCGCTGCCGGGGACTCGGCGAAACGCTATATTTTTAATTTATTTTTGTATAAATATATTTTTATATATTTTTAGAAAAACAATATAAAATTTAAAAAAAAAACAAAAAAACAAAAAAAAACGTTTTTTTCAAACTCCACGACTCGCGGAGTTTGCAGGCTTAAAACTCCACGACTCGCGGAGCCGCCCTGACCAGCCTGACCAGAAACCCTATTTCGCATTAATTACGGGGTATTATTAATTATTATTATTATTTAACCCTAATTACTTTTCTTATTATTATTATTTAGTTTAAGTTTTTAAATTAATTAGTTATAATTAATTATATTTAGTTTTAATATATAAAAAATTAATACTTTTATAAAATATAAAAATAAAAATATAAAAATAATATTTTTTATAAAAATAAGTAATTTTACACTTTTTATAATTTGTATCCTTTTATTTAGTGTAATCGTAATATTTTATATATTTTTCGTTCGCAATTAGTTTTAAAATTAGTTTTTCCGTAGTTATTTTATATGTATAGATTCTTAGGCTTTGCCGTAAAATCCCTTAAGTGCTATTTCTTTAGACTAAGATTTAGGTGCTTTAGAATTTTGCGACGATTTTAAAATTTTAGTGCCTTTTAAGTCACGACTGGCTACTTTCTTATTTTTATTTTTGACGTTTTTCGACGCGCATTCTTTTTCTTTCTTATTTCTCGACGCTTTAGTTTTTAGGACTTAGAAATTTTCTCTATTTCTTATCTACTATCTCAAACTGAAAGAAAAATTATTTAAGTGGTTAAATTAATGGACGTTGACAATTTTCTGCTTCGTAGTAATAGGTGGATTTGTTAGTGGCTGAGTTGTGAGCTTCCGATTTAAAGGGTTCTGGCTCCCTGCTGCATCTTTTGGCTATTCGAAACGTGGGCAAAAGCAGAAAAGTCTATTAATTGGACAACTTATATAAGTTTTTCTATTTTTATAACTAATAGGATAATTAGTAAATGCACCACATTGTAGCTAAAATTTGGTCATCGTAATAAAATGGAAAATTTTGAAAACAAGGCTATGGAAACTCTTTTTGATATTCAAAATCAATTAAATCAATACTCTCAAACGGGTGTTGATGACAATTCGTTCGATCAATCTTGGATCACGAATGACGAAACAATAACTGGTTGTGAAATCTGTGGAGATTATCACTCAACATGGGAATGTTATTATTACGTTCATATGGAAAATTACGCACCCACGGAACCTGAATGGAATGATTATGAAGAATACATTTCAAATTGGGATTATTCCCAAGAATATTTTCAAACTCAACAACCAGTAGACGAGGAAAATTACGTGTCTGAAAATTTATTAGACAATATGAAAATCAAACTCGAAGAACTCAATGCTCAAAATGAACAAATGAGAGAGTTTGTAAACCGGCAAGCTGAAACTCTATCAGACTACACACCTGTTGATCTGAGGAGTATTGTGCAAGAAAATCTCATATCATCGAATTTTGATGAATTCGAGAGCTCCGAAATCACCAATTATCCCGATGATACTTTTTATTCAGTCTTACCAATTTCACAACATATCGACACATTAGCCTCTACCGACGAAATCATCGATCCATCAATGGATAAAGAAGAAGTAACGGTGAAAAATTGGTACTCTCGGGAATACGATAACGTTGAAAATTTTACCCCCGAGGCCAAACCGAACTTCACCATTCCACAACCTTCCAACCCAATATTCTCAATAGACGAGTCATCCACCGGAAATGAACTACGAGCTATAATAGATAATGACACCTCGAATTTCACCCAATTGGGTAATAGAGGTGAAAACTTTGATCCTGAGAATAAAAGGAAGGAAATATTAGGAATTGTCCACCCTATAGAAATAAGTATGTCGGTGTATATCGATCCATTTGACCAAGAACCAGAAAAGAGACATATCCATTTACTAAAAGCTACACTTAAAAAAGAATTAAGTAGTGACGATCTAGTGAGTCTAAACTTTAAACCCATTGATATATTATACACCACCCGAAATGTAAATAACTGGCTCACTACTCTAATTCGTGGAAATCATTCTACCGACTTCACATGTCGTCAGCTAAGTGTGGGGAAGTCTAACCCCACTTAACGTTAAATTAGGGGTTCGGGTTAGTGCATAACTCGTTATTAAAAATGCACAATTAGGGTAAAAGACGCATTTTCAAATATTAGCAAACAGTTCAGAAAAGCAACCGTTTTTGAAAAAAACATGTGTGAAATAACAAAAGAAGGAATGAACGATGAGGCGCGCCATCTATCATTCGACGAGCTTTGTAATTACAAACTGGGTATTTTTAATTACTTTTCTACACTAATCACCTCATGAATTTATAATTATAGTCTGATTTCATACAAATGAGGGCATTGCATGATCTCAAGTGTGGGGAAGGGTTATAAATTCTCTCGGGTTTATACTTGGTTTATTTGCCAAATTTTATGAAAATTTGAAAAATTTTCAACTAAATGAAATTTAAAATCATGTTTATATATATTTATGAACGGTGAAAACTAGGTGTTAATACCGAAATTATCGTTACCTCGGAAAGGACATAAATTGAGAAACACCCTAAAATGCTTGAATTCATTTAAAATGGAATAAAGGAGAATAAAAAGGCAAAGAAAGAAACTAAGTGTGGGGAGAATGTACCAAGTTATTCAATTAAAAACAATCTATCATATGTTTCTGTAAAGTTTATTGCAGGTGCTTTTGTTTTGGACTAAATTAACTGTTTTACCCGATTTACTGTAATGAAAGATGGATCTACACGATGAATCAATTCCATCATTTAAAGGAAGTAAAGTCTTCCGAAAAAGAAACGCGCTTCTTGATTTAGGTCAAGAAGTTGTCGTCCAGACCAGCTGTAGGTTGACGAAAAATCTTGAAAAGTCAACACTAAAATCAGCAGGAAAGCCACGGACCTCAGCATAAAACAGGGTCGCCAAGTGGTCAGACTTATCCTAACCATGAGAGGATCTGTCTCGTAAAATGGGGAGGGCGCCGTGCAAATTAGATTGATAAGACTAATGAATCAGATCCCCAGAAAAGATAATCTCCTTAAAGATTAAAAATCATCTTTTAAGACTAATATTACTCAATCCTTGAGATTAACCTTAAAGATTGAGAATTACAAACTCATGGAATTCGATGATATCTAAACTCGAGCTTGAACGAGAAAATATTTTGATCAAAATTATAAACCGATTTGTTTTCTGAAAAACCATTTTCAATGCGTTCATTACCATTGAACGTAAAATCCTAGGAATTCACATGGAATTCATTAGGTCACCTGAACCAAATCGGGTGTCAACCGTAAGAACGGTGGTTGCATAGCATGGTCGGAGACAGGACCTTGTGCCAGACCGAAAAACTATAGGGTGAGCTTTACTATTGCTCCTACAAAGGATAGTACTAGCATCCGACACGTTTATAGACCATAATCAAAAGCATGTCAATAGACATTGCCTTAACAGTTGCTTGTTCAACGCTTTCCTTTACAACCGGACGGTAGTTTTACGAAAGGTAATACACGGGACAAGTAAACTGGACGTGTTGCTTTCCTAATACAAGGTTAGCAAGTGGGTGATACAAAACCATAAGTTTTGAGCTAAAATTTTCAAATCTGAAACCCACAAAACCCACAAAAATATTTTGCAAACACCGGTGAAGGGTTATTCTGGAAAACTTATCTAGGGTAAAAGCTAGATTGAATTTTCAAAAGATCAAATATTTTCATAAAGATCCAATTTCCTTAAGGATCTACAAACCGCCTTTCAAATGTGCACTTTGCTTTGGAAACTGAAAGTAAATCGGCTATTTGATTGCAAGTGTCGTTGACCTAAACCCGAGGCAACTGTGGATGGCACACCCACCTTTAACCATGGTTCTATCATTACTATCATTGTTTATACCACCGTATCAAAATCACTGATGTATAAAGTGTGAGAATAAAAAAGTGATTCGAGTGAAGTATGATTTTATTTCAAGTTATGTATTGCTTGAGGACAAGCAACGCTCAAGTGTGGGGATATTTGATAAGGCTAAAAAGGAACATATATTTCATAGCAATATCCCTCCTAAATAATAGGTTTTCATATGTAATTGTTTTATATTTTCATTGTAATTGTTTAAATAAATAAGTGCGAAGACAAAAGGCGAAAACGAAGATTTGAAGACACAAACGTCCAAAAAGCTCAAATGTACAAGATACAATTCAAAAGGTTCAATTTATTAATGAAAAACGTCTAAAAATGACAAGAGTACAAGTTACAAAACGCAAAGTACAAGATATTAAATTGTACGTAAGGACGTTCGAAAATCCGGAACCGGGACATGAGTCAACTATCAACGCCCGACGCAACGGACCAAAAATTACAAGTCATCTATGCACAAGAATATAATATAATATATAAATAATTATATTAATTATTTATATTTTATATTTATATATTTATTTTGTCGACAAGCTAGGAGCCAAAAGTTTGTGAGCTGGATTTTCAAACTCCACGACTCGCGGAGTATGAAGGCCAAAAACTCCACGACTCGCGGAGCTGCCAAATTCCAAAATGCCTATAAAAGGTCACGAATTCTGCGAGTAAATATATAATAAATAATAATAATACTCTGTAGTATAATATAAATAAATATATAATATATATATATATATATATATATATATATATATATATATATATATATATATATATATATATATATATATATATATATAGTATAGTATAGATTAGTGTTATATTAGATTAGTTTGGGTTATGTAAAAGTTATTTTACGGGTTTTGAAGTCGAAATTCTGACCGTGTAACACTACGCGATAAATATTCAATGTAAGTTATGTTCTCCTTTTTACATTAATGTCTCGTAGCTAAGTTATTATTATGCTTATTTAATCCGAAGTAATCATGATGTTGGGCTAAAAATATCTAAAATTGGGTAATTGGGCTTTGTACCATAATTGGGGTTTGGACAAAAGAACGACACTTGTGGAAATTAGACTATGGGCTATTAATGGGCTTTATATTTGTTTAGCTAAATGATAGCTTGTTAATTTTAATATAAAGATTTACAATTGGACGTACCTATAAATAACCATATACACTCGATCGGACACGATGGGAGGGGTATTTATATGTACGAATAATCGTTCATTTATCCGGACACGGGAATGGATTAATAGTCACTAGAATTATTAAAACAGGGGTGAAATTATGTACAAGGACACTTGGCATAATTGATAACAAAGTATTAAAACCTTGGATTACACGCAGTTGATATCCTGATGTAATTATTAAACAAAGTATAAAAACCTTGTTACAGTTTAAGTCCCCAATTAGTTGGAATATTTGACTTTGGGTATAAGGATAATTTGACGAGGATACTGGCATTTTATATTTATGACTGATGGACTGTTATGGACAAAAACCAGATGGACTTATCAAATAATCCAGGACAACGGACAATTAACTCAGGGTAATAAATAATCAAAACGTCAAACATCATGGTTACGAAAGCTTAAATAAGCATAATATATTTTATTTCATTTTTCCTCGTACTTTTATTTATTGTCATTTTAATTATTGTTATTTATTTTATATTGTTAGTTAAATATTGTCATTTACTTTACGCTTCGTTTAAAATATAAAATCGACCAACCGGTCATTAAACGGTAAAACCCCCTTTTATATATTATTAATATAATATATTTTATACGAATATAATTGTTTAAAATATAGTGTGCAATAAGCCCGTTCCCTGTGGAACGAACCGGACTTACTAAAAACTATACTACTCTATGATTAGGTACACTGCCTATAGTGTTGTAGCAAGATTTAGGTATATCCATTTTGTAAATAAATAATTAAAACTTGTGTAAAAATGTATCGTATTTAATAGTTTTTCCTAGTAAAATATAAACTATTTCGTACCCCCACGCTACGACATCAATAACGAGTTCGGAAAGTAGTCTTAGAAACATCAGTTTCCTTGACTCTCAATTGATGATAACCCGACCTTGTCGCCCTTGCAGTTGGTCAAACAGGTCATCAATAAGAGGGAATGGATAACGATTCTTGATGGTTAGCTTGTTGAGTTCTTGGTAGTTAATATACATTCTCAACGTTCCATCTTTCTTCTTGGTAAATAGAACTGGTGCTCCTCACGGAGGTAAGCTAAGATGAATGAAACCTTTCTCCAAAAGTTCTTGGAGTTGGCTGGATGATTCCTTCATTTCGGATGGAGCTAAGCGGTATGGTGCCTTTGCATTAGGGGCAGCACCGGCGTGGGTAATTTACAAGTGAAAGATAATTTAATATCTAGGGTTGATATTTCTAGTTGACAATATAGAGATAAGGAGTAGGTAATGGTACACAATGGTCTTAAGGTTGATCAAATCTTATTTCCATCATGATCCATTAGGATTTCTGCATGATTTATCATAATATAACTACGTTGATCAAGCGCCATTATATTATACTATATCATACTTTTATTACTCCATAAAGTTACTACTATGTCATTGATGTCAAAGCAGAGGTGTATATAAAATAGCTTATATTTTACAAGGAAATACTATTAAATATTATACAATTTTACACAAGATATTTATTTATTTATAGAATGGATATACTTAAACCTTGCTACAACACTTATAGGCAGTGTACCTAATCGTACAGTAGTGTAGTTTTTAATAAGTCCGGTTCGTTCCACAGGGAAAATCTTTAAACAAAGCTTAACGCTATATTAGTTTACTTTTATAAAAATACAAATATATATATAAGTAATATTATTATTATAAAGGGGGGTTTTTACCGTTTAATGACCGGTTTGTCGATTTTAAAACTTTAGTCGCAGTTAAAACCAAATGTAAAAAATATAAATATAAGACTTAATTTAAAGCGTAAAGTAAATAACGATAATGAAATTGCGATAAATAAAAGTACGATAAAATAAACTTGCGATAATTAGAAGTACGATAATTAAAAGTGCAATTAAATACAATAACAATAAAATAAAATGCGATAATTAGAAGTGCAATTAAATATAAAATAAAGGAAATTAAATATGAAATAAAATAATTATGCTTATTTAAACTTCCGTAATCATGATGTTTGACGTGTTGATTTTAGTTTTATGCCCATGGGTTAATTGTCCTTTGTCCTGGATTATTTAATATGTCCGTCTGGTTTTTGTCCATAACAGCCCATCAGTCATAAATATAAAGTGCGAGTGTCCTCGTCAAATTATTCTTATACCCGAAGTTAAATATTTCAACTAATTGGGGACTTAAACTGTAACAAGATTTTAATACTTTGTTTAATAATTACACCAGGATGTCGACTGAGTGTAACCCAAGGTTTTAATACTATGTTATCAATTATACTAAGTGTCCTTGTACATAATTTCACCCCTGTTTTAATTATTATAGTGGCTATTAATCCATTCCCGTGTCCAGTTAAATGAACGATTATTCGTATATATAAATACCCCGCCATCGTGTCCGATCGAGTGTATATGGTAATTTATGGGTACGTCCAATTATAAATCTTTATATTAACATTAACAAACTATCATTTAGTTAAACAAATATAAAACCCATTAATAGCCCATAGTCTAATTTCCACAAGTGTCATTCTTTTGTCCAAACCCCAATTATGGTACAAAGCCCAATTACCCAATTTTAGTAATTAGCCCAACATCATGATTACTTCAGATTAAATAAGCATAATAATAACTTAGCTACGAGACATTAATGTAAAAAGGTTGAACATAACTTACAATGATTAAAAATAGCGTAGCGTTACACGGACAGAATTTCGACTTACACCCTTACAACATTCGCTAACATACCCTTATTATTAGAATTATAATTAAAATTAAAATTAAAATATAAATATAAATATATTTACGTATACATATATAGAGAGATTGAATTATTGATATTAAAATTCGTCGAACTGCGTTGGCTTTTATAGGGAATTGAGTCCAGGGGAACTCCGCGAGTCGCGGCCATTTCCTCCTTCAAACTCCGCAAGTCGCGGAGTTTGAAATTCCAGCTAACAACTTTGGCTTCTTTCTTTGCCGACGGTTTATTTTATAAATATAATATATATATAATTAATATAATTAATTATATATTATATTATATTTATATACATAGTTAACTTGTAATTTTTAGTCCATTGCGTCGAGCGTTGAGAGTTGACTCATGTCCCGGTTCCAGATTTTAGAACGTCCTTGCGTACAATTTAATATCTTGTACTTTGTGTTTTGAATCTTGTACTCTTGTAATTTCGAGACGTTTCTTATCAATAATTGGAACCTCTTTGATTGTATTTTGTACTTTTGAGCTTTTTGGACCTTTGCGTCTTCAAATCTTCGTTTTCGCCTTTTGTCTTCGCACTTATTTATTTAAACAATTACAATGAAAATATAATACAATTACATATGAAAACCTATTATTTAGGAGGGATATTGCTATGAAATATATGTTCCTTTTTAGCCTTATCAAATATCCCCACACTTAAGCGTTGCTTGTCCTCAAGCAATACAGAACTTGAAATAAAAACATACATGAATCACTTTTTTATTCATCACACTTTGTACATCAGTGATTTTGATATGGTGGTATAAACAATGATAGTAACGATAGAACCATGGTTAAAGGTGGGTGTGTCATCCACAGTTGCCTCGGGTTTAGGTCAACGACACTTGCAATCAAATAGCCGATTTACTTTCGGTTTCCAAAGCAAAGTGCACATTTGAAAGGCGGTTTACAGTTCCACATGACTATGAAAATTTAGATCCGTTAGGAAATTGGATCTTTATGAAAACATTTGATCTTTTGAAAATTCAATCTAGCTTTTACCCTAGACAAGTTTTCTGGAATAACCCTTCACCGGTGTTTGCAAAATATTTTTGTGGGTTGTGTGGGTTTCAGATTTGAAAATTTTAGCTCAACACTTGTGGTTTTGTGTTACCCACTTGCTATCCTTGTATTAGGAAAGCAACACGTCCAGTTTACTTGTCCTGTATATTACCTTTTAGCAAACTACCGTCCGGTTGTAAAGGAAAGCGATGAACAAGAAACTGTTAAGGCAATGTCTAATGACATGCATTTGATTATGGTCCAAAAACGTGTCGGATGCTATTACTATCCTTTGTAGGAGCAATAGTAAAGATCATCCTATGATTTTTCGGTCTGGCACAAGGTCCTGTCTTCGACCATGCTATGCAACCACCGTTCTTACGGTTGACACCCGATTTAGTTCAGGCGACCTAATGAATTCCAAGTGAATTCCTAGGATTTTACGTTCAATGGTAATGAACGCATTGAAAATGGGTTTTTAAAAAACCAATCGGTTTGTAATTTTGATCAAAATATTTTCTCGTTCAGGCTCGAGTTTAGATATCATCGAATTCCATGAGTTTGTAATTCTCAATCTTTATGGTCAATCTCTAGGATTGAGTAATATCAGGCTTAAAAGCTGATTTTTGATCTTTTAAGGAGATTATCCTTTCTGGAGATCTGATTCATTAGTCTTATCAAGCTAATTTGCATGGTGCCCCCCTATTGTACGAGATAAATCCTTCTCAGGGTTAGGATAAATCTGACCACTTGGCGACCCTGTTTTATGCTGAGGTCCGTGGATTTCCTGCTGATTTTAGAGATGACTTTTCTAGATTTTTCGTCAACCTACAGCTGGTCTGGACGACAACTTCATGACCTAAATCAAGAAGTGCGTTTCTTTTTCGAAAGACTTTACTTCCTTTTAACGATGGAATTGATTCATCGTGTAGATCCATCTCTTCTTTTCTTTCATCGGGTAAAACAGTTAATTATCGTCCAAAACAAAAGTATTTTCAATTATTTGTACAAAAATATGTGATATGTATTTTGAATAACTCGGTGAAAATTTCCCACACTTGGCTTTTATTTTCCTTTTTATTGTCCTTTATTCCATTTTAAATGAATTTTAACATTTTGGTTTGTTTCTCAATTTATGTCCTTTCCGAGGTAACAATAATTTCAGTGTTAACACCTAGTTTTATCATTCATAAATATGTATAAACATGATTTTGAGTTCATTTAGTTGAAAATTTTAAAATTTTTTACTAGAAGTGGGTAGTCAGTATATAAGACTAGGGCTGTTCTTTATTATCAGAGAGCACTAGATTCTAATACAACTACTGCTTTACTAGTATTTTTAATGGTAACCAAGTGTATGAAGTAAAAAATATTAAAAATCCGAAAGAATTTAACCCCTTCCCACACTTAAGATCTTGCAATGCCCTCATTTGCAAGAAATCAGTAACAATTTAAATTATTGAGGGTGATTAGCATAGAAATGATTAAATTTTACCAAAGTTTCCAAACATATTTGTGTTTGCTTGCTGAATGATAAATGGTGCATATCATTTGTTCATTCTGTCTTGTTGTTATTTCACATATATTTTGCATCTTGTCATCAAAATTAATTGCTTTTGCTGAACTTAATGCCAGTCTTTGAAAATGCGTTGTTTTACCCTGTTGTGTACATAAGATAAACTGCAAACATATATACATATTTTTGAAGTTTGGTATATTACCCCACATTCAAAAATTATTAAAATCTAATAATAAAATTTTGAAAATTATAAAACTATTACAAATCCAACATAAGTATTAAATGTATCAACATTTCAAATAATAAAATAAAAAAAAAATAAAAAAAAAAACTAAGTAGACTAGGGATGATACTGATACCAGAAGGGGTTCCATGCATAACCATATGTGCTATAAAATGCTTCTCCTGGGTTATACGTAGGATACGGTGGTTGCATCTCTATAGACCAGGGAGGGAATATGGGCGTTGGGGTAGGAATATAGTTTCTACCTATATGTTGGCAATAAGCTATGATTTGGTTTTGATGAACTTGCCAATCTTCAAATGCTCTATGTCTAGCATTTTCATACTCTTGTGAAGCTATAAACCTTTGCATTTCTGCCATTTCATTTCCCCCTCCTACATTACCTTGCTGTTGGTTTCTCTTAACCTGTGGATGTCTACCATTATAACGTACTGCGGTGTTATTTCGCCTCTTCAAAACTTTAGTACCATGGTATAAATTTAAACCTATTGTATCTTGGGGTTCTGGTTCTTCGACTAATAATCCCCCTACTTATATTCACATTGAGATACTCAGCAATCAAAGTAATAAATATACCACCTCCTATTATGCTATGCGGTCTCATCCCCCTAACCATAGCTGATAAATAATAAACCACACAATATGGTATACTTACAGCGCTTTGTGGGTCTCGAATACACATGTGGTAAAACAAATCCTGTTCATTTACCTTTTCCTTATTCTTACCTCTTTGTGTAATCGAATTAGCTAAAAATCTATGAATTACTCTTAATCTGCTCTATCTATATCCAAATAAGAGTAATTTCCCCCTTTGAATCGGTGATGGCTAGTCATTTGACTCCATACACCATGTGTATCAAAATTCTCATCTATCTTCCTACTGTTTAATATCAACCCTCTACAATCGGCAGATGCTAACTCCTCAGGCGTATATATACGTAAAGCCTGAGCCATGTCTAGTAAAGACATGTGGCGCATCGAACCTCCTAACAAAAATCTAATAAAAGATCGATCGGTTAAACTAGCTTCTCGATCATTTAATTCTATACTACACAACAATTCTTCACATCATACTTTATGTACAGGTCTACGCATGTTGAATAACCGTACCCAATCGTTGAAAGTAGAATTACCATACCTCTGTGCAAGTAATTCCCTAATTGGCCCGGCCAATTCTACAGCTTCTAATGGTCCCCATTCTATGACCCTAGGTACCTCAACAGCTTTAGAATGAAGAGTATGCAATCCTCTTTGGTATTTTGGATAATCTATCCAACGTCTGTCAAATCTCAAGTTCGGGTGCAAATCTTCTAAGTGCATATCAGAAAATGTCATTACTGGATGAGGTATATCTTGCTTGTAGTAGTTATCCACCTCCTGTTGGTCCGCATTCTCAGGAGGAGCATTGTGAGCTTGGGATGAAGATTCACCCCTTTCAGTCTGCAAAACACATCAAACACAATTTTTGTGCATCCAAATATGCATTAATGTCAGCAAAATCATCAATCAAAATAATTACAATAACATGTCCAATTTATATCAAACTTAAGCTCATTTTCATATTTTTATCAAATCTACACTTTTTAAAATAAGCATATACAAAAATGTTCGCCAAGTTCATAAGCATTCAACTCAAATAACATGTCAAAATAATCATTACTAGCAATTAAACAAGTCTCAATTGGCATTATCTCTCAAAAATCAAGTTCATGAATTTTAGACTTGAAAATGTCCACTTTAATTCTCAAAATCATGTTTAGGCTCAAAGTTTGGATCATTTAACTACCTAAACATGTTACACTACTTAATTTAGCAACAATTCATGACAAAAATAGGCCATAACCTGTTTATATCAAAAAGCCCCAAATTGCTCAAGAACACAAACCCTAGATTACTCAAAATTTGAAGTTTAAGGCTTCTAATCATGTTAAATAGCATCAATCTAGGTTATACAAGCATAATACATAAGCAATTTAAGCATAATTACACTAAAAAGCATCAAAATCGAATTGGGTATAAAATTGCTCAAGAACACCAATTTTCGGATTAAATGGTGTTTAGGTGTAGAAATTTATCGTTTTTCTTGAGTAATTCCTTGATAGCATCCTTCTTAACATGATTTTAGTAAAAGATTTGATGATTAACGGTGAAAAATTGTGAATTTGGGAGTGTTTTCTCGGGTTTTTTTGGGTGTTATTTCGCAGTATTTTTGTGGTGTGGTGTGTGGACTGATCAGTTTACGTTTTTATTTTTTTTTCTGGGTTTTGGTCCCTCCGCGAGTCGCGTTGTTTGACCCTTCAAACTCCGCGAGTCGCGGGGTTTGATATTTTTTTTTTTTTTAAAATAAAATCTTAACTTATAAAACAAATATAAAATAAATTTAAAATTTTGTTTTCCTTTGTTATTTAGGACGAGGTCGTTTCGGATCGATGTCCTAGTCCGTCCTTCGACAAAATTTTAAAATTTGTCTTTTTCAAGCGATTGTTTTAAAAGCTTAGATTTTTGGGTTTTTTTTTAATATTTTTGGCATACTTTAATTCAATAAGATTAAAAATAATGGTAATAAAAGTTCTCGTCCCTTCCTCGGGTAAAGCAATTTCGGTTCAAAGACCTAGTCTTCAACTTACGATGAATTTTAAAAATCATATTTTTAACTTAGCGAAATAAAGTAAATTTTTGTTTTTAAATTCACACCAAACTTAAATTTAAAATGCATAAAATTCAAAATTCATATAATAAAAATTAAAAATTCACACCAAACTTATATTATATTTTTGTTTTCAAACAAACTTATATTAAAAATATTAATTTTTCAAATATTGACAAACTTAAATATATTGATTTTACAAAGTTCACAATATTAATTTAAGATTTATATATTAATTTTAAAAACAAAGTAAAAATAAAATTAAAAATCTTTTTGGCTTTTATCCCAATTTAATCAATCAAATATTATCAAAAATATGCGTCCCTCTTTTCGGTAAAGTAATTTCGGTTCCATGACCTAATTTAACTCATGACGAATTTTTGAAATATTTTAAGTTGATTGATTAAAGATATTTATACCTTAAGAATAAACGTTAAATTTTGCAGTGATGTAATAAATTTTTGTATGATATCAATAATTTCGGTCGCCAAACCTAATTTTATTTAATATCAATTTAATACTTTATAGCGAAAAAATTAGCGTTTATTATCAAAAGGTTAAAAATAAAAATAAAAAATAAAAACAAAAAACTGTACAGACTTACATGTGAGATAGTATTCTTAGTTATACGATCTATCCCATTCATAAGATAGTCAGTTTAATTGGTTTTCCATGGCTACATAGGCGTAACCTCGAGCATTCAGTGTTTTTTCTTCTAAACATATGAACGGTCCGTCTCTGCATAAAGTAACAAATTCGGTATTTGAATAGGTTTGATTATTTGAACATTTACCTCCATGTGACCATTTTCTGCATTTGTGACATCTTTCTGGGTGTCGTGCTCTTCTTTTCGCTGCGGATTTTGATTTTCCTTTACCAAATTGTAACTTATTATCTTCGCATCTGGATTCTTTTCTTACTCCGTCCAATCTTTCTCTGATTACTGATACTATTTCACTCGGAAGTATGTCATTATTACGTTTAGTGATCAAAGCGTGTAGCATTAGACCATGGTTTAGTTCACAGGCAGTCTTCATTTCGTAAAAACCTAAAAAAAATAAAAATTCAGAATGGGGGGAGAAGACAAGTTCTTTAGGGTCTGCTAGGGAAAGACCATTCGGGTTCCATTTTCGAGAACTACACGAAAACAGAAAATCTAACTCTAACAGAAATACATAAAATCCTTAAAAGACTTGATTCTCCCCACACTTAGTTAGCTGTGGTATCGAAATTGTGATTAACTTCATTGTTGACTTCCATCGAACTATCTATGTAATGTGTAACTCTGTGGCCATTAACTTTAAATTCAATCCCATTTGAATTTATTAACTCTACTGTTCCGTATGGAAAAACTCTTTTGACTATGAATGGTCCAGACCATCTTGATTTCAATTTTCCAGGAAATAGCTTGAATCGTGAATTGAAAAGAAGAACTCTGTCTCCTTCTTTAAATTCTTTTAAACTTCTGATTCTTTTATCATGCCATTTCTTTGTTCTTTCCTTATAGATTAACGAATTTTCGTATGCTTCATGTCTTAATTCTTCTAATTCGTTTAGTTGACTTAATCGTAGACGTCCGGCTTCATGTAAATCAAGATTACATGTCTTCAAAGCCCATAATGCTTTGTGTTCAATTTCTACTGGAAGATGACATGCTTTTCCGTAAACGAGTCTAAAAGGTGTGGTTCCAATTGGAGTTTTGTAGGCTGTTCTAAAAGCCCAGAGTGCATCCTCTAATTTAATGGACCATTCCTTCGGATTTGATCCTACGGTTTTCTCTAGAATACGTTTTAAAGCTCGGTTGGTATTTTCAACTTGTCCACTTGTTTGTGGATGATATGCGGTGGAGATTTTATGAGTTACTCCATATCTTTTAAGAACTTTCTCAAGTTGATTATTACAGAAATGAGTACCCCGATCACTTATTAAAGCTTTCGGTGTTCCAAACCTTGCAAAAAGACGTTTTAAAAAGTTGATTACAACTCGTGCATCATTAGTTGGGAGAGCTTGTGCTTCCGCCCATTTAGATACATAATCAATGGCAACGAGAATGTAGAGATTATTATGAGATTTTGGAAATGGACCCATAAAGTCAATACCCCAAATGTCAAATACTTCACATACCTGAATGACATTTTGTGGCATTTCATCACGTTGACTTACTTTTCCGGCCCTTTGACAAGCATCACAGGATTTGCAAAGAAGGTGTGCGTCTTTGTAAATTGTAGGCCAATAGAATCCAGCTTCGTAAACTTTTCTTGCTGTTAATTGAGGCCCATAATGCCCTCCTGTTGGTCCTGTGTGACAATGGTTTAAGATTTTACTAGCTTCATTTCCAAATACACATCGGCGTATTATTCCACCGGGATAACTTTTAAACAAATGTGGATCTTCCCAGCAATAGTGTTTTATATCACTGAAGAATTTCTTTCGTTTTTGGTACGACAATCCTTTTTCAAGGTATCCACAAACTAAGTAGTTTGTATAGTCTGCAAACCATGGGATTTCATTATAATCTATCTTCAATAGATATTCATCAGGAAAGTTGTCTTGTATGGCCGATTCATTTAGAACTTCTAATTCGGGATTTTCAAGACGAGAAAGATGATCAGCGGCGAGATTTTCTGCTCCTTTTTTATCTCGGATTTCAATATCGAACTCTTGTAAGAGTAAGATCCAACGGATTAATCTTGGTTTAGCATCTTGTTTCGAAAATAGGTATCTAAGAGCAGAATGGTCGGTATAGACCACCGTTTTAGCTAGAACGAGATATGATCGAAATTTGTCAACAGCAAAGACGATAGCAAGGAGTTCTTTTTCAGTAGTTATATAATTTGTTTGTGCTCCTTGTAACGTCTTACTAGCATAATATATAGGTTGAAATCGTTTTTCAATCCTTTGTCCTAAAACGGCTCCCATTGCAAAATCACTTGCATCGCACATTGGTTCAAACGGTAGATTCCAATTTGGTGTTATCATGATCGGCGCATTAGTGAGTTTTTCTCTAAGAATATTAAAAGATTTGATACATTCATCTGAAAAGATGAATGGAGCATCCTTTTCTAGGAGTTTATTCATAGGAGTGTCAATTTTAGAAAAATCTTTTATGAAACGTCGGTAAAAACCGGCATGCCCTAGAAAACTCCTAACTCCTCTAACATTGGTGGGATGTGGAAGTTTAGCAATTACATCTACTTTAGCTCTATCCACTTCAATTCCTTCCTTTGAAATTTTATGACCAAGAACGATGCCTTCTTTAACCATGAAATGGCATTTCTCCCAATTAAGTACTAGATTTGATTGTTCGCATCTAATAAGCATTCGTTCCAGATTAACTAGACATGATTCAAATGTATCACCGAAGACTGAAAAGTCATCCATGAAAACTTCCATGCATTCTTCTATCGTGTCATGAAAAATCGCCATCATACACCTTTGAAAGGTTGCAGGGGCGTTGCAAAGTCCAAATGGCATGCGTTTGTAAGCAAAAGTACCATAAGGGCACGTGAACGTGGTTTTCTCTTGGTCCTCGGGTGCTATTGGAATTTGAAAATATCCGGAAAATCCATCTAGAAAACAATAGTAACTATTTCCGGCTAATCTTTCCAACATTTGATCTATGAAAGGTAAGGGAAAGTGATCTTTTCTGGTGGCGTCATTTAATTTTCTATAATCAATACACACACGCCATCCTGTTACAGTCCTAGTAGGAATAAGCTCATTTTTCTCATTTGTAATGACAGTCATGCCACCCTTCTTAGGCACGCATTGAACTGGGCTTACCCATGGACTATCAGAAATTGGATATATTAAACCTGCATCTAGCAGTTTAATAATTTCTTTCTTAACTACATCTTGCATATTAGGATTTAGTCTTCGTTGGCGTTGCACATACGTTTTATGACCTTCTTCCATTAGGATTTTATGTGTGCAATACGAAGGACTTATTCCTTTAATATCATGAATCTTCCATGCAATAGCTGGTTTATGAGCTTTCAACACAGAAATGAGTTGTGATTTCTCATTTTCAGTAAGAGAAGACGATATTATTACAGGTAATTCAGATTCACCATGTAAATAAGCGTATTCAAAATGGTTTGGAAGTGGCTTTAACTCTAATTTCGGAGGTTCTTCTATCGATGATTTATATCGATATCTGTCTTCTTCTTTTAGCATTTGAATTTCTTCTGTTGTTGGTTCATATCCATTAGCTATAAGTGTAGCTAACATTTCAGCTTCATCAATTGGTTCAGTTCCTTCTCCTAAAGAACATTCTCCTGTTCCTTGTAATTCTGGAAATTCTTCTAACAATTCTGCATGTAAATCTATAGTTTGAATATAATAACATGTATCATCTGCAGATTGCGGTTGTTGCATTGCTCTATCAACTGAAAAGGTAACACTCTCATCCTCTATACTTAGGGTCAATTTCTTACCAAACACGTCTATCATTGCTTTAGCCGTGTTTAAGAATGGTCTTCCTAATATGAGAGGAACTTGAGAATCTTCTTCCATGTCCAGAACAAAAAAATCTACTGGAAATACTAAAGTACCAACTTTAACTAGCATGTTCTCCATTATCCCTCTAGGATATTTTATTGATCTATCAGCTAGTTGTATGCTTATTCTTGTTGGTTTCAATTCTCCAAGGTCTAGTTTAGCGTATAGTGAATACGGCATTAAATTTATACCAGCACCTAAGTCTGCCAATGCTTCTATTGAACTAAGACTACCCATAAAATATGGAATTGGGAAACTTCCTGGATCAGATAGTTTTTCTGGTATCTTATTCAACAGCACTGCTGAACAATTAGCATTCATAGTAACGGCCGAGAGTTCTTCCATTTTCTTTCTATTCGTGATCAGATCTTTCAAGAATTTAGCATATCTAGGCATTCCTGAAATCACATCAATGAAAGGAAGATTTACATTTATCTGTTTAAACATATCCAAGAATTTGGATTGCTCGGCTTCAAGTTTCTCTTTCTTCATTTTACTCGGGTAAGGAAGTGGTGGTTGGTATGGTTTAACATAAGGTTTAGCCTTAACTGTGTTATCTTCATTAACCTTTTCAACTATCGGTTCTTTTTCCTTATCTTGATCAGGTTGTGGTTCTTGTGGAGTAGGAATAGCTTCATCAGAAGTTACAGGTATTTCAGGTGGTTTAAGTGTTGTACCACTTCTTGTGGTAATGGCTTTAGCTGTTTCATTCCGGGGGTTTGCATTTGTATCACTAGGTAAACTTCCCGATTTTCTTTCACCTATTAACCTTGCTAGGTTACTTACTTATTGTTCCAAGTTTTGAATAGAAGCTTGTTGATTTTTAAATGCTTGAGCATTTTGTTCATTAGTTTGTTTCTGAGATGTGAAAAACTGCGTTTGAGTTTCAACTAGCTTCGTCATCATATCTTCTAAATTTGGCTTTTTATCATCGGTTTGTTGTGGTGGTTTGTTTTGAAAATTAGGTCTTTGCTGGTTGTAAGTATTATTGGATACTTGTTGATTGCTAGGACCTTGTTGGTTGTTGTATGGAATATTTCGATTATAATTCTGGTTTTGATTGTAAATCTGTCTTGGCGGTTAATAATTATTCTGATAATTATTTCCAGGCCTTTGGTTTATGTATGAAATATTCTCTCTTTGTTCCATTGTTAATTCAATACTGAGACAATCTTTTGTCAAATGTGGTCCTCCACACTGCTCACAACTAATTCGTATTGAGTGAATATCCTTAGTCATCTTTTCCATTCATCTCTCGACAGCATCTATCTTTGCGGAAATGGAATCTAAGTCATGGCTAGAATCGGCTCTAGCTGCTTTAGATGATCTAACGATATCTTTTTCTTGGTGCCACTCATGTGAGTGGGAAGCAGTGTTATCAATAATTTTATAAGCATCAGTTTCGGTTTTCTTCATAATGGAACCACCAGCTGCTATATCGATGTCTTTTCTTGTAGTGATGTCGCATCCTTGGTAGAATATTTGTACTATTTGACAGGTGTCTAAACCATGTTGCGGACATCCTCTTAATAACTTTCCAAATCTTGTCCACGCCTCATATAGAGTTTCATTCGGTTTCTGTGTGAACGTAACAATTTCTCCTTGAAGTCTTACGGCTTTAGATGCCGGAAAGAATTGTTTAAGAAATTTTTCAACTAAAACGTCCAATGTATCGATCGCCCCTTTACGTAACGATTCCAACCAATCTTTGGCTTCTCCCTTTAAAGTCCAGGGAAATAACATGAGATATATTTGTTCATCTTCTACTTCTCGGATTTTAAATAGTGTGCAGATCCTATTAAAGGTACGAAGATGTTCATTTGGATCTTCCTTCGGCGCACCACTAAATTGGCATTGATTAGTCACCATGTGTAGAATTTGTCCTTTGATTTCATAATCTGGCGCATTAATGTCTGGATGAGTAATTGCGTGACCTTGGCCAGTACGTTTAGCTCTCATTCGGTCTTCCATACTTAAAGGTTCTGTTACTTCCATAATTGAATTTGTTGAATCGGAATCACTAGAGGATTCTGATTTAATGGTTCGTTCCTCAACAATCTCTGTTTGAATGATTGGTGGTTCCGGAGGAAAATTTAGTGGTTCAGGATCTATGAATCGTCCCTGAATATTCTCCGGATTCTCAATTGTGAGGTTGGGTTCAAAAAATGGATTATCGACGGCGACAATATTAGCTCGATGTCTTGATCTAGTTACAGGTGGTGAACGTACAAAAGGTGATGAACGTCTTGCTCGGTGCATTCACTGAATATCCTATTAGTTTTTAAAAGGAAAGAAAAATTATATAAGTTATCCAATTAATAGACTTTTCTGATTTTGCCCACGTTTCGAATAGCCAAAAGATGCAGCAGAGGGGCAGGATTCGTTTGGTCTCAATATAATTGAGAACTGTTTGGCTCCAATAACCCGGTCCACGTACAAATCCAACTATTACTACGAACCAGAAAATTTTGATGTCTATCAATTTAACCACTTAAAATAAATTTTCGTAATTTTAAGAAATTTAGATAAGAAGTAGAATAAAAATCTATGTCCTAAAACTAGAATAGCGAGAAATAAGAAAGAAAAAGAGCGTGTCGGAAAAAGATCGAAAAAATAAAAATAAGAAAGAAAAAGAGTGACTTATAGAACTTAAAAACACTCGACTAACCCAACCTTATTACTATCACTAACTTAAAATTATAATCGCAAATTGAGATTACTAATTGGAATGATAATTGATACATAGGTAAAAGGCGTCTAAAAATATTAAAGCTTACAAGTAAAACTATATCCCAAATGGCAATAACTTAAAAAGAAACTAAAACTTAAAAAGGTGTCGCAGAATTCTAAAGCACCTAAATCTTAGTCTAAAGAAAAAGCACTTAAGGGATTTTACGGCAAAGCCTAAAAATCTAGAAATAAAAATATAACTATGGCAAAAACTAAGTTTAAAACTAAAAACTAGCGAAAAACACAAATATTACGCTAAAACAATTAAAAAGGGATAAAATATAAAAATATACAAAAAGTTGTAAAAAGTACAATTTTTATAAAAATATTATTTTTATAATATTTATTTTATAAAACTATTAATTTTACAAATTAATTAAACTAATTTAACTAAAATATAAATTAAATAAAAAGAAACTTAAAACTAATTATAATAATAATAATAATAATTAGGGTTAATAATAATAGTAATTAATAATTACCCCGTATTTAATGCCTGATTAGGGTTTCTGTCGGCGTGTCAGAGTGGCTCCGCGAGTCGCGGTATTCGAAGCTGAAAACTCCGCGAGTCGCGGGGTTCTAATTTTCAGATGACAGGTTGATTAAAATTCGACGCGTTTTACTTTTTTTTTTTTTTTTTCTGTTTTATATAAAAATATTTATATAATAAAAACTTAAATTTTTAAAAACTAAAATAAAAATAGAAATATCTTATAATAAAACTCTTAAAACTAGATTTATAAATGTTTTTTTTTTCGGTTTTTAAATTTATATTTTAAATAAACACAAAATTTTTAAATAAAACTTATATTTTTATAAAATAAAAATAAAGAAACTTTATAAAACTTAAATATTTAACAAACTCTTAAAAATATTTATATTTTTGTTTTCTTTTTATGTTTTCGAATAATTAAAAACGTATTTTTACAAAAGCGTATTTTAATAAAAGTAAACTAAAAATAATTTTTTTTTTATATTTAGCGTTGCGCTTCCGGCTTTTAAGCTAGATTGTTCCCCGGCAGCGGCGCCAAAAATAACTTGATGTCAAAGCAGAGGTGTATATAAAATAGCTTATATTTTACAAGGAAATACTATTAAATATTATACAATTTTACACAAGATATTTATTTATTTATAGAATGGATATACTTAAACCTTGCTACAACACTTATAGGCAGTGTACCTAATCGTACAGTAGTGTAGTTTTTAATAAGTCCGGTTCGTTCCACAGGAAAAATCTTTAAACAAAGCTTAACGCTATATTAGTTACTTTTATAAAAATACAAATATATATATATAAGTAATATTATTATTATAAAGGGGGTTTTTACCGTTTAATGACCGGTTTGTCGATTTTAAAACTTTAGTCGCAGTTAAAACCAAATGTAAAAAAAATAAATACAAGACTTAATTTAAAGCGTAAAGTAAATAACGATAATGAAATTGCGATAAATAAAAGTGCGATAAAATAAACTTGCGATAATTAGAAGTACGCTAATTAAAAGTGCAATTAAATACAATAACAATAAAATAAAATGCAATAATTAGAAGTGCAATTAAATATAAAATAAAGGAAATTAAATATGAAATAAAATAATTATGCTTATTTAAACTTCCGTAATCATGATGTTTGACGTGTTGATTTTAGTTTTATGCCCATGGGTTAATTGTCCTTTGTCCTGGATTATTTAATATGTCCGTCTAGTTTTTGTCCATAACAGTCCATCAGTCATAAATATAAAGTGCGAGTGTCCTCGTCAAATTATTCTTATACCCGAAGTTAAATATTCCAACTAATTGGGGACTTAAACTGTAACAAGATTTGAATACTTTGTTTAATAATTACACCAGGATGTCGACTGAGTGTAACCCAAGGTTTTAATACTATGTTATCAATTATACTAAGTGTCCTTGTACATAATTTCACCCCTGTTTTAATTATTCTAGTGGCTATTAATCCATTCCCGTGTCCGGTTAAATGAACTATTATTCGTACATATAAATACCCCGCCCATCGTGTCCGATCGAGTGTATATGGTAATTTATGGGTACGTCCAATTATAAATCTTTATATTAACATTAACAAACTATCATTTAGTTAAACAAATATAAAGCCCATTAATAGCCCATAGTCTAATTTCCACAAGTGTCGTTCTTTTGTCCAAACTCCAATTATGGTACAAAGCCCAATTACCCAATTTTAGTAATTAGCCCAACATCATGATTACTTCGGATTAAATAAGCATAATAATAACTTAGCTACGAGACATTAATGTAAAAAGGTTGAACATAACTTACAATGATTAAAAATAGTGTAGCGTTACACGGACAGAATTTCGACTTACACCCTTACAACATTCGCTAACATACCCTTATTATTAGAATTATAATTAAAATTAAAATTAAAATATAAATATAAATATATTTACGTATACATATATAGAGAGATTGAATTATTGATATTAAAATTCGTCGAACTGCGTTGGCTTTTATAGGGAATTGAGTCCAGGGGAACTCCGCGAGTCGCGGCCATTTCCTCCTTCAAACTCCGCGAGTCGCAGAGTTTGAAATTCCAGCTCACAACTTTGGCTTCTTTCTTTGCCGACGGTTTATTTTATAAATATAATATATATATAATTAATATAATTAATTATATATTATATTATATTTATATACATAGTTAAATTGTAATTTTTAGTCCATTGCGTTGAGCGTTGAGAGTTGACTCATGTCCCGGTTCCGGATTTTCGAACGTCCTTGCGTACAATTTAATATCTTGTAAATTGCGTTTTGAATCTTGTACTCTTGTAATTTCGAGACGTTTCTTATCAATAATTGGAACCTCTTTGATTGTATTTTGTACTTTTGAGCTTTTTGGACCTTTGCGTCTTCAAATCTTCGTTTTCGCCTTTTGTCTTCGTACTTATTTATTTAAACAATTACAATGAAAATATAATACATTATCATATGAAAACCTATTATTTAGGAGGGATATTGCTATGAAATATATGTTCCTTTTTAGCCTTATCAGTCATCTAGTCAATATTCATCTTCTTCGAGGCGAATGATTCAATGGAAAATGAAAGAAAATAACATCATTCATTCATTTAAAAGAAAATAACCAGAGTATTACAAAAACTTAACGAAATCTTCCAAACAATAGAAGTACTAAATGGTAACATAAAGAATACTATGAAAATGAAAAATTTAAATGTCCCTAGTGGTTTCCAAAAAAACTCTTTATTGTGCCTCTTCATTCTTCTTCTTATCCGAACATTGATTTTTGAAATGCCCTACTCCTCCGCAGTTATAGCAAGTAGGAACGGTTGCATTTGCCTTTATAGTTGGAGTTTTTGTTACAGGAATAACGACTCTACAATTCTTGGCTATGTGACCCACCTTCTTGCACTTGGTGCACTTGGCCTTACACCATCCTTCATGATGTCTCTCACATCTTTTGCAAAAGGATGTTTTCCCTTATACAACTTGTTGAATTTTCCCTTATAAAGCTTGTTGAATTTGCTTTTAGAATTTTCTTGCTCCATTCCTTCTCCCTTCCTTTTTGCACCTTCTTTCTCCTTATGTTTGTCGATGAAATAGCTTGCCATGCAAGCAGCTTCTTGTATGGTGCTCAGATTCTCCAAGATAACATCTCTTCGGACTTCATTAGGCAATCCATTGATATAGCATTGGATCCTTAGATATTCGGGAGTAGCCATGAGAGCAAACTCTTGAAATTGATTGGTGTAGCTCATGAGATCAGCATTCAACATTTCTATATTACTGAGCCCAGGTCTTTCAGTACTCTTGTATGTAGGGGGAGGGTAGTTCATGAAACTTTGATGAGAACGAATAGTCGAAAGGTTTCGTGGTACGCCATTGTTGCCATTGTTGCCATTGCCTTGCGCGGCAGCCAACAGTTGTTGAAGTTGTGCGGGAGTCAAAGTAACATTTGGAAGAGCGTTAGCGCCACGAGTTGATTGAGCCATTGATCTTCAACACATACAATAGTATTAGTCGACAAACAACACTTATTCAAATCACAAACAACAACACAAAACACAATTCACAGTCACATCTGATTATTATTATTTAATTCATAAAAAAATTCATAATCAGATTTTAAATGTTTCTGCTATAGTACTCGATCAAATTCTTCATGGAGCTCCAACTTTGATTTCTCTTTTGATGATTATAACAACAAATTGAAATGAGGAATGTGATCTACATCATAAATCGAACATTCGTTGATCATAAAATCGAATTAATAACAACAAATTCGAAGTGATTTGATCCGAGTTCGTCGTTTTTAACCGAAAATGAAGATTGATTAGTTTCGTGAGATTTAGAGCACCTCAGGTTCATTCGAGCATAGTTTTGGATTCCTTATAGATCAGTTATGATTCGAGATGCCTTGAATTAGATGAAGAAACATCACAGCACTCAACATCTCGAAGTCACAGTTTGAAGTCCTTTGGTCAACGTTTTGATTCTCGAATTGAAGGATGTTTCTAGTTCAATTCAAGGTTTTCGAGCATCATAAACTTGATTTGCAACATTTTTGTTGAAGGAATCACAAGCTAACACTGTCCGAATTGATTGTTTGATTTTCAAGTTCATATAGAACTTGCGTCAGTGTTCTTCATTCAATATCAGAATTTGATGTTGTTTTTGCCCATGAAAACTTCAGTGATCCTCTTACTCGCTTCTATGTGATCACGTTTCAAGTTATTTTGAGGTCTGAATTGCTTGATTTTGAAAAATTAGCAAAATTAAATGATGAACAACCACTGTTACGATGAAGTTGAAGCACATTTAGTTAATAATGATAGTTATGATTCTGATTCGGTTACCAGTTTCCCTTAGGATTCGTATGATTTGGTGTTCTGATTGAGATTTGGTTGTTATTGAAATGGTTATAGATTCGGTTGTTTATCTGATTCGTATCTAATTCGGATAGTACCTTATTGATTGATTTGCACAGTGATCTATGCGGGTCTCACCTGACTTCTTCATTGGGCTTGTACAACACTTTTTTGGGCCTATCCGAATGTATACAACAGCCCATGTTTAATATGTCTGAATCTGGTTACAACTGGGCCATACGAATCTGATAAGCCCAATAACATGAATTCAGTCCAAATGGCAGATTCTGATGATATTTACTCATTCGGTCCCTATCAGAATCTCAGACTTTGCATGACCAGTCCCATATCCGAATCTGACTCGAATTTGACACTTTTGGTCCCTATAAGATTATCATAATTTACAGGGGTGGTCCCTATCCGAATTTGGACCTCCAAAGCACATTTTTCCAATATTTTTGAGGCTCAGATTCTCTCGGCTTTTCTCGTATACGTTATTTAAGATATTTTGGGGAATTTCCGAATACATCAACCATTTTAAACAGTGACGATTTTATTTCATGCAAGCATTATTGTGGGGGAGATATGTATATGGTTGATGTGTGTATGACTTCCATACACTCAGTATGGGACTCAAACTTAACATTGTGACTTCTATACATGTACGGTATAGGACTCAAACTTCAAAGAAAGAATTGTTTATTTGGGGGGATCTAGAGACTCGAAGAAGATCCTACATCATGTGGGGAGCTTTATTATGGCCTATATCGAAAGTACTCTTTGGAATGAAGATTAGTTCAAGATACGTCTGGGTAGTGAAAGTGACGGTATAGATACCACATATGATTATTGGGACTACCTGCGGGATCCAATATGATCGAACCTTTGATGTGAGCCCATGTACTTTGAGGGGGGAGCTTCTAAAGTATCGAAACGACTTCTCAATGCAAGCAAATTCTAAAGTGACAAAGTCAAAGCATTACTTGTTTGACGAGTGTGCAAAGGAAAACGAAAAGAGACTTCCACATCCTTGGGGGAGTATTTAAGACGTTAGGAACTTCGAATGAGCCAACGATCACAAAGCTACCTTATATCGAGTTGAGCGATATAATGAACTAATTCGTGCCCCATATACTTTGTGAGGGGAGTTTCTCAAGTTTTTCTAGCTTACTAATCAAGGCAAGTGTTAGATGGGAGTTATATTCTTCAACGACATGAAGTGATGCTACGATTAATGTCAAATGGTTGCGCATTTCCTCTGTGCAAACTCAAAGACCATTGAAGTTAGAAGAATTCCAACATTCAAGATCTACTTCAACGGCCATGCAAGATTCATGAGAGGAGCTAATTAGTGATATCATGTTTCTTTCATGTAATTTTGTATGTTTTTCCTATGGAGTGTTCGTTTGAAAGTATGATTACCTCATGAGGGGAGATTGTTAGAACCCTAGAAATGAGTCAATCATACTCCCAAGAGATCCTTTAGATGAGGGCTATATAAAGGACCTAGGAACTCCATAGAAATCAACAATAGCCAATGTACTTTATAGAGATCAAGGAAGCCGTGGTATGAAATTCTCATTTGCTCTCTGGTTTCCTTGATTCATTTATGGCTATTCATTCCATTCATCGTGTTCATGTTGATCTTAGGATCTAACATGAATGCTTCTTAACTTTACTAAAATCCATAACAAACTACAATTTTGATTTAAAAACTATTCGAATCATGATGAACGATACTTAAATTGTAACACCAAATTCAACTTAAAAATTGATCTTAACATTGAAATCACTTGACACTTTCTACACAAAATCTGTTCTATATTACTATACTAACACTCAAAAAATTACTAAATCTTACGAAAAACTAAACCGACCGAATGAATTTTTATTGACTTTTGTTAAAAGTCAACAAACTGAAAGACAAATTCAACAGTTTTTAATCAATTTTAAAGATTTACGTAGTTTCTAGGTTTAAATTTTACGTAAACTACAACATTTAATTAGAATTTTTGCCTTACAAATTTGCTTGTTGGCTAAACCATCAACAAAAGTCAAAACCAGATGTTATTCACTTATTCTGCTCAATTAAATGAATTAAAATATAAATTAAGCTTGATGATCAACTAAGCTATTTTTGGTAAGGCTCTGATACCACTTGTAGGGTCAGATAGCTCAAATTCTTGTATTTGATCTTATGGAGATTGTTATAGTATATTAATGATATTGCCATAAGGATGAAGATGATGAATATTATTAATATGATGATTGTAAGATGAATCCAGATGAAAATCAAAAGTAGTAACTATAATACTGATAATCAATGGAACAAGTACACACAATATGATTGTTCAACAGATTTCGTGAACTCGGTTACTAATCTAGTCTCTAATCTAGGTGATTAGAGATTAATTGGGATGAGCTAAGAATGTTACTATGTGTTTTTGAATAGCTAAGCCTAGTGTGAATTTGTGAGGCGAGTATATTTATAGTCATATACACACACTCTTACAAGTTCACCATCACATATACACAAAAAAATTTCTATTTCTAACAATCTCAATAGAAAAATTTAATAGATATGACTTGTTTAATTAATCAATTCTAATCTTACAAATTTGAATTATGATTTATTTTGTTACTACATTTCATTTATGATTATTATATATTTAATTATAAACGGTTTAATCTTTTGTAAACAGCAAGATGCATCAAAATACATTGAAGAAAATTAATAAATGTAAAAACTTGATTGATTCATTAACTAACTTTTTTGGCATATGATGATTTCAACTCGTTTTATTTATTGCATATGTGTAGAGTATTTTTGATGGTATCTAATTTATATATCTTGATTGATTTACAACTTATTTTATATACTATATATATTTTCAATTAACTATATAATATATATATATATATATATATATATATATATATATATATAAATAACTATTTCTTGATATGTAATTAATACAAAATGTTATTTAATAATATATTTTTAATATAATGAAATAGTTAATGGGTTGGGCTCGCTTCGATGAGTAAAAAAAATAGTAAAAAAGTATTGGCCAGTGCAACACAAATACCACACGGGAACAATGTGATATATGATTGCATTTTATTTTGATCTTGTTTATTTAATGTACGATTGTGGGGTTACCTTCAAGTTGTTGTAGGCTGGGTGGTTATCATTGTACAAAGTTATATGTTCCCATTTAAAATATTTTACGTGTAACGTGCTAAACAAGATTAAAAAATAAATATTAGTTAAAAGCTACAAAATATGCATAATTTAATTTTCTAGAATTTAACCAATTAAACTCCCATAATTTAGTTGTTGCAAAACATTGTATAAAAAATTAACTGTTAAATAAAAGTAAATAATAATCTTTATGTACAACTCATTTATATACGTACAATATCTAATGGGGTTGTCTTGAAAATGTGCAAAAGAATATCTAATTATAAAAGAAAAACCTTTGAACTACAAATTATATAAAACGAAATAAAAAAACAAACACTTTAAAAAATAAAAAATAACATAAATATGGAAGTCACGTATGCTTCAAAGTTTCACGTTGAAAGGCAATATATATATATATATATATATATATATATATATATATATATATATATATATATATATATATATATATATATGTATATATATATATATATGTATATATATATATATATATATATGTATATATATATATATGTATATATATATGTGTGTATATATATATGTATATATATATGTGTATATATATATATGTATATATATATATATATATATATATATATATATATATATATATATATATATATATATATATATATATATATATATAGTGAGGATTCATAGAGAACTAAGGGTGTGAGTGAACCAGATAACTCCACATACTTAATGCACCTGCACCTAGCATATGCACATGTTCTTCAGTCTGCCCACAGACGTCTGTGAGCAAATTGATTTTTTTTTCACAAGCCACGAATTGTGTTCAGTCTGCCCACATATTGAATTCAATCTATGGGCATATTGAGTTCAATTTTTGGTAAATTAAACTCAATCTGCCTATAGAGAACTCAATCTGTCTACAGATTGAAATCAATCTATGGCCAGAATGAGTTCAATCTGTATCGCGATCGAGTGTATATGTAAGATGTAATTCCATCTTCTTTGGGAACAAACAATTATACTATAGATTAAGTTTTATGTACACCAACAACAATTCTATATATACAGCATGATTCAACATTCTATTAAAATTTCTCTCTAAATTTATGTGCATATTGTAAATGAATATCCCAAATTCAAGCCTATCTAACTATTAAATTTGAGCTCGAATTCATGAGTTAAAAATTTGGAAAAAAAAGTCAACAATTTCTTCATAACTCAAATTCATAATCTATATGATGTTTCAGGTTGTAATGACGATACACAAGTATTAGATGCAATATTTTAAGCTACTTTCATGTTGAAATCATCATCTAAAATGGATTTGATTGATGATTGAATTCGTATTCATCGTTCATCATATCGGGATTTTGATTTTTCCTTTAGTTCTATGGTTTCTTTTCTATCCAAAGTTCTCTTAGGATCCTTTCACACACACACACTCTCTCTCTCTCTCTCTCTCTCTCCCTCTCTCTCTCCCCCTATATATATATATATATATATATATATATATATATATATATATATATATATATATATATATATATATATATATATATATATATATATATATATATATATATATATATATATATATATATATATATGAGAATCAGGAGTGTGTCACATGAGATGAATTAAACGTCACATCACTGTGACAAGTTAAACAAAATCAAAGAAAATTACGAAAATACCTCTCATGCTACATGATCAAACGTACTTTTGGGGGTTAAGGTAAACACACACTTGAGTGCAATATTTAGGCTTTAAGGATCAAACATAACTCAAACCTCTGATATAGGTCGTGGATAACCTTCACTGGAATCGTAAAGATTCTGGCAGGGTGGTCGAACGTTAAGTCCACCACTTTCCAGCTTACATGATCGAGTGGCCCAATGTCATGAAGGATTCATAGTTCATGGAACATACATGAAATTCTTAGAGATTGTGGATGTTGAGGGAATACTTATTTGTTCGACTTGTGTGCTTGTTACGTACGAACGTATGCTTATTTAAGGGTTTTAGGGACTTGTATTTATAGACTAACAATTTGAGTTGTACAAAAATACAAACCATAGATACATGCAATCCTATCCATAATTAAGTTACATTAATTAAGGAAACTAAATCCAGATTCAACTTATCCTTGAGCTGCAATTTAAAGACTAGAAATGGTCAAAGACCGCATCCAATGGTATAGGCGCATCCCTACGTGCACCGATATACCCTTGTGTGCTTAAACGACATGTGGCGTGGACACTAAATATGCGACTTGATATTCTTATATCGTGGGTGGATTTAAGTTTTAATGCGCATAATATGCGGACGCGCATCTATGCGCTTGATTACTGCGTTAAAAATGGAAAAATAATTGCTCTTTTTTAATCGAAGACGACACACCGGTCTTTGGCCAATATATGGTATATAAATATAAATATAACAAAAACAAAGATGTGGATTTTTTGAGAGGACTATCCATGCACACAAATTATTCACCAATATATTCCATATACATAGGCTAATGATATTTCCACCATCATTTTTACTATATCCACCTAAATGCTTTAAAATACCCTTAATGATAGCTTACGTACATTTCTTGTTATAATCAAACTGGGAATATTTTTGAAAACCAAGTAACAAATGATAGTGGAAGTATAACCTTGAAGGTGGAAGTATCACCTCCCATATACATAATGTCATGAGTCATGATCTATTCAGTGGTGCCACACTCTTTAAGACATAAATTCGCCTTTGTAACAAGGCTCTGTTTATTTGAAGACGAGTAAGAAGGCGAAAGAGAAATACACCTCGGGTTCTTTTAAATTCGAGTATTTTTATGAAGATTTGGATTACGGTGAGGATATCCAAAATTATATTAGGGCGGCTCAAGTGGGCAACAAGTTTGGTTCATCGAGTGCATCTATAGGTGATTCGTATAACAATTTCTCTCAAAAACTGGTGGATCATGGTGCAATTCCTCCTTCATTGGGTACTATGATTGACGACGGTTCTTCTAATGCCCTTTCCCTTAAGATTGAGAACTATTCCTGAAAAAAAGGTCGGGAGATTTTATACGGCAAGTTAAAAAAGGTTATACGTTAGTTTTTGTTGGTTATAGTTTTGGTTAGAAGAATGAGATGGTTGCTTAGTGTTTGGAAGGATGTTATCCCACATAGGTGGGAGGAAGAAGTTAGAGGTGAGTGACTTTGTTATAAAAGGATGGCTAAGTCTTCATTCCAATTTGCACCAATCAATACACTTTAAGTATTTGATTATTTCTTTATTTCTTACTCTTGTTTGAGAGTTGTTCTAGTTAAATATTTGGGAGAGTGTAGTTGGCTTAAGAGATAAAGAATAGTGCATTGACAAAGCCCAGAAAAAGAGAAGGGTTGGAACTGAAAAACGGACTGAGCAAACTATGAAGGAGGCTGTGGACAAATCACAAGGACGAAATCTACCTTCAAAGAATCCAAATGATTCAGTATTTGCTGAAGTCATTAACGAATACCTTGCTCCTGACTCTAAGCCTCTACGGACAATATTCTTCATTATCCTTTGATATTAGAAATCCTAAAATATCATCGTATTTTTCATTATAAATATCCTCCATATTTCTGAAGATATTTCCATAATTATTCTTATCTTAAAACATTTACCTCTTCGCGCTATCTGCATTACATCATAAAAGAAATTATTTTAATTTCTAAATTCTGAAACCCTCGAGTTTAAGATAAGAATGTTTTTGAAGTAGTGTTGGGAACTGAAGAATGAGTTAGTATAATATAATGACACTTGATCAACGTGATTATATTACAGTAAGTCATGCTGAGTTTCTAATGGAACATGATGATTCACAGACCATAACGTCATCATGTGCCATGTTACACGACTCTTGTATTCTATTTAACCTCTAAAAATATCAAGAATATATTTTCTTGATGATTCGGTCTTTTTCAGGATATTCTGTTAATTTGACAAATCAAGACTGTGCCATTACAAAATTCTTCTTAGAACATTAACTATGTTCATTCTGAAATTTATATCTGCGAATTCTGGACCATTACAAGCGGTGCTAAATCGCAAGAAGAGGAAACGAAAGAATGAAGCTTCGAAATAGAAATTGGAGTATAAATCGCAGCAAATAGGAGAAAGCATTAACTGAGGATGAAAATGATTATAGAAGACAGAAGCAGGGACTTGGAAATATAAAGGAAGATATAAAACCCAACAACAACCCAGAAATTATAAACCGTATATATCGATGCATATAGCAATATAAAGACACAGAAGAACTAAAAACACTATAAAACCAAGAGTATAGTAGAAGTAAATAGGTTCTTCCGGTGGCAGATGAAAAAGAAGAATGACAGATATAAAAGTTAGGAGGATATCAAGAATCAGAACAGGATGGAGCATATTGACGAATGATTTAAGGTATGAATTAAAAGAGAAAGAATAGAAGGTGCGAGTTGAAAGGAAACGAAGGGGGTAGATTTATAGTAAAATATCCGACAGAGCAATCAAAAAGGATGATCGCATTAAAAAACGGGTCCTAACTTCCTTAATTATCGAAGAACCAAATCTTTTTATGAAGATTTTCTCTAAATTCCTTGAAATTCGAAAATCAATCGTAACTACATCACCGATTAAGTCAAACTTGCCTTTGCTCATTCTACTCTTTTACGATAGCTTCATTCATACGCTTCGAGAAATCAAATTATTTTATCCATATTACTCGATGATGATAAAATTTTATTTATCAACTCATATTTGTCATGAAAATATTCTTATTGTTATCTATGACGACCTCGATCAAATTTCGGGGACGAAATTTCTTTAACGGGTAGGTACTGTGACAACCCGAAAATTTTCGACCAAATTTAAACTTAATATTTATATGTTTCTGACACGATAAGCAAAGGTTGTAATATTGAATCTTAAAAACTTTGAAACTACATTCATGTAATCAATTACCCTTCGACTACTCTTGATGATTCACGAACAATTATGTGTAAATAAATAAATAAATAAATAAATATATATATATATATATATATATATATATATATATATATATATATATATATATATATATATATATATATATACATACATATGTGTGATTATTAAATTGAGATATATTAATAAAACATTTAACGGTTTAGTTGATATGAATATAAGCTATGAGATCTATTTTATGAACTTGGAAACGTTATCAAAGTATTGAATGAATAATACTTTACATGAACGTATTTGTTCGATGTAAGTTTATTATATTTATCGACGAGATTAAAAGATAATATCAAATGAGTTATTTATCAGATACATTGTATGATTACGAGTCTTTGTTGAGAGGTCCACTTTGAAATTAGGAAACCTTTCCTTTTAACGGTATCCGGAATATTTGGTAAAGTAATTTACATGTAAGAACAAATGTGTCAAATGACGAAGGTTAGACAAAAGTTAGTGGATAACTGGATTTCCTAATATTCAACTGACATATTTTCAAACGTAAGAAAACGATTTTGAAAACTAAATTATTGTAATTTGTTATTTATGAAGGTAAATTGATTATATAGAATTAGCATAATTTAAGCTTTATATTATAAGGGTATATATATAGTGTTTCTTAAACGAAAACGTTTTTTGATATAATAGACTTATATATTTAAGAACGTATTATGACATAACAACTTCTACTATTATAACCTTTGTAATAAAATAATTTTTGAATATAAAATAATTTGATTATTAAAATGTCTTTATGAACGTTTGTATATAAATAAATTATATCAATTTTAGACTTTAAAATACAAATGTTACGAAATAATATTTCTTATTATTTAAATGATTTCAAAATATATAAGTTTTGAATATAATTAGTTTTGAAAAACTATATATATTATATTGTTAAATAAATACTTTAAATTTATAATTAGAAATGAAAATATAGATATATATATATTTTAAATTAGTCATAACACGTTTCGATAACATGTATATACAACGAGACGATGATTTATAGAAGCAAATGACCAAAACACTCAAATACATAAGTTACACTTCGTGTAATATAGTTTACTAATGATTTAAGTCTATATTTGTAGCGACCCGACAAAATCGTCTTTTGACGGCGCCGTCTACTTAGGTCCCGTTACGTGGTCATAAGTCTTTAAAACAACGTTTGACCAAAAGTATGTCGCATTCATTTCAAAAGTAAAAATGTTTCAAGGTTTACAAGGTAGTTTGACAACTAGTTGCATAACAAAGTTTAAAGTACAATTTAAACATATGCGACACAAATGAAAGTAGCCAAAAGACGCTCCACGTATGCATGTTTACTCGACATCCAAGCAAGTATCAAAAGTAATGAGCGGAAGCATGTATCACACAAATGTTTAAGGACCTGAGAAAAACATAGAAATCTGTCAACGAAAATGTTGGTGAAATCATAGGTTTGAGTAAGTAAGTACAAGTGAACCACAAGATTTGCAACAATGATATAATAGCAATACATTCCAAAAGTTTGTTTCACGAGCACCCAATTATCAATGCTTAATATTCCTTCCATAGAACCCCATCACAATAGTGTTAGAACATACACTGTTTCTCGAAAATATATTTCATTCGTAAACGGTAGCGAACCGTTTGAATGAGGGTTTGTCAAACCCATATGGCCATATAACATAAGTTCTCGCTTACACCCGGCAAGTGTAACTAATGATAATCGAATTGAGGATTTTTGTTCAAACTCGTATGTAGAATGTCTGTTTTCCTGTACTTGTGTTCACTTAGTAAAAAGAAACGTTTATGTTTTCTCATCCCAAATGTAAGTGCAAAAGAGTAAAAGTGGGACTATGATCTCACCTTGTGTGCACGAGTAATAAGTACTTTAACAAGTAATGTGTGCAAAGAACAATGCTAGTCTTGACCTAAACAAATAGGTTTATATCAATATCGGTAAACACGATAGGTCAAAGTGTTCAATTAGTCCTATGGCTCGTTAAGACTCGATCATAATAGCATGTGAATCAAATTGTCATGTTTCATGCAAGGTACAAGTATAAAAGCATGTTAGAACGATTGCACAAACATTTGGTTAAGTTTGATTAAAAGTCAACTTAGGTCGGGTCAAAGTCAACGAAAAAGTCAACACGTTCGGGTCGGGTCCCGAAATATTTTTCTGAGGTTTTTAATCATATATGAGCATGTTAGAACAAGTTACATGTGAATCGGAGGTCCATAGTATAGCAAACATTTTTCGTAAAATGACCAGCGAAGACAGAAGCCTGCCAGTGTATCTGGACGGCGTCCAGATTGTCTGGACGGCATCCAGCTTTGAAGGCTGAGACGGCGTCCAAAGATCTGGACGGCGCCCAGCTTTGAAAACTGGGACAGCGTCCAAGGATCTGGACGGCGTCCAGGTCCGTATTCAAGTCTGATGCAGAAAACTCCTAAGTGCACGAACCAAAAACCAAACTAACACATATTATGATCCGCAAACAACCAAAACATGTATCTTATATCATCGGAAAGGTATTTTGACGAGGAAAATGAATAGACACATTTCAACTAGTAATTCAACACTTACAATAACCCAAAACCGCATTAAACGTTCATAATCAAAGGTTCAAGTTCTAAAAACGCATTTCATGATTCGGGCAACCAATTTACATGTATGATATGCCGTTTCGAAGGTAATCAAACACACATTGCAACAAAACACTTATCAACAATATTTCATAGCATTTAATACATCAAGAGTTCATATAAAGCTTATCAAACCCTAACCAAAATCTCAAAACCAATAATCATGTTAATGTAAGGTTTTCATGTTAATAAACACAACAAAACGAAAATAATGAAGTAACTAACACTTTGAACACACAACCATTAACATCTAAACACATTTCATCATCCAAAATCAAAGATTTACAAAGCTCTTTTTCAAGTTCATGCTAGTTATGTCAATTCACAAGATCGAGCATACAAATTACATATACGACATCACAATGAGCCATAGACACTAATTAACACACCTTTAAGTCAAGAACACTAAAATTATGAAATTTAGAGTTTTTAGAAAGTTACCCAATTGAGATGAAATTAGTATGAAAACGTAGAGAATGAAGAGAGGATTCCAAATATGTAATTTGTTTTGATGTTAGCCTCCAAAATCGGATTTAGATGATGAATTAAGGATTGAATGTTGAGAGGATTTGGAAGTAGTAAAAGATGAGGATGAAAATGAATGGATGAAAGGGGTTTGACCCTTTGACCTAGTCAAGGGTTTGATCCCTTGTCAAGTTTAGTCCCTCAACTTTCGTTCGGGTGCGTGAATTACCTAAACGAGATAATTTAAAACGCGTATTAACAGGAGATGTTATAGTCATATAATGGACTTTAAATAATTAAACAGAAAAGTAAACGGAAAAAGGCAGGATGTTACATTACCTACTCCTTAAAAGAAATTTCGTCCCGAAATTTAAGTAGGCGTAGTAGTCGTTGTTTCTTCCTCGAAATCTTGCGTTTCCGGAACCGGCTCCTTTGCATTTGATCTTGCCTTTCCCAAGTAAACTCGGGTCCCCTTTTGGCGTTCCAACGGACTTTAACAATCGGAATTCGGCTTTGTTTCAATGTCTTGACGGAGGTCTCTACAATTTCAACCGGTTCCTCTACAAAATGAAGTTTGTCATCAATAGTAAGTTCCTCGAGAGGAATGACGATATCGGGTTCGGCAAGGCACTTTTTCAAGTTAGATACATGGAAAGTAGGATGAACGGAGTTCAATTGAGGCGGAAGATCTAAACGATAAGCAACGGTTCCAATACGCTCCAAGATTTCGAAAGGACCAATATACCGCGGATTTAATTTCCCCCGTTTTCCAAAACGAATTACACCTTTCCAAGGTGCGACTTGAAATTCGAGGTCGTTGCATCGTTTGTCGGTATAGCTCTTTTGACGACTCCGGGCCGTCTGAAGCCTATCTCGAATTTGTACGATCTTCTCGGTAGTTTCGTGAATGAGTTCGGGTCCGGTGATTTGCACGTCGCCTACCTCGGCCCAACAAAGAGGTGAACGACATTTTCGGCCATATAGCGCTTCAAAAGGTGCGGCTTTAATACTCGCGTGATAACTATTGTTGTAAGAGAACTCGGCGAGAGGTAAGTGCTTGTCCCAAGCTTTTCCAAAATCAACCACGCAAGCTCGTAACATGTCCTCCAAGGTTTGAATGGTGCGTTCGCTTTGCCCATCGGTTTGAGGATGATATGCGGTGCTCATGACTAAACGCGTTCCCAACGCTTCTTGCAAGGTACGCCAACACCTAGAAACAAAACGGCCATCTCGGTCGGAGATGATCGATAAAGGTACACCGTGTCGGGCTACGATTTCCTTGATGTAAAGTTGTGCAAGTTTCTCCATTTTTTCGGTCTCCTTCATGGCGAGAAAGTGTGCGAATTTGGTGAGACGGTCAACAATAACCCAAATGGTATCATAACCGCCCGTCATTTTTGGTAGTTTGGTGACAAAATCCATCGTTATCCTTTCCCACTTCCATTGCGGGATCTCGGGTTGTTGAAGTAGTTCGGACGGTCTTTGGTGTTCGGCTTTGACTTTGGAACAGGTCAAACACTTGGAAACATAAGTAGCTACGTCCCTTTTGATGTTCGGCCACCAATATTGTTGTTTAAGGTCGTGGTACATCTTATTGGCACCGGGGTGAATCGAGTATCATAACTTATGGGCTTCATCTAAAATAAGGCTTCGTAGGTCCCCATATCTAGGCACCCAAATCCTTCCGGCGAAATATCGAAGTCCGGTCTCCCTAACTTCGAATCGAGAGACGAGAATGTTCAAGAGCTCGTGTGAAACGTTTTCATCCTTGAGAGCCTCATCTTGGGCTACCCGAATTTGGCTATTAAGGTTGGTGTGAATGGTGATGTTTAAAGCTCGGACACAAAGAGGCACCGCTCTTTCCTTTCGACTTAAGGCATCGGCTACTAAATTTGCCTTTCCCGGATGGTAACGAAGCTCACAATCGTAATCGTTCAAAGTTTCAATCCACCGACGTTGTCTCATGTTTAGTTGCTTTTGATCGAAGATGTGTTGGAGGCTTTTGTGATCGGTAAAGATAGTACTCTTGGTTCCATAAAGATAGTGCCTCCACATTTTAAGTGCAAAGACAACGGCTCCGATTTCGAGATCATGTGTCGTGTAGTTTTGTTCATGAATTTTGAGTTGTCGAGAAGCATAAGAAATGACTTTCGTTCGTTGCATCAACACACACCCAAAACCTTGTTTCGAGGCGTCGCAATACACAACAAAATCGTCATTGCCTTCGGGAAGTGACAAGATAGGAGCGGTGGTTAGCTTTGTTTTCAAGATTTGAAATGCGGATTCTTGTTCGGTCGCCCAATTGAATTTCTTTCCCTTGTGAGTTAAAGCGGTTAGAGGACGAGCAACCAAGGAGAAATCCTTGATGAATCTACGGTAGTATCCGGAGAGACCCAAGAATTGACGAATGTGAGTAGGAGTAGTAGGAGTCTCCCATTTACTAATGGCTTCGATTTTCGTTAGATCGACTTTAATACCTTGGTCACTTACAACATGACCAAGAAATTGAACTTCCTTCAACCAAAATTCACACTTGGAGAATTTGGCATAGAGTCGTTCTTGTCTTAAAAGTTCGAGCACAAGTCGGAGATGTTGTTCGTGCTCTTCTTCGCTCTTAGAATAGACCAAAATATCATCGATGAACACGATAACGAATTTGTCAAGGTACGGTTTGCACACGCGGTTCATAAGATCCATGAATACTGCCGGTGCATTAGTGAGACTAAATGGCATGACAAGGAATTCATAACTACCATAACGAGTCCGGAAAGCGGTTTTGGAGACGTCTTCCTCCTTAACCCTTAGTTGATGATAACCCGAACGGAGATCGATTTTTGAATATACACAAGACCCTTGTAATTGATCAAAGAGGTCATCGATGCGAGGAAGAGGATATCGGTTCTTAACCGTCAATTTATTTAGTTCACGATAATCAATGCACATTCGTAGGGATCCGTCTTTCTTCTTAACGAACAAAATCAGAGCGCCCCATGGTGAATGGCTAGGTTGGATAAAACCACGATCAAGTAGTTCTTGGATTTGACTTTGCAATTCTTGCATTTCGGATGGAACGAGTCTATATGGTGCACGTGCTATGGGTGCGGCTCCCAGAATAAGATCAATTTGGAATTCAACTGGTCGATGAGGTGGAAGACCTGGCAATTCTTCGGGAAATACATCGGAATAGTCACTAACAATTGGCACATCATCGATGTGCTTCTCATCGGACTCAACTTTCTTAACGTGAGCAAGGATCGCAAAACAACACTTACGGAGTAGTTTTCTAACTTTAAGGCACGAAACGAGGTTGAGTCCGGTGCAACTCTTATCGCCATAAACAATCAAAGGTTCACCATTCTCGATAGGAATTCGGATTGTGTTAAGATCACAAAGGATGTGAGATTTCGTTTTGGCTAACCAATTCATACCGATTATTACATCAAAGTTTCCTAGTTCCATGGGTATCAAGTCAATTTCAAACTCATTACCTAAAATGTTTAATGTGCACCCCCGGTAATATGTGTCGGCACTCAATAGTTTCCCGTTGGCCACTTCAATGGTATAAGTGGTATCTAGTGTGAGTGGTGGAGTGCTAAAAGAATGAATCAAAGTCTTGGATACAAAGCATTTATCGGCACCCGAATCGAATAAACAAGTAACATAAGTTTTGTTGAGAAGAAACGTACCCGTGACTAATTCATTGTCATCTCGGGCTTCCTCGGTGTTGATGTTGAAAGCTCGGCCGCGCGTATTGGGGTTATCTTTCCTCTTCGGGCATGCATTTCTATAATGGCCCGTTTGGCCACATTCATAACAAGTGCCCGTTTTTGGTGCATTGGGCCCCTTTCGAGCGATGGGGGCAACACTTTTACACTCACTGGCCTTATGACCAACTCCTTGGCACCGGTGGCAAATTAACTTGCCACATTCACCAAAGTGATGTTTGTTGCATTTGTTGCAAAGAGGTAGGTTCCCGGCATAACCCTTCTTGCCGTCGGAGGTGTAAGGCTTCTTAGCAAAGTTGTTGTTGCTTGATTGGGGGGCTTCCCACTTTCTTTTATTGTTACCCGACTTATCCTCGGCTTTAGGTGCCGGTACTACAATTTCGTCCACCGTTTCTATCAATTTGCGGGCCATGTTCAAAGCTTCTTGATGATTAGTGGGTTTGGATGACATTACTCCGTGTTTGATGCTCTTTGGAAGACCATCCATGTAAAGTTCAACCCTTAAAGCTTCGGGGTTCACAAGATTTGGGCACATCAAGGCTAGTTCAGAAAATTGTTGATTATAAGCCTTGAGATCATTTCCGACCGCCTTTAAAGTTCTTAGCTCTTGTTCGAGCCTTCGGGTTTCTTTACGAGGAAAATATTCGACAATCATCTTTTCCCTCAAGTCGGCCCAAGAGAGGGCGTGAGCTTCATCGGTACCCACCGATTGTACATAGGTGTTCCACCATGTGAGGGCGACACCGGCGAAAGTGTGAGTGGAGTATTTGACCTTATCTTGGTCCCGAAAACCGCTTATGCTAAAGACGGCCTCCGTTTGTTCGAACCATCGAGTGAGAGTAACCGGTCCCCCGATCCCATCAAAAGTATGAGGTTTGCACCCCATGAAGGCTTTATAGGAGCATCCCTCGCTTGAGTTACCGGCTCCTTGATTGTTGTTGTTGTGGTTGTTGTTATTGTTGGAGGAGTGATCGGCCATGGCCGCTTCCACGGCGGTGGCTATCATTCGTTGTAGAGCTTGTTTGGGAGTCTCATGGCGTGGCACACGATGAGGAGGCATTGTTCCTTCAAAACACAAGAATACCGTTGATTAGTATTTTCAATAATACTAATCATGATATGGAATAAGGATAGAGAGAAAAATTTTCCTTGACTAGCCTTAAATTCTTTATGCCACAATATCGGAACGTTCATATGAGTCACCGTAATATAATCCCGGAAATTATATTTCCCTGATTCATATGTGCATTCGACATCATTTCATATAATCAAGGTGGCGCGTCAATCAAATTAAACAACATGAGGTTAAGATGAAACAAGCGTAGATATAAGTATAAACATTCGAGTATAATGCACAAGTAGTCAAGTAATTCCTACTTCAAGTCTATATGCCGGTTGTAGTCTAGACTCACTAATGTACCCTATGACTCGGGGTTGGCACCAATGAACTCTAAATCCCTACAACCAACGCTCTGATACCATCTGTAGCGACCCGAAAAAATCGTCATTTGACGGCGCCGTCTACTTAGGTCCCGTTACGTGGTCATAAGTCTTTAAAACAACGTTTGACCAAAAGTATGTCGCACTCATTTCAAAAGTAAAAATGTTTCAAGGTTTACAAGGTAGTTTGACAACTAGTTACATAACAAAGTTCAAAGTACAATTTAAACATATGCGACACAAATGAAAGTAGCCAAAATACGCTCCACGTATGCATGTTTACTCGACATCCAAGCAAGTATCAAAAGTAATGAGCGGAAGCATGTATCACACAAATGTTCAAGGACCTGAGAAAAACATAGAAATCTGTCAACGAAAACGTTGGTGAAATCGTAGGTTTGAGTAAGTAAGTACAAGTGAACCATAAGATTTGCAACAATGATATAATAGCAATACATTCCAAAAGTTTGTTTCACGAGCACCCAATTATCAATGCTTAACATTCCTTCCATAGAACCCCATCACAATAGTGTTAGAACATACACTGTTTCTCGAAAATATATTTCATTCGTAAACGGTAGCGAACCGTTTGAATGAGGGTTTGTCAAACCCATATGGCCATATAACATAAGTTCTCGCTTACACCCATCAAGTGTAACTAATGATAATCGAATTGAGGATTTTTGTTCAAACTCGTATGTAGAATGTTTGTTTTCCTGTACTTGTGTTCACTTAGTAAAAAGAAACGTTTATGTTTTCTCATCCCAAATGTAAGTGCAAAAGAGTAAAAGTGGGACTATGATCTCACCTTGTGTGCACGAGTAATAAGTACTTCAACAAGTAATGTGTGCAAAGAACAATGCTAGTCTTGACCTAAACAAATAGGTTTATATCAATATCGGTAAACACGATAGGTCAAAGTGTTCAATTAGTCCTATGGCTCGTTAAGACTCGATCATAATAGCATGTGAATCAAATTGTCATGTTTCATGTAAGGTACAAGTATAAAAGCATGTTAGAACGATTGCACAAACATTTGGTTAAGTTTGATTAAAAGTCAACTTAGGTCGGGTCAAAGTCAACAAAAAAGTCAACACGTTCGGGTCGGGTCCCGAACTATTTTTCTGAGGTTTTTAATCATATATGAGCATGTTAGAACAAGTTACATGTGAATCGGATGTCCATAGTATATCAAACTTTTTCCGTAAAATGACCAGCGAAGACAGAAGCCTGCCAGTATATCTGGACGGCGTCCAGATTGTCTGGACGGCGTCCAGATTGTCTGGACGGCTTCCAGCTTTGAAGGCTGAGACGGCGTCCAAAGATCTGAACGGCGTCCAGCTTTGAAAACTGGGATGGCGTCCAAGGATCTGGACGGCGTCCAGGTCCGTATTCAAGTCTGATGCAGAAAACTCCTAAGTGCACGAACCAAAAACCAAATTAACACATTTTATGATCCGCAAACAACCAAAACTTGTATCTTATATCATCGGAAAGGTATTTTGACGAGGAAAACGAATAGACACATTTCAATGAGTAATTCAACACTTACAACAACCCAAAACCGCATTAAACGTTCATAATCAAAGGTTCAAGTTCTAAAAACGCATTTCATGATTCGGGCAACCAATTTACATGTATGATATGCCATTTCGAAGGTAATCAAACACACATTGCAACAAAACACTTATCAACAATATTTCATAGCATTTGATACATCAAAAGTTCATATAAAGCTTATCAAACCCTAACCAAAATCTCAAAACCAATAATCATGTTAATGTAAGGTTTTCATGTCAATCAACACACCAAAACGAAGCTAATGAAGTAACTAACACTTTGAACACACAACCATTAACATCTAAACACATTTCATCATCCAAAATCAAAGATTTAGCAAGCTTTTTTTCAAGTTCATGCTAGTTATGTCAATTCACAAGATCGAGCATACAAATTACATATACGACATCGCAATGAGCCATAGACACTAATTAACACACCTTTAAGTCAAGAACACTAAAATTATGAAATTTAGAGTTTTTAGAAAGTTACCCAATCGAGATGAAATTAGTATCAAAACGTAGAGAATGAAGAGAGGATTCCAAATATGTAATTTGTTTTGATGTTAGCCTCCAAAATCGGATTTATATGATGAATTAAGGATTGAATGTTGAGAGGATTTGGAAGTAGTAAAAGATGAGGATGAAAATGAATGGATGAAAGGGGTTTGACCCTTTGACCTAGTCAAGGGTTTGATCCCTTGTCAAGTTTAGTCCCTCAACTTTCGTTCGGGTGCGTGAATTACCTAAACGAGATAATTTAAAACGCGTATTAACAGGAGATGTTATAGTCATATAACGGACTTTAAATAATTAAACGGAAAAGTAAACGGAAAAAGGCGGGATGTTACAATAGTTTGATAAGGGTACGAGTCACTAAACATAAAGTGCTAGTTTTCTAAGCGTACGAAAGGACGTTCGAAAAACCGGAACTGACACGTAAGTCGAGCGTCAACGAACAATTCATCGGTGCTAAAATTTCAAATCAACTATGCACGAGAATATAATATAATATTTAATTAATTCTATAGAATAAATATATTTATATTATATTAATTAATAAAAACACGTTATTATGAAACAAACCGTGTGCCAGTATTTGTTAAGTCATGCGCTCGCATGAATATGATACTACACACTCATGCGATTACATGAGTGTCGGTGGAAGCATACATCTATAAAATCAACCCGATCCTGGTTCCAGTGTTTACTTTATCTATCTCTCACGATATACACACATATATTTATATTATAAATATTATTAGTAAGATTAATATTTTTATTAATCTAATTATTATCATTAAGAGTAATATTATTAGTAGTATTATACATAAAATACTACGACGAGGTCATGAGTGAATTTCAAAATAAGTTTTGTGAGCGGGATGGAGCTAAGGAAATTATGGGTTATAGCTATGGAGGTTATGAGTAATGTTCGGGGGTATGCTCGTGAAGTCAAACTAGTGTTTATCATCTCCGTTGCGTCTACATACTTTCCTGCAATATTGAATCTCAATATTGATACGTGAGCACTCATAACTTAACTTTTATACATTAATAGTGTATCATTGACTAGTGCTAGTGTATATAGGATTATGCATGCTTGTATTTTTGACATTGTCAGTAGATAGGTTATGTTGAATCCTGAATTAGTTACATATGCGGTTGAAATAAGGTATAAGATATGCATGTCATTGGAAAGCTAGCAAAAAATTAAGAACTTTTTATTTAGATATCGAATGATTTCGATGAACGTATTAGAAGTTATAGTCAATTGAATTTTTGTATTATTATTAAAAATGATTATTATTATCATCGTTATTATCGTCGTTATAGTTTTTATCTAATTATTATTATTATTATTATTATTATTATTATTATTATTATTATCATCAATAAAAGGAATTATCATTAAAAATTGTCATTTTTATTATTATTACTATCGTTAAAGTTATAATTAGTATTATTATTATTATTATTATTATTATTATTATTATTATTATTATTATTATTATCATTCAAATAGTTATTAGTATTATCATTCATATTATCATAATATTTATTATTATAATTATACTATACTATACTATACTATACTATACTATACTATACTATACTATACTATACTATACTATACTATACTATACTATACTATACTATACTATACTATACTATACTATACTATACTATACTATACTATACTATACTATACAAATTAATTTTTCAGTTTTCTTTAGCAATTAACATCAACATAAGCAAACCATGAAACAAACTCATATCTAAAAAAACTTAGTCAATTCCATCACCAACCATCATCGACATCCACTTTCAGCAAGGACAACCATCGGTAACTACTACCGCCACCCAGATCTGATAAAAAAATTAAACGTTATTAAAACATGAAAGGTAATTAAAACAAAAAAAAAACTAGATATACACGCAAAACAAAATCAAATCTGAAAAAGAAACTTAAATCTGAACTGAAAAAATTTTATCTCAGAAAAAAACTCAGATCCATACGTGAAAATTAAAGGGTAAAAAAACTGTCTGCAAAAGTCAGAAGAAAAAAAAATTTCATATCAATATCTGAAAATTTTATCTCAGGAAAAAATTAATCTGAAAAAAAAATTCAAATTCATACCTGAAAATTTTTTAAATGCAAAGACCACCGAAACAACCATGAATATAACAGACGTTGCCACCACCACCGATGAGATGGCCGAAAAAATGAGTGACGGAGACTCAGATCTGGCCCGGACACCATAATCAACCTCTGGCCATTACCACCATAGACTTCCATCTATCACCACCACTATGAACGACCTCCGCATACTACCCCTAACTGATGAAAACAAAAAGTGAGATTTGGGAAAAAAACCAAAAAAGAAAAAGGAAAACATATCTACGAGTGGAACAGTGGTGTGTGAAAGAGACGTCGATTTTACCAGAAATAGAGAATGGTGGCGGTGGATTGATCGGAAGTGGCAGCCGAATTATAGATGAAAAGGAAGGAAAATGGGTAGAGAGAGAGATGAAAAACAAATAGATAGGGTAGGTGAGATATGATAAATTGTTCTCGGTAAACCAAAATCCTGTAACATCATGTTAAGTAACTTATATAAAAGAAAAACCTAATTATAAATTTGCAATTGAATTCTTTTACGTTATATTATGGGGTGATGATATGTACACAACCTAAAATTGTTATGTACACAACCATAATGTTTTACAGTATTGTACAGTACAACATTGTAAAGCATGAAGGTTGTGTACATAACAATTTTGAGTTGTGTACATATCACTTCCCTATCTTATGGCCTGGGCTGAGGCCCAAGTTTTAATAGAAGCAAAAAAATGCACATTTGCATATTGAAATAATTTATAATTAAGTTATATAGAATTTTTAGTCAACCATATTTAGGGCAATGGCCACCCGATCCGGTGGATATCCACCCGATTCACCCACTTCGTGATAGATATGGATGAACACAAATGGATATGAATACGGATATGGATTAACCTAAATAGATATGGATATGGACATGGATGAAAAGTTTCATCCATGGATATATCCATTATCACCCGAAATACATATACAACTACATAAATATTGATATATGCTTATATATGCTTATACAAATACATAAATATTTACTATTACAAGTTAATTTATCGTTAGATTTACATTTTGCTTTAATACCAATAATAAAATAACTATAATATATTATAAAAAACACGTATATCTAACAAAACAAACTTACAAATTTCATATTTAATTTTTCATAATCTATGTTTTAGTTTTATAGTATATTTAACAATTTTTGTTATATCTTCGACAAAGATTACACATTCTTATAGATAGATTTTAATTTGTCATGTTATATTCATTTTTGTTATAGTACGTTTTTATTTTAATCGCAAATTAGAAAATATTATAACAAAATTTTATTATCCATTGGATATCCATTAACCCGCTTAATTCACTGGATAAGGATATAGATGGATGACCTGAAACTAAATGGATATGGATGTGGATATGGATGAACAAAAATTAAATGGATATGGATATGGATACGGCTTCACCCGATCCATATTCGATCCATTGCCATCTCTAGGTGTCACATACCTTTTGTATGTACCTACTAACATTTTTTGTATTCAAAAACCAGTCCATTCAGATAAATTTCATCGAATAATATATAATACGAACAAAAATATTTAGAGTTAAGGTTAGAAGAAAAAAACCTCCAAAATTAAAACAGGACAATAAATATGGGACAGAGGGAGCTAAACATTGTTAGTTTCGCCTTTTTTTAGAGTTACCCAACTGTTAACCTTCCCTTTTAATACTATTATTTTTAAACGTTAATTTAACCAATCGTTAACCTATTAACCGTTCACTTACATGACCGTATTTTTGAAATGTCCCGTTCTTATTGATTAAAAACGTTCCATTTTAATTGATTTCATTGCGAGGTTTTGACCTCTATATGAGACGTTTTTCAAAGACTGCATTCATTTTAAAACAAATCATAACCTTTATTTCATCAATAAAGGTTTAAAAAGCTTTACGTAGATTATCAAATAATGATAATCTAAAATATCCTGTTTACACACGACCATTACATAATGGTTTACAATACAAATATGTTACAACAAAATAAGTTTCTTGAATGCAGTTTTTACACAATATCATACAAGCATGGACTCCAAATCTCGTCCTTATTTAAGTATGCGACAGCGGAAGCTCTTAATAATCACCTGAGAATAAACATGCTTAAAACGTCAACAAAAATGTTGGTGAGTTATAGGTTAAACCTATATATATCAAATCATAATAATAGACCACAAGATTTCATATTTCAATACACATCCCATACATAGAGATAAAAATCATTCATATGGTGAACACCTGGTAACCGACATTAACAAGATGCATATATAAGAATATCCCCATCATTCCGGGACACCCTTCGGATATGATATAAATTTCGAAGTACTAAAGCATCCGGTACTTTGGATGGGGTTTGTTAGGCCCAATAGATCTATCTTTAGGATTCGCGTCAATTAGGGTGTCTGTTCCCTAATTCTTAGATTACCAGACTTAATAAAAAGGGGCATATTCGATTTCGATAATTCAACCATAGAATGTAGTTTCACGTTCTTGTGTCTATTTTGTAAATCATTTATAAAACCTGCATGTATTCTCATCCCAAAAATATTAGATTTTAAAAGTGGGACTATAACTCACTTTCACAGATTTTTACTTCGTCGGGAAGTAAGACTTGGCCACTGGTTGATTCACGAACCTATAACAATATATACATATATATCAAAGTATGTTCAAAATATATTTACAACACTTTTAATATATTTTGATGTTTTAAGTTTATTAAGTCAGCTGTCCTCGTTAGTAACCTACAACTAGTTGTCCACAGTTAGATGTACAGAAATAAATCGATAAATATTATCTTGAATCAATCCACGACCCAGTGTATACGTATCTCAGTATTGATCACAACTCAAACTATATATATTTTGGAATCAACCTCAACCCTGTATAGCTAACTCCAACATTCACATATAGAGTGTCTATGGTTGTTCCGAAATATATATAGATGTGTCGAAATGATAGGTCGAAACATTGTATACGTGTCTATGGTATCTCAAGATTACATAATATACAATACAAGTTGATTAAGTTATGGTTGGAATAGATTTGTTACCAATTTTCACGTAGCTAAAATGAGAAAAATTCGACTCTTCGTTATTATTAGGTGAGTCAATGGGATTTGTGCTAGAGGTAGACATCTATCACACAATATCAAACATGTTAAGAGATTAATATATCACATAATATATACATGTTAATAATATATAGTTTCCAACAAAAATGTTAAGCAATCATTTTTAAAGAAAACACGGTCGAAGTCCAGACTCACTAATGCATCCTAACAAACTCGATAAGACACACTAATTCAAATTTTCTAGTTCTCTAAGACCAACGCTCGGATACTAACTGAAATGTTCCGTTCTTATTGATTAAAAATGTTCCATATTAATTGATTTCGTTGCGAGGTTTTGACCTCTATTTGAGATGTTTTTCAAAGACTGCATTCATTTTAAAACAAACCATAACCTTTATTTTATAAATAAAGGTTTAAAAAACTTTACGTAGATTATCAAATAATGATAATCTAAAATATCCTGTTTACACACGACCATTACATAATGGTTTACAATACAAATATGTTACATCGAAATCAGTTTCTTGAATGCAGTTTTTACACAATATCATACAAACATGGACTCCGAATCTTGTCCTTATTTTAGTATGCAACAGCGGAAGCTCTTAGTATTCACCTGAGAATAAACATGCTTTAAACGTCAACAAAAATGTTGGTGAGTTATAGGTTTAACCTATATATATCAAATCGTAACAATAGACCACAAGATTTTATATTTCAATACACATCCCATACATAGAGATAAAAATCATTCATATGGTGAACACCTGGTAACCGACATTAATAAGATGCATATATAAGAATATCCCCATCATTCCGAGACACCCTTCGGATATGATATAAATTTCGAAGTACTAAAGCATCCGGTACTTTGGATGGGGCTTGTTGGGCCCAATAGATCTATCTTTAGGATTCGCGTCAATTAGGGTGTCTGTTCCCTAATTTTTAGATTACCAGACTTAATAAAAAGGGGCATATTCGATTTCGATAATTCAACCATAGAATGCAGTTTCACGTACTTGTGTCTATTTTGTAAATCATTTATAAAACCTGCATGTATTCTCATCCCAAAAATATTAGATTTTAAAAGTGGGACTATAACTCACTTTCACAGATTTTTACTTCGTCGGGAAGTAAGACTTGGCCACTGGTTGATTCACGAACCTATAACAATATATACATATATATCAAAGTATGTTCAAAATATATTTACAACATTTTTAATATAATTTGATGTTTTAAGTTTATTACGTCAGCTGTCCTCGTTAGTAACCTACAACTAGTTGTCCACAGTTGGATGTACATAAATAAATCGATAAATATTATCTTGAATCAATCCATGACCCAGTGTATACATATCTCAGTATTGATCACAACTCAAACTATATATATTTTGGAATCAACCTCAACCCTGTATAGCTAACTCCAACATTCACATATAGAGTGTCTATGGTTGTTCCGAAATATATATAGATGTGTCGACATGATAGGTCGAAACATTGTATACGTGTCTATGGTATCTCAAGATTACATAATATACAATATAAGTTGATTAAGTTAAGGTTGGAATAGATTTGTTACCAATTTTCACGTAGCTAAAATGAGAAAAATTATCCAATCTTGTTTTACCCATAACTTCTTCATTTTAAATCCGTTTTGAGTGAATCAAATTGCTATGGTTTCATATTGAACTCTATTTTATGAATATAAACAGAAAAAGTTTAGGTTTATAGTCGGAAAAATAAGTTACAAGTCGTTTTTGTAAAGGTAGTCATTTCAGTCGAAAGAACGACGTCTAGATGACCATTTTAGAAAACATACTTCCACTTTGAGTTTAACCATAATTTTTGGATATAGTTTCATGTTCATAATAACAATCATTTTCTAAGAATAACAACTTTTAAATCAAAGTTTATCATAGTTTTTAATTAACTAACCCAAAACAGCCCGCGGTGTTACTACGACGGCGTAAATCCGGTTTTACGGTGTTTTTCGTGTTTCCAGGTTTTAAATCATTAAGTTAGCATATCATATAGATATAGAACATGTGTTTAGTTGATTTTAAAAGTCAAGTTAGAAGGATTAACTTTTGTTTGCGAACAAGTTTAGAATTAACTAAACTATGTTCTAGTGATTACAAGTTTAAACCTTCGAATAAGATAGCTTTATATGTATGAATCGAATGATGTTATGAACATCATTACTACCTTAAGTTCCTTGGATAAACCTACTGGAAAATAGAAAAATAGATCTAGCTTCAACGGATCCTTGGATGGCTCGAAGTTCTTGAAGCAGAATCATGACACGAAAACAAGTTCAAGTAAGATCATCACTTGAAATAAGATTGTTATAGTTATAGAAATTGAACCAAAGTTTGAATATGATTATTACCTTGTATTAGAATGATAACCTACTGTAAGAAACAAATATTTATTGAGGTTGGATGATCACCTTACAAGATTGGAAGTGAGCTAGCAAACTTGAAAGTATTCTTGATTTTATGTAACTAGAACTTGTAGAATATATGAAGAACACTTAGAACTTGAAGATAGAACTTGAGAGAGATCAATTAGATAAAGAAAATTGAAGAATGAAATTGTTTGTAGGTGTTTTTGGTCGTTGGTGTATGGATTAGATATAAAGGATATGTAATTTTGTTTTCATGTAAATAAGTCATGAATGATTACTCATATTTTTGTAATTTTATGAGATATTTCATGCTAGTTGCCAAATGATGGTTCCCACATGTGTTAGGTGACTCACATGGGCTGCTAAGAGCTGATCATTGGAGTGTATATACCAATAGTACATACATCTAAAAGCTGTGTATTGTACGAGTACGAATACGGGTGCATACGAGTAGAATTGTTGATGAAACTGAACGAGGATGTAATTGTAAGCATTTTTGTTAAGTAGAAGTATTTTGATAAGTGTATTAAAGTCTTTCAAAAGTGTATAAATACATATTAAAACACTACATGTATATACTTTTTAACTGAGTCGTTAAGTCATCGTTAGTCGTTACATGTAAGTGTTGTTTTGAAACCTTTAGGTTAACGATCTTGTTAAATGTTGTTAACCCAATGTTTATAATATCAAATGAGATTTTAAATTATTATATTATCAGGATATTATCATGTATGAATATCTCTTAATATGATATATATACATTAAATGTCTTTACAACGATAATCGTTACATATATGTCTCGTTTAAAAATCATTAAGTTAGTAGTCTTGTTTTTACATATGTAGTTCATTGCTAATATACTTAATGATATGTTTACTTATCATAGTATCATATTAACTATATATATATATCCATATATATGTCATCATATATTTTTTACAAGTTTTAACGTTCGTGAATCACCGGTCAACTTGGGTGGTCAATTGTCTATATGAAACATATTTCAATTAATCAAGTCTTAACAAGTTTGATTGCTTAACATGTTGGAAACATTTAATCATGTAAATATCAATCTCAATTAATATATAAAAACATGGAAAAGTTCGGGTCACTACAGTACCTACCCGTTAAATAAATTTCGTCCCGAAATTTTAAGCTGTTGAAGGTGTTGACGAATCTTCTGGAAATAGATGCGGGTATTTCTTCTTCATCTGATCTTCACACTCCCAGGTGAACTCGGGTCCTCTACGAGCATTCCATCGAACCTTAACAATTGGTATCTTGTTTTGCTTAAGTCTTTTAACCTCACGATCCATTATTTCGACGGGTTCTTCGATGAATTGAAGTTTTTCGTTGATTTGGATTTCATCTAACGGAATAGTGAGATATTCTTTAGCAAAACATTTCTTTAAATTCGAGACGTGGAAAGTGTTATGTACAGCCGCGAGTTGTTGAGGTAACTCAAGTCGGTAAGCTACTGGTCCGACACGATCAATAATCTTGAATGGTCTAATATACCTTGGATTTAATTTCCCTCGTTTACCAAATCGAACAATGCCTTTCCAAGGTGCAACTTTAAGCATGACCATCTCTCCAATTTCAAATTCTATATCTTTTCTTTTAATGTCAGCGTAGCTCTTTTGTCGACTTTGGGCGGTTTTCAACCGTTGTTGAATTTGGATGATCTTCTCAGTAGTTTCTTGTATAATCTCCGGACCCGTAATCTGTCTATCCCCCACTTCACTCCAACAAATCGGAGACCTGCACTTTCTACCATAAAGTGCTTCAAACGGCGCCATCTCAATGCTTGAATGGTAGCTGTTGTTGTAGGAAAATTCTGCTAACGGTAGATGTCGATCCCAACTGTTTCCGAAATCAATAACACATGCTCGTAGCATGTCTTCAAGCATTTGTATCGTCCTTTCATTCTGCCCATCAGTTTGTGGATGATAGGCAGTACTCATGTCTAGACGAGTTCCTAATGCTTGCTGTAATGTCTGCCAGAATCTTGAAATAAATCTGCCATCCCTATCAGAGATAATAGAGATTGGTATTCCATGTCTGGAGACGACTTCCTTCACATACAGTCGTGCTAACTTCTCCATCTTGTCATCTTCTCTTATTGGCAGGAAATGTGCTGATTTGGTGAGACGATCAACTATTACCCAAATAGTATCAAAACCACTTGCAGTCCTTGGCAATTTAGTGATGAAATCCATGGTAATGTTTTCCCATTTCCATTCCGGAATTTTGGGTTGTTGAAGTAGACCTGATGGTTTCTGATGCTCAGCTTTGACCTTAGAACACGTCAAACATTCTCCTACGTATTTAGCAACATCGGCTTTCATACCCGGCCACCAAAAATGTTTCTTGAGATCCTTGTACATCTTCCCCGTTTCAGGATGTATTGAGTATCTGGTTTTATGAGCTTCTCTAAGTACCATTTCTCTCATATCTCCAAATTTTGGTACCCAAATCCTTTCAGCCCTATACCGGGTTCCGTCTTCCCGAATATTAAGATGCTTTTCCGATCCTTTGGGTATTTCATCCTTTAAATTTCCCTCTTTTAAAACTCCTTGTTGCGCCTCCTTTATTTGAGTAGTAAGGTTATTATGAATCATTATATTCATAGATTTTACTCGAATGGGTTCTCTGTCCTTCCTGCTCAAGGCATTGGCTACCACATTTGCCTTCCCCGGGTGGTAACGAATCTCAAAGTCGTAATCATTCAATAATTCAATCCACCTACACTGCCTCATATTCAGTTGTTTCTGATTAAATATGTGTTGAAGACTTTTGTGGTCGGTATATATAATACTTTTGACTCCATATAAGTAGTGCCTCCAAGTCTTTAATGCAAAAACAACCGCGCCTAATTCCAAAACATGCGTCGTATAATTTTGTTCGTGAATCTTCAATTGTCTAGACGCATAAGCAATCACCTTCGTTCGTTGCATTAATACACAACCGAGACCTTGCTTTGATGCGTCACAATAAATCACAAAATCATCATTCCCTTCAGGCAATGACAATATAGGTGCCGTAGTTAGCTTTTTCTTCAGTAATTGAAACGCTTTCTCTTGTTCATCATTCCATTCAAATTTCTTCCCTTTATGCGTTAATGCAGTCAAGGGTTTTGCTATTCTGGAAAAGTCTTGGATGAACCTTCTGTAGTAACCAGCTAGTCCTAAAAACTGGCGTATGTGTTTCGGAGTTTACGGGGTTTCCCACTTTTCAACAGTTTCTATCTTTGCCGGATCCACCTTAATACCTTCTTTGTTCACTATGTGACCGAGGAATTGAACTTCTTCCAACCAAAATGCACACTTTGAAAACTTAGCGTACAATTCTTCCTTCCTCAATACTTCTAACACCTTTCTCAAATATTCACCGTGTTCTTGGTCATTCTTTGAGTAAATAAGCATGTCATCATTGAAAACAATGACAAACTTGTCAAGGTATGGTCCACACACTCGGTTCATAAGGTCCATGAACACAGCTGGTGCATTAGTTCAACCAAACGGCATGACCATAAACTCGTAATGACCGTAACGTGTTCTGAAAGCAGTCTTTGGAATATCATCTTCTTTTACCCGCATTTGATGATACCCGAAATGTAAGTCAATCTTTTAATAAACAGACGAGCCTTGTAGTTGATCAAATAAGTCATCGATTCTCGGTAGTGGGTAGCGGTTCTTGATGGTAAGTTTGTTCAACTCTCGGTAGTCAATACACAACCTGAATGTACCATCTTTCTTCTTGACAAACAAAACAGGAGCTCCCCACGGTGATGTGCTTGGTCGAATGAAACCACGCTCTAAAAGTTCTTGTAATTGGCTTTGCAGTTCTTTCATCTCGCTGGGTGCGAGTCTGTAAAGAGCACGAGCTATTGGTGCAGCTCCTGGTACAAGATCTATTTGAAATTCAACGGATCGATGTGGGGGTAATCCCGGTAATTCTTTCAGAAATACATCGGGAAATTCTTTTGAAATGGGAACATGATTGATGCTCTTTTCTTCAGTTTGTACTTTCTCGACGTGTGCTAGAACAGCATAGCAACCTTTTCTTATTAGTTTTTATGCCTTCAAATTACTAATAAGATGTAGCTTCGTGTTGCCCTTTTCTCCGTACACCATTAAGGGTTTTCCTTTTTCTCGTATAATGCGAATTGCATTTTTGTAACAAACGATCTCTGCTTTCACTTCTTTCAACCAGTCCATACCGATTATCACATCAAAACTCCCTAACTCTACTGGTATCAAATCAATCTTAAATGTTTCGCTAACCAGTTTAATTTCTCGATTCCGACATATATTATCTACTGAAATTAATTTACCATTTGCTAATTCGAGTAAAAATTTACTATCCAAAGGCGTCAATCGACAACTTAATTTAGCACAAAAATCTCTACTGTTATAGCTTCTATCCGCACCCGAATCAAATAAAACGTAAGCAGATTTATTGTCAATAAGAAACGTACCTGTAACAAGCTCCGGGTCTTCCTGTGCCTCTGCCGCATTAATATTGAAAACTCTTCCGTAGCCTTGTCCATTCGTGTTCTCCTGGTTCAGGCAATTTCTAATAATGTGGCCCGGTTTTCCACATTTATAACAAACTACATTGGCATAACTTGCTCCGACACTACTTGCTCCGCCATTACTCGTTCTGACACCATTTGTTCCTTTCGTTCTATTAACCCCTGGTCCGTAGACCTCACACTTCGCCGCGCTATGACCATTTCTTTTACACTTGTTGCAAAATTTGGTGCAGAACCCCGAGTGATACTTTTCACACCTTTGGCATAGCTGCTTCTGATTGTTATTGTTGTTGCGGTTATTATTGTTGTTGGGATGATTGTTGTAGTTGCTGTTGTTGTTGTTGTTGTTATTGTTGTTGTTGTTGTTGTTGGGTCGTTTGTTGTAGTTGCGATTGATGTTGCGATTGTTGGGATAATTGTTGCGATTATTGTTGTAATTGCTGTTGTTGTTGTAATGGTGATTCTTATCACCGTTTTCCTCCCACTTTCTTTTGACTTGCTTCACATTGGCCTCTTCAGCAGTCTGTTCTTTAATTCTTTCTTCAATCTGGTTCACTAGTTTGTGAGCCATTCTACATGCCTGTTGTACGGAGGCGGGCTCGTGTGAACTTATATCTTCTTGGATTCTTTCCGGTAATCCTTTCACAAACGCGTCGATCTTCTCTTCCTCATCTTCGAATGCTCCCGGACACAATAGGCACAATTCTGTGAATCATCTTTCGTACGTGGTAATATCAAATCCTTGGGTTCGTAACCCTCTAAGTTCTGTCTTGAGCTTATTGACCTCGGTTCTGGGATGGTACTTCTCGTTCATCAACTGCTTGAATGCTGACCACGGTAGTGCGTACGCATCGTCTTGTCCCACTTGCTCTAGATAGGTATTCCACCATGTTAATGCAGAACCTGTGAAGGTATGCGTAGCGTACTTCACTTTGTCCTCTTCAGTACACTTACTTATGGCAAACACTGATTCGACCTTCTCGGTCCACCGTTTCAATCCGATCGGTCCTTCGGTTCCATCAAATTCCAAAGGTTTGCAGGCAGTGAATTCTTTGTAGGTGCATCCTACACGATTTCCTGTACTGCTAGATCCAAGGTTATTGTTGGTATGTAGCGCAGCCTGTACTGCGGCTATGTTTGAAGCTAGAAAAGTACGGAATTCCTCTTCATTCATATTCACGGTGTGTCGAGTAGTCGGTGCCATTTCCTTCAAAATAGTCAAATGGAACAAGTTAATCATACAGAATATTAAGAGTAGTTAATAGTATTTCGTAGCATAATATGAACTCATTTATAAAAGCTTTTTCTTCATATTAGCGTTTTATAAGTTTAAATTCGGGTAGTACCTACCCGTTAAGTTCATACTTAGTAGCTAATATACAATTCAACTACTACAATTCTATATGAAAAACTGATTATAATAATATTTCGCTTTCAAACTTTTACACAATATTTTACAAACTTACAATACCGCTTATTTTACATATAGCATGAAATATAGCACACAATAAATTTGATACAAGATGGTTGTGAAGATAATTCTAGCTAGTACACAAGTCGTTCAGCAAAGGCAATAAAGACACATAATTCATACGTCCAGAAACAAGTCATGCATTCTGGTTTTACTAGGATTACTTCCCATCCTTGGTCTTGTGGAACATAACCGTTATGGTCGTTGATAAGACAGCGTGTTGTAACGTCGTCAAAGGGACGAGGGTTACGTAATGTCCAACAGTCCCGTAACAATCTAAAAACCTCATTTCTTACCCCAATTACCGACTCCGTCACTTGTGGGAACGTTTTGTTTAATAGTTGTAGCCCGATGTTCTTGTTATCACTTTGGTGAGAAGCGAACATTACTAATCCGTAAGCATAACATGCTTCTTTATGTTGCATGTTAGCCGCTTTTTCTAAATCACGAAGTCCAATATTCGGATATATTGAGTCAAAATAATTTCTTAACCCATTGCGTAAAATAGCATTTGGGTTCCCCGCAATATATGCGTCAAAGTAAACACATCGTAACTTATGGATTTCCTAATGTGATATCCCCCATCTTTCGAACGAAAGCCTTTTATAAACCAAGGCATTCTTGGAACGTTCTTCGAATGTCTTACAAACTGATCTTGCCTTAAATAGTTGTGCCGAAGAATTCTGACCGACTCTAGACAAGATTTCATCAATCATGTCTCCGGGTAGGTCTCTTAAAATATTGGGTTGTCTATCCATTTTTTGTTTTTATACTGTAAAATAGACAAGAGTTAGATTCATAAAAAAATACTTATTAATACAAGCAATTTTTACATATATCATAAAGCATAAGCACACTATATTATATATATTACACCACACGAATACAACTATCTTATTCCGACTCGCTTGTTTCTTCTTCTTCGGTTTTGGTTCGTTTTGCCAAGTTTCTAGGGATATATGATGTTCCCCTAATACGAGCCGTCGTTTTCCACATTGGTTTAGAAAAACCTGGTGGTTTAGAGGTTCCCGGGTCATTGTTACAACTTAAGGACTTCGGGGGTTGACGATACATATAAAGTTCATCGGGGTTGGAATTAGATTTCTCTATTTTTATGCCCTTTCCCTTATTATTTTCTTTTGCCTTTTTAAATTCAGTTGGGGTAATTTCTATAACATCATCGGAATTCTCGTCGGAATCCGATTCATCGGAGAATTGGTAATCCTCCCAATATTTTGCTTCCTTGGCGGAAACACCATTGACCATAATTAACCTTGGTCGGTTGGTTGAGGATTTTCTTTTACTTAACCGTTTTATTATTTCCCCCACCGGTTCTATTTCTTCATCCGGTTCCGATTCTTCTTCCAGTTCCGATTCTTCTTCCGGTTCCGACTCTTCTTCCGGTTCCTCTTCGGGAACTTGTGAATCAGTCCACGAATCATTCCAATTTACATTTGACTCTTCATTATTATTAGGTGAGTCAATGGGACTTGTTCTAGAGGTAGACATCTATCACATAATATCAAACGCGTTAAGAGATTAATATATCACATAATATTCACATGTTAAAAATATATAGTTTCCAACAAAATTTGTTAAGCAATCATTTTTCAAGTAAACACGGTCGAAGTCCAGACTCACTAATGCATCCTAACAAACTCAATAAGACACACTAATGCAAAATTCTGGTTCTCTAAGACCAACGCTCGGATACCAACTGAAATGTCCCGTTCTTATTGATTAAAAACGTTCCATTTTAATTGATTTCGTTGCGAGGTTTTGACCTCTATATGAGACGTTTTTCAAAGACTGCATTCATTTTAAAACAAATCATAACCTTTATTTCATCAATAAAGGTTTAAAAAGCTTTACGTAGATTATCAAATAATGATAATCTAAAATATCCTGTTTACACACGACCATTACATAATGGTTTACAATACAAATATGTTACAACAAAATAAGTTTCTTGAATGCAATTTTTACACAATATCATACAAGCATGGACTCCAAATCTCGTCCTTATTTAAGTATGCGACAACGGAAGCTCTTAATAATCACCTGAGAATAAACATGCTTAAAACGTCAACAAAAATGTTGGTGAGTTATAGGTTTAACCTATATATATCAAATCATAATAATAGACCACAAGATTTCATATTTCAATACACATCCCATACATAGAGATAAAAATCATTCATATGGTGAACACCTGGTAACCGACATTAACAAGATGCATATATAAGAATATCCCCATCATTCCGGGACACCCTTCGGATATGATACAAATTTCGAAGTACTAAAGCATCCGGTACTTTGGATGGGGTTTGTTAGGCCCAATAGATCTATCTTTAGGATTCGCGTCAATTAGGGTGTCCGTTCCCTAATTCTTAGATTTCCAGACTTAATAAAAAGGGGCATATTCGATTTCGATAATTCAACCATAGAATGTAGTTTCACGTTCTTGTGTCTATTTTGTAAATCATTTATAAAACCTGCATGTATTCTCATCCCAAAAATATTAGATTTTAAAAGTGGGACTATAACTCACTTTCACAGATTTTTACTTCGTCGGGAAGTAAGACTTGGCCACTGGTTGATTCACGAACCTATAACAATATATACATATATATCAAAGTATGTTCAAAATATATTTACAACACTTTTAATATATTTTGATGTTTTAAGTTTATTAAGTCAGCTGTCCTCGTTAGTAACCTACAACTAGTTGTTCACAGTTAGATGTACAGAAATAAATCGATAAATATTATCTTGAATCAATCCACGACCCAGTGTATACGTATCTCAGTATTGATCACAAATCAAACTATATATATTTTGGAATCAACCTCAACCCTGTATAGCTAACTCTAACATTCACATATAGAGTGTCTATGGTTGTTCCGAAATATATATAGATGTGTCGACATGATAGGTCGAAACAGTGTATACGTGTCTATGGTATCTCAAGATTACATAATATACAATACAAGTTGATTAAGTTATGGTTGGAATAGATTTGTTACCAATTTTCACGTAGCTAAAATGAGAAAAATTATCCAATCTTGTTTTACCCATAACTTCTTCATTTTAAATCCGTTTTGAGTGAATCAAATTGCTATGGTTTCATATTGAACTCTATTTAGTGAATCTAAACAGAAAAAGTATAGGTTTATAGTTGGAAAAATAAGTTACAAGTCATTTTTATAAAGGTAGTCATTTCAGTCGAAAGAACGACTTCTAGATGACCATTTTAGAAAACATACTTCCACTTTGAGTTTAACCATAATTTTTGGATATAGTTTCATGTTAATAATAACAATCATTTTCTCAGAATAACAACTTTTAAATCAAAGTTTATCATAGTTTTTAATTAACTAACCCAAAACAGCCCGCGGTGTTACTACGACGGCGTAAATCCGATTTTACGGTGTTTTTCGTGTTTCCAGGTTTTAAATCATTAAGTTAGCATATCATATAGATATAGAACATGTGTTTAGTTGATTTTAAAAGTCAAGTTATAAGGATTAACTTTTGTTTGCGAACAAGTTTAGAATTAACTAAACTATGTTCTAGTGATTACAAGTTTAAACCTTCGAATAAGATAGCTTTATATGTATGAATCGAATGATGTTATGAACATCATTACTACCTTAAGTTCCTTGGATAAACCTACTGGAAAATAGAAAAATGGATCTAGCTTCAACGGATCCTTGGATGGCTCGAAGTTCTTGAAGCAGAATCATGACACGAAAACAAGTTCAAGTAAGATCATCACTTGAAATAAGATTGTTATAGTTATAGAAATTGAACCAAAGTTTGAATATGATTATTACCTTGTATTAGAATGATAACCTACTGTAAGAAACAAAGATTTCTTGAGGTTGGATGATCACCTTACAAGATTGGAAGTGAGCTAGCAAACTTGAAAGTATTCTTGATTTTATGTAACTAGAACTTGTAGAATATATGAAGAACATTTAGAACTTGAAGATAGAACTTGAGAGAGATCAATTAGATGAAGAAAATTGAAGAATGAAAGTGTTTGTAGGTGTTTTTGGTAGTTGGTGTATGGATTAGATATAAAGGATATGTAATTTTGTTTTCATGTAAATAAGTCATGAATGATTACTCATATTTTTGTAATTTTATGAGATATTTCATGCTAGTTGCCAAATGATGGTTCCCACATGTGTTAGGTGACTCACATGGGCTGCTAAGAGCTGATCATTGGAGTGTATATACCAATAGTACATACATCTAAAAGCTGTGTATTGTACGAGTACGAATACGGGTGCATACGAGTAGAATTGTTGATGAAACTGAACGAGGATGTAAGTGTAAGCATTTTTGTTAAGTAGAAGTATTTTGATAAGTGTATTGAAGTCTTTCAAAAGTGTATAAATACATATTAAAACACTAAATGTATATACATTTTAACTGAGTCGTTAAGTCATCGTTAGTCGTTACATGTAAGTGTTGTTTTGAAACCTTTAGGTTAACAATCTTGTTAAATGTTGTTAACCCAATGTTTAAAATATCAAATGAGATTTTAAATTATTATATTATCATGATATTATCATGTATGAATATCTCTTAATATGATATATATACATTAAATGTCTTTACAACGATAATCGTTACATATATGTCTCGTTTAAAAATCATTAAGTTAGTAGTCTTGTTTTTACATATGTAGTTCATTGTTAACATACTTAATGATATGTTTACTTATCATAGTATCATGTTAACTATATATATATCCATATATATGTCATCATATAGTTTTTACAAGTTTTAACGTTCGTGAATCACCGGTCAACTTGGGTGGTCAATTGTCTATATGGAATATATTTCAATTAATCAAGTCTTAACAAGTTTGATTGCTTAACATGTTGGAAACATTTAATCATGAAAATATCAATCTCAATTAATATATATAAACATGGAAAAGTTCGGGTCACTACAATTTTTCTCTTTATTCTTATGTACAATTGACGATGATGTATGTCTGGCCCAAAATTAACATTGATGTTTAATGTATGTGTGGCCCAAAATTTTAAGTAATTTTTTTAGATATAAAATGGATATAATTACGTAGTAGTTATAGTTATTATTAGTATTTACTTACATTTATAACTATGGGATGGTGATAACATGGTAATACTTTGACCTTCTATTGTGAATGTCAAAAGTTCGATTTTATGAAATGAAAAAGTTATTTTTTTTATTACCACGGATATTATCCTGCAATAACTGCAGGCCAATTTGCTCACAAACTTGGTAAACGTCCTGGAATTAATAAATTCAAAAAAGTTAGATACCATCATATTTTGATATATGGCCCAGCGAAGCTGGCTGGACCAAATACTAGTTAAAACTAATATTAGTAACACCTAATTATTATGATTACTATTATTATCATTAATATGAACGCGATATAAAAGACGACTAAAAACTATTAACAAATCGATTGAGAAATAATGAGTATGAGTATCATGATGAAATTAAAATATTGTAAGATATTGAATTAGATAAAATTATCGTTCTTATTAGTTTTATCATTTTATTATTATTAAAAGTATTATTAATATTAAAACTATCATTTTTACTAAAATTATCATTTTTAGTAGAAAAATCATTGTTATTATAAAATATCATTATTACAATCATCTTAGTACTATTATTAATAATAATTATTATTTTAATATCATTTTTAGTAAATATAAATATAGTTATTTTATTAGTAGAATAATAATAATTATTATTACAAAATAATATAACTTCTAATTATTATTGTTATTATCGATATTATTTTATTAAATAAATATGTAATACGAAGATATTTTACTATACGTAATATAATTACATTAATAATACCAGTCATTATATTTTATGATATTAAATGAACTTTATAAATTTTATTACTTAAGATATATAAAAGCATATTTTTATCATATATAAATTTTAAATATAAATTTTTATTAACAAAATGACTTTTATTATTTACTTTCATAAAACCTGTCAAAAATATTAGATATATATAAAATGATGATATTTAAGTTATATGATAATCATGTATGGATTTTGGAAATCATTTTGGGTCAAGTTGACTTTTGTTGACTGTTGCATATTAGTCTCGAGCATTAGGATTATGATACACTATGACCTGACCTAAATTGCTATACAGATATTGACCAACATATAAATATATATAATTAATATAGGTTCTTGAATCCGAGGCCAACCTTGCACTTATTCAATGACGTCATATGTATTTTTACTACGAAATACAGTATTGTGAGTTTCATTTGCTCCCTTTTTAAATGCTTTTGCAATATATATTTTTGGGACTGAGAATACATGCGCTTTTATAAATGATTGACGAAATAGACACAAGTAATCGAAACTACATTCTATGGTTGAATTGTTATACCGGATATCGCCCTTGTTGAACTTGGTAGCCTAAGAATTGGTGTTTATTATAATTGCCACCAATTGACGCGAATCCTAAAGATAGATCTATGGGTTTTGACACGCCCCAGTCAAAAATTTTGAACTGCTTTAGTACTTCGATGTTTATATATTTGGGGATATTCTAGATGCATTTTGTTAATGTTGGTTACGAGGTGTGCAATCCATACGAATGAATTTTTTAACACTTGCGAGTGTATGATTATTGAATAAATGAAATCTTGTGGTCTATTAAAATAATGGAAATGATTGTTTATGATAAACTAATGAACTCACCAACCTTTTGGTTGACACTTTAAAGCATGTTTATTCTCAGGTATTAAAGAAATCTTCTGCTGTGCATTTGCTCATTTTAGAGATATTACTTGGAATCATTCTTGGCATATTTCAAAAGACGTTGCATTCGAGTCGTTGAGTTCATCAAGAATATTATTAAGTCGTTTATAGTGGGATATGTTATGAGATGGTATGCATGCCGTCAATTTTCAATGTAAAGAAAGTTTGTCTTTTGAAAACGAATGCAATGTTTGTAAAAGGTATCATATAGAGGTCAAATACCTCGCGATGTAATCAACTATTGTGAATCGTTTATAATATATATGAACGGGTCCTTTCAGTTGGTATCAGAGCGGTGGTCTTTGCGAACCAGGTCTGCATTAGTGTGTCTAACTGATAAGTCGTTAGGATGCATTAGTGAGTCTGGACTTCGACCGTGTCTGCATGTCAAAAGTTTTGCTTATCATTTTGTGTCGAAAATTACCTACTTATCATCTTTAGGAAATTACCTGTTTATCATTCGTAGTCTAGACACGTCTTGATGCATTGATTGCATTAATAGTGTATAGACAAAATTCATATCTTAGCGTATCTGCTAAATCATATCTTATCGTATCTATTACTGTAAACTTTGCCTGACATATTCCGTAAATTCCTCCGTAATCTACGAAAATCTTTTGCTCTATATATATATATATATATATATATATATATATATATATATATATATATATATATATATATATATATATATATATATATATATATATATATATATATTCTATATAATTAGAATACCATCTGATAGTCGAAAAATCATTTCATATCGAAAAATCCTTTATTCAGTCGTACGAAATGGAATTCGTCATTAGTTCAAGTCACTCGGATTCCGAAATGGAATCCCACTCAAGCTCCGAAAGCAGTGTGATTGGAATGGATCAACCAATCAGCCATCATCTATTCTGGATGAATTGGGGATGGGTTCGTAACCTCCTCAATCATTGGAGACAAGAACAAGGTGATCCTTTCCATCCACCACATTGCCCTCTTGGCGACGAACCGGAAGCACTTACCGACGAACCTATCCGAAACACCATTTTCTTTCTCATTTCCAGAGTATCTCGTCATGATTATATACTATATCAGATTCTAGATTTTATTTATCCGCTCGTCCGAACCGACAATCACCCCGGTGTAATAGAAGAAGTCAACGAGCTTCGCTCTCGGGTAGTGGCTTTGGAGAATATGGTGCAAAGGTTACAAACACCAGTAGTACCACCAGCAGCATAACCAGTACCACCATCATCAACGCCAACAGTACCATTACCACCCCCAACCACAACCGCATCATAAACATCAACTTACAATTTGTCTCATGAGCACCAATGTCATACGATCTGTAGATACCAAGAAATACCAACAACAACAAATGATTAAGTGTTGATTCAAAATTTCATTGGAGAAACATTCTGCGACGATTATGTAGTCTCTAAATCTTAGAGATTATCTATTCTAGCCCTAACTATAAATCAGTTGAGTGAATCAAAATGATAGAAGAAAGAGTAGAAACCCTGACAAGAATGATGTGGGATTTACAAGTTATACTTGTTTTACCAACAACATCGACAGTACCGTAGCATTACCATCACAGTCAGTGCCGTCAGTAACATTAGAATCAGCAGCACCTATAACATTACAAGCTCCGCAAGTTCAAGAGTCACCGTGAACATCATTACAAATCAACAACAAGTATGTCATATCAACGAGTTATGAAGTATTAACTCATTTCCACTGAAGGATTTATATGTATATCTTATATATATAAATTTTTAAACCATAATAAACCTTTCCGTACTAAGCTATTATGTGTGAATCTTAACTACTCGGTTAATTCATATTACTAATATGCAATAATGTACGTCTTTCGTTCGCAACTTAACCATCGTTAACAAAAATCTCTGTCTCAATTCAATAAATTCCAATTCATAATAAATCAAGTGTATTATTCAAATATATGTTTGATTTTACACTTTCATCATCGATGTACTCGAAACTTTTCATATAACATCATTCGTACCTTGCGAAATTCACAAGAATTCCACGAACACCAACATCACGCAAAGTATTAATTCATAATTTCAATTATATTGAATAAATACTTATGTAATTTCTAAAGTTTTAGGGATTACTCAATTCTAGTTTCAACCGTAAATCAAATGAGTTTAATTTAATATTAACTCGTTAAATCTATGTTACATCTAAAGAGAATATACACATATATATTTTCATAAAGACTGTAATAAAATTCTTTTGTACAAAATATTAATTGTGAAATTTTTTTTAACGGGTAGGTAATACCCGAGAGATATATAAATATGTTACATTCTTCGAATCTGAATTCAACAATCATCAACTATACTCACTATTTTCTCAACAATATACATTCTTTCATAAAAATCAAAACAACCATACTCATTCAAATTCAATTACATATTTTGATTTTGAAATCACAAAATTCAATTCGAGATATAATCGGTATCATCACTCTTAGATTCCTACATCTTTCAAAATTTATACTTTGACTTCAAAATTGTGCTAGAACATCATATGTATATTAACGATTACAATCTGTGTTTAAACTTTCCGAAATTCCTGAAGACACTCCAAACAATGAACAATCGAGATGATGATCCAACCACATGTTATCCACCGTTATGTACCTGAAAAACTCTTGAAACCAAAGTCATAGTTTAACACGTATCCGTGTCAGATCCTGAAAGGACCCATTCATATACATTATAAACGATTCACAATAGTTGATTACATCACGAGGTATTTGACCTCTGTATGATACATTTTACAAACATTGCATTCGTTTCTAAAAGATAAACTTTCTTTACATCGAAAATTGACAGGCATGCATACCATTTTATAATATCCATTATCCAACTATAAATTGACTCAATAATAATCTTTGATGAACTCAATGACTTGAATGCAACGTTCTTCGAAATATGCCATGAAAGACTCCAAATAATATCTTGAAAATGAACAAACGCACAGCGGAAGATTTCTTTCAATCTTGAGAATAAACATGCTTTAAAGTGTCAACCAAAATGTTGGTGAGTTCATTAGTTTATCATAATCATTCATTTTCACCATTTTAATAGACCACAAGAATTTCATTTCCGGTTCTCATAAATATACGTCCCATGCATAGATACAAAAATCATTCATATGGTGAACACCTGGTAACCGACATTAACAAGATGCATATAAGAATATCTCCTATCATTTCGAGAAATCCTTCGGACATGATAAAAACGAATTCGAAGTACTAAAGCATCCGGTACTTTGGATGGGGTTCGTTAGACCCAATAGATCTATCTTTAGGATTCGCGTCAATTAGTAGATCGGTTTACTAATTCTTAGGTTACCAAGCAAAAGGGGCATATTCGGCTTCGATCATTCACCAATATAATGTAGTTTCAATTACTTGTGTCTATTTCGTAAAACATTTATAAAAATTGCGCATGTATTCTCAACCCAAAAATATAAAGGGTAAAAAGGCAAATGAAACTCACCATACTGTATTTCGTAGTAAAAATACATATTACGTCATTGAACAAGTGCAAGGTTGGCCTTGGATTCACGAACCTAAATTAATTATATATATTTATATGTTGGTCAATATTTGTCTATCAAATTAGGTCAAGTCATAATGTATCATAATCCTAATGCTCGAGACTAATATGCAGAAGTCAACAAAAGTCAATTTGACTCAAAAATGATTTCCAAAATTTTATACATGATTATTATATAGTTTAAATATCGTCATTTTATATTTTTAAATATTTTTTTAAAAAAATTTATTTGCGTAAATAATATAATTCTTTTATTAATAAATAAAATTTTATATAAAAATATACTTTTATATATCTTAAGTAATAAAATTTATAAAGTTCATTAAATATCATAAAAATATTATGATAGGTTTTATTAATGTAATTATATTACACTTAGTAAAATATCTTTGTATTACATATTTATTTGATAAAAATAATATCGATAATAATAATAATGAGTAAAAGTTGTATTAATTTGTAATAATAATAATTATTATTCTACTAATAATAATGACATTATTTATATATACAAAGAATGGAATTATGATAAAATGATAATTCGTATTAATAAATAATGAAATTTTATATTAACAATGATATTCCTATTAAAAATAATAATTTTGTAAAAATGATAGTTTTAATATTAATAATACTTTTAATAATAATAGTGATAAAAATAATGAAAAACGATAATTTTATCTAAATCAATATCTTACGATATTTTAATTTCATCATGATACTCATACTCATTATTTCCTAATCGATTCGTTTAATAACTTTTAATCGTCTTTTATATCGCGTTCATGTTAATGATAATAATAGTAATCAAAAATTTAGATGTTACTTATATTATTTTTTTTAATTATAGTAATACTAGTAATAATAAATATTATGATAATGATAATACTAATAACTATTTTAATGATAATAGTAATAATAATACTAATTATAACTTTAACGATAATAACGATAGTAATAATAATAAATATAACAATTTTTAATGATAATATTTTTTATTGATAATAATAATAATAATAATAATAATAATAATAATAATAATAATAATAATAATAATAATAATAATAATTTGATAAAAACTAGAACGACGATAATAACGACGATAATAATCATTTTTAATAATAATACAAAAATTCAATTGACTATATCTTCTAATCCGTTCATCGAAACCATTCGATATCTAAAGGAAAAGTTCTTAATTTTTCGCTAGCTTTTCAATGACATGCATATCTTATACCTTATCTCAACCGCAGGTATAACTAATTTAAGATTCAACATAACATATCTAATGGCAATATCAAAAGTACAAGCATGCATAATCCTATATTCTCGAGGACTAGTCAGGGATACACTATTAATATGTAAAAATTAATTTACGAGTACTCACGTATCAATATTGAGATTCAATATTGTAGGAAAGGTACGTAGACGCAACGGAGACGATAAACACTAGATTGACCTCACGAGCATACCCATGAACCATACCCATTACTTCCATAGCTATAACCAAGAATTTCCTTAGCTCTATCCCTCTCATAAAACCCGTCTTGAAAATAATGCACTCATGACCTCGTCGTAGTATTTTATGTATAATACTACTAATAACACTACCTAATAATACTAATACTAATACTAATAATTATAAGATTAATATTGATAATCTTAATAATAATAATAATAATAATAATAATAATAATAATAATAATAATAATAATAATAATAATAATAATAATAATAATAATAATAATAATAATAATAATAATAATAATAATAATAATAATAATAATAATAATAATAATAATAATAATAATATAAATATATATATGTAGAGAGAAAGATAGCGAGATGCAGTGATATGAAATGAATGGAATGAATGAGAAAAATTAACTTCACTCAATTTAAAAGAGATTGCACCCAGCTACTACATCCATTTGTTTCATTTCATGTACACGTTTTAAATTCTACCAACAATTATTAATTATTATTATATATATATATAAATTAATATTTAATCAATATAATTAATTATATATTATATTATATTCACGTTCATGGTAAAAATATAATTTTTACACGAATGACACGATCTTTGTCACTCGACTCATGTCCCGCTTCCGGTTTCTCGAACGTATTTTCGTACATTTAGAAAACTAGTACTTTACATTATGCGACGTGTACTCTTATTAATAATTTGACTTAATCGTCAATAAATCACTTTAATAAAAATGTAACTTATAAAATTGAGCGTTGTGGTCATTTGCTTCTATAAATCAGTGACTCGTTGTATGTTAAAATTTATTATTTTAAATCAAGACGTTTTATGACTAGGTTAAATATATATATATATATATATATATATATATATATATATATATATATATATATATATATATATATATATATATATATATATATATATATATATATATATATATATTTATTTAGAATTGTAAATTTATACGTAATATATATGTTTGAAATATTTACCTAATGATATAATATTTAGTCTTTCAAAATATATTTCAAAGTTCGTTTTAAAGTCGTTTAGAAAAATATTATAACTCATAACGTTTTCATTTGAAAACTTAAATAGATACAATTCATTTATGTATTAACTTTTTAAATATCAATCGCATTATCAAACGAGAGTTACTATCGTGTACTAAACTTATTTGAAAACGTATATATTTAATGAACACGTTTTAAATACACGTTGCAAGTTATTTATATATATAACAACCAATATTCCAACCTAGGTTTATTTAATCAAAGACATTTTAAATAAACAAGTTCTATTATATCGAAAAGCATTTTCGTACATTTGGAAATTTCATCAATTGATTAATATGAAATTTAGTCTTCCACTAGCTTTTGTCTAACACTCTATATTTGACACATTGTCTTTATATGCTAATCGCTTTACCATTTTCCGAATACCGTTAAAAAGAAAGGTTTTCTAAATCAAAGTGGACCTCTCAACAGAGACTCGCAATCATACAATGTAACTGTTAAATCACTCATTTGATAACATCTTCTAATTCCATCGATAACTAATTTGAATATATAAAGAAACAAGTACGTTTATGTAAAGTATTATACATCTAATACTTGGTTAATGTTTTCAAGTTATAATATATACACATATACATATATAATCAGATTTGTTCATATAATGGTTCGTGATTCATAGAAACTTGGTCGAGGTTTAAATGAATGTATGAACACAGTTTAAAAATCTTTGAGATTCAACTTACAACTTTGCTTATCGTGTCGGGAATATATAAAGATTAAGGTTTAAATTTGGTCAGAAATTTCCGGGTTGTCACAGTACCTACCCGTTAAAGAAATTTCGTCCCGAAATTTGAGTGGAAAGGTCGTGAATGATAATAAGTATGTTTTCATGATGCATACGGGCTGAAAATTAGAGTTTTATCATCAGCGAATAATTTGGATAAACAATCCATTTATATGAAGAGTACGAATGAAGCTAACATAGAAGAGTGAAATGAGTAAGTGTAGATTCATCTTATCATTTGACGTAGATATGATTGATTTCCAGATTTCAAGGGATTTGAAGAAAATCTTCGTAATAAGATTTGATTCTCTGGTAACCAAGGGAATTAGGATCCGCTTTAAATGCGATCGTCCATTTTAATTGTTCTGTCGGAGATTTTCTTATAAATTCACCTCCTTCGTTTCCTTACAACTCACACCTTCTGTTGATGCATTTTATGCAAGTCCCTAGACATCTACCCACGTCCATTGCAGGTACAACAATTTATAGGCCACCATAATCACTCGTTATTATCCTATCCGTGTTTGTATGTGGTTACAAGAACTGCAGGAACGAGATTTGGATGTTTGACTATGTTAAACTTAGTCAGACGTACGAGTGAAGCCTCACTAGTACGACTGACAGGCTCATACGCACGGTTGATGCTGAGCTAAGTCACAATTACAACCTAAATGAGAAGACACGAGTGAGTGATCACTCGTACGGCTGATGAAGCCAACTCGTACGTGTGATGGATAAGTCATACGGGTGAGTCAACAGCAGGGGTATATAAAGTCTTATGTTCTTCATTTTAGGTTAAGCTTCTCATTTGTTACACACACTCGGATCTGGTGAGCTCCTCCGATTATCTCTCAACCCAAATCACCCAGGTGGTGAATAATAGCTCTAGGTGTTGATCTAATCACACTTGATTTAGTTGTGATTTGACTAAATTAATCCCAAAAAGCTTAACCTATTCATTAGAGGGTTTGATTCACTTATTCCGTCATTGTGTGAGTTAAATCTGTTGATTTCTAAGTTCCTAGTCATGTTTCATCACCTTCTATTCTTTCCCCCTCAACTCATATTTTAAAGTATTCATCAATATGCTCCATCCAGTTCTGATTCTCGATATACTTCTAAATTTCATATCGGTCATTCTTCTTTTTCATCTACCGTCGGAAGAATCTATTTACTTCTACTATACTCTTGGGTTTATAGTGTTTCTAGTTCTCTCGTGTCTTTATATTGCTATATGCATCGATATATATGGTTTATAATTTCTGGTTTATCATTGGGCTTTATATCTTCCCTTATATTTTAAAGTCTCTGCTTCTGTCTTCTATAATCATTGTCATCCACAGTTAATGCTCTCTTTTATTTGCTGTAATTTATACCCCAATTTCTATTTCGGAGTTTTGTCCTTTCGTTTCTTCTTCTTGCGATTAAGCACCTCTTGTAATGGTCCCGAATTCGCAGATATGAATTTTGGAATGAACATTGTTAATGTTCTATGAAGGAAATTGTGATGGCACGATCTTGAATCGTCAAATTACCAGAATACCTTGGAAAAGGCCGAATCATCAAGAAATATTTTTTTGATATTTTAGAGGTTAAATAGAATACAAGAGTCGTATAACATGGCACATGATGATGTTATGATCTGTGAATCATCACGTTCCATTTAGAAACTCAGCATGGCTTACTGTAATATAATCACGTTGATCAAGTGTCATTATATTATATTAACTCATGCTTCAGCTCCCAACACTACTTCCAAAAATATTTCTATTTTAAACTCGAATGTTTCAGAATTTAGAAACTAAAATAGTTTCTTTTATGATGTAATACAGATAGCGTGAAGAGGTAAATGATTTTAGATAAGAATAATTATGAAAATATCTTCAGAAATATGGAGGATATTTATAATGAAAGATACGATGATATCTTAGAATTTCTAATATCAGAGGATGATGAAGAATATTGTCCGCAGGGGTTTAGAGTCAGGAGCAAGGTATTCGTTAATGACTTCAGCAGGTACTGAATCATTTGGATCCTTTGAAGTCAGGTTCAGTCTTTGTGATTTGTCCACAGCCTCCTTCGTACTTTGCTAAATCCGTTTTCTAGTTACAAAACTTCTCTTTTTCTGCGCTTTGCCAGCACACTTCTTCATTATCATCCAGCTTTTACCGTTTAAAGTCGTTTATAGTTTTTGCTGCTTCATCAGCATTTTTCCATTTTTGGAGAACCAATTCGTAGTACGGAGTGTTTTTCAGAAACTTCACATTCAAATTAAGTCCAGAAGATAGACGTTATATATACACATATAACTGTTGGCGTAGACATGCTGCGAGATTTCAAAATAATGATTGCTAATTCCCAATGATTCGTATGGCAATTATCGTTACAAGATGCGAATGAGTAAATGATGGGGTTTCAATGAGTAATTATAATGACTTTTTGGAGAGGCTAAAGTCAAAGGGTAATGAAGTTGTTGGTGCATCTACTAATAATGTGGTGGAATGTAAAAGGTTCCCCGGTAACGATGGTGTATATCTCAAGGTTATAATAAGGTTAGTCTGACTGAAAAGTCGAAGTTGACTTGCTAGAGCTGTTGCAAAACTGGCTACTTTGAAAAGGAATCGCAAAGTTATTTTTGCTAATAAATGCCAAAGAATATGACGCGGATACGTTGTTTAAACTTTTACTTTGGTTTCAAGAGTTTTCCGGGTACATAACTGTGGGTAACATGTGGTTGGATCATCATCTCGATTTCTCATCATTCGAAGTGTCTTCAGAAATTTTCGAAGGGTTTGAACACAGATTGTAATCGTTAACATACATTTGATGTTCTAACACAGTTTTGAAGTCAAAATATAGCTTTGAAAGATGTAGGAATCTAAAAGTGATGGTACCAGTTATATCTCGAATTTAATTCTGAGGTTTCAAAATCAGAATATGTAATTGAGTTTGAATGAGTATGGTTGTTTTGATTTCTATGAAAGAATGTATATTATTGTGAAAATAGGAAGTATAGTTGATAATTTGCTTAATTTGATTCGAAGAATGTAACATATTAATTGAATATATATATATATATATCTCGGGTATTACCTACCCGTTAAAAAAAAATTCACAATTAATATTTTGTACATAAGAATTTTTATTACAGTCTTTATGAAAATATATAAGTATATATTCTCCTCAGATGTAACATAGATTTTAATGAGTTAATACTAAATTAAACTCATTCGATTTACGGTTGGAACTAGAATTGAACAATCCCTTGAAGGCTTTAGAGATTACATAAGTATTTCTTCAATAATATTGAAATTATGAATCAATACTTCGTTATTTGTTGAGATGTGATGTTGGTTTTCGTTAAATTCTTGTGAACTTCGCAAAGTACGAATGATGTTATCTGAAAAGTTTCGGTTACATCAATGATGAAGTGTAAAATCAAATATATACTTGGTTTATTAGGAATTGGAATTTGTTGAATTGAGACAGAGTTTGTAGTTAACGCTGGTTAAGTTGCGGCCGAATGACGTACATTATTGCATATTTGTAATATGAATTAATCGATTAGTTAAGATTCACACACAATAGCTTAGCACGGAAAGATTTATTTTTATTTCAAATATATATATATATATATATATATATATATATATATATATATATATATATATATATATATATATAATATACATATAATTTCTTCAGAAGGAATGAGTTAATTCTTCATAACTCGTTGATACAATATACGCATTATTGATTTGTAATGATGTCCACAGTGATTCTTGAACTGACGGAGTTTGTGATGTTATAGGTGTTGTTGATTCTGATGTTGACTGTACTGATGATGCTGGTGACGTTGATGGTACTGTTGATGCTGTTGGTAAAATAAGTTTAACTTGTTAATCGCACACCATTTTTGTCAGGGTTTCTACTCTTCCTTCTATCATTTTGATTCTCTTAACTGATTTATGGTTAGGGCTAGATTAGATAATCTCTAAGACTTTAGTGATTATATAATCGCCGCAGAATGTTTCTCCGATGAAGTTATGAATTAATATTTCGTCAGTTATTGTTGTTGGTACTCCTTGGTATTTATGGTGCGTATGACATTGATGCTCATGGGACAGATTGTGAAGTTTAGATTTACAACGCGGTTGTGGTTGGAGGTGGTAATGGTACTATTGGCGTTGATGATGGTGGTACTAGTTATGCTGATGGTGCTGCTGCTGGTATTTGTAATCTCTGCACCATATTCTCCAAAGCCACTACCCGAGCGCGAAGCTCGTTGACTTCTTCTATTACACCGGGGTGATTGTCAGTTTGGACGAGCGGATAAATAAAATCTAGAATTTGATGTAGTATATAATCGTGATGAGATACCCTGGAAATGAGAGAGAAAATGGTGTCTCGAACAGGTTCGCCTGTAAGTGCTTCAGGTTCTTCGCCAAGAGGGCAATGTGGTGGATGGAAAGGATCGCCTTCTTCTTGTTTCCAATGATTGAGAAGGCTACGAACCCATCCCCAATTCATCCAGAATAGGTGATGACTGATTGGTTGATCCATTCCGGTCACACTGCTTTTGGAGCTTGAGTGAGATTCCATTTTGGAATCCGAGTGACTTGAACTGATGACAGATTCCATTTCGTACGATTGGATACAGGATTTTTCGATATAAAATGATTTTTCGGCTATCGGGTGATATTCCATTTACATAGGATATCTATATATATAGATCAAAAGATTTCGTAGTTTACAGAGGAATTTTCGGAATATGTCAGACAAAGTTTAAAATAACAGATACGATAAGATATGATTTAACAGATACGCTAAGATACGAATTTTGTCTATACACTACTCATGCAATTAATGTAGCAAGACGTGTCTAGACTAATAATGATAAGCAGGTAATTTCATAAGGATGATAAGCAGATGATTTCCGACTAGAAATGATAAGCAAAACTTTTGACATGCAGACACGGTCGAAGTCCATACTCACTAATGCATCCTAACGACTTATCAGTTAGACACACTAATGCAGACCTGGTTCGCTAAGACCACCGCTCTGATACCAACTGAAAGGACCCGTTCATATACATTATAAATGATTCACAATAGTTGATTACATCGCGAGGTATTTGACCTCTGTATGATACATTTTACAAACATTGCATTCGTTTTTAAAAGACAAACTTTCTTTACATCGAAAATTGACAGGCATGCATACCATTTTATAATATCTGTTATCCAACTATAAATTGACTCAATAATAATCTTTGATGAACTCAATGACTCGAATGCAATGTTCTTTGAAATATGCCATGAAAGACTCCAAATAATATCTTGAAAATGAACAAATGCACATCGGATGATTTCTTTCAATCCTGAGAATAAACATGCTTTAAAGTGTCAACTAAAAGGTTGGTGAGTTCATTAGTTTATCATAATCATTCATTTTCATCATTTTAATAGACCACAAGAATTTCATTTCCAGTTCTCATAAATATACGTCCCATGCATAGAGACAAAAATCATTCATATGGTGAACACCTGGTAACTGACATTAACAAGATGCATATAAGAATATACCCTATCATTTCGGGAAATCCTTCGGACATGATAAAAATGAATTCGAAGTACTAAAGCATCTGGTACCTTTGGATGGGGTTCGTTAGGCCTAATAGATCTATCTTTAGGATTCGCGTCAATTAGTAGATCGGTTTACTAATTCTTAGGTTACCAAGCAAAAGGGGTATATTCGGCTTGATCATTCACCAATATAATGTAGTTTCAATTACTTGTGTCTATTTCGTAAAACATTTATAAAAATTGCGCATGTATTCTCAGCCCAAAAATATAAAGGGTAAAAAGGCAAATGAAACTCACCATACTGTATTTCGTAGTAAAAATACATATTACGTCATTGAACAAGTGCAAGGTTGGCCTTGGATTCACGAACCTAAATTAATTATATATATTTATATGTTGGTCAATATTTGTCTATCAAATTAGGTCAAGTCATAGTGTATCATAATCCTAATGCTCGAGACTAATATGCAGAAGTCAACAAAAGTCAATTTGACTCAAAAATGATTTCCAAAATTTTATACATGATTATTATATAGTTTAAATATCGTCGTTTTATATTTTTAAATACTTTTTTTTAAAAAATTTATTAGCGTAAATAATATAATTCTTTTATTAATAAATAAAATTTTATATAAAAATATACTTTAATCCTTAGAACAAAATGGTCTACGGATCAGCAGGAAAAAGACGGAATATCTTAGGTGTGATTTCGGTAGGGTTGAGGATGAACAAAATGTTGGAGTGAATATCAGCATTGGGGACCAGATCTTGCATCCACAAGATTCTTTTAGATATCTAGGCTCGGTCCTCCACAAATTGGGGAGGATAGACGAGGACGTGACCCATCGTATTAAGGTAGGTTGGTTGAAGTGGAGGGCAGTGAAAGGGGTCTTATGCGACAAGAAGATACCACTCAAATTGAAAGGGAAATTCTTCAAGGTGGCAATTAGACATGCCATGTTGTACGGATTAGAATGTTGGCCAATGACGAAGGCCCAAGAGAGAAGGATGGAGGTGGCAGAAATGAGGATGCTTAGGTGGACATGTGGTAAAACCATGTTAGATATGATCTCAAACGGTGTGTATAGGGAAAACCTTGGAGTCGGAAGCATCATCGACAAGCTAAAAGAAGAACGACTTCGATGGTTTGGGCATGTGATGAGGCGACCACGAACTGCCCCGGTTAGGAGAGTCGAGGCACTCACGGTCGATGGCGTAAGGAGAAGGGGTAGACCTACTCGTAGGTGGTTGGATAGACTAAGGCTTGACATGAAGGAGCTTTTGTTGATCGAGGACATGACTTCTGATAGGGATGCGTGGAGGGCTTGAATAAGAATAGTCGAGTAGGGTGCTTGCTATTTTTAATACCTTTTTTAATATTACTATTATTATTATATTATTATTATTACTAATTTGTAATTGTATTATTATTATTATTATTATTATTATTATTATTATTATGATTATTATTATTATGATTATTATTATTATTATTAATACTTCGACTACTTTAGAACTCTTAGTATTATTACTCCCTACTGTTACTATTATTACTATTACTACTTACTATTATTAGCATATTACTATTAGTATTAGTATTATATTATTATCTTTATTACTATTAGTATTATTATTATTAATTATAATTAATTACTAGTGTTATTAGTATTTGTATTACCAATATTTACTACTATCAATATTTATATTAACTATTATTTTACTATTACTATTATTAGTATTACTATTACTATTACTATCGTTTTTATTATTTTTTAGTTGTATTATTACATGCGTAAGTTTTTGTATGTTTGTTTTTGGATGTGTGCATGCATGTTTTGGTTGTTTGTATGTATGCATATATTTAGGTTTTGTAACGTATGTGTGATGTAGGTATGCATGTTTTGTATGTTAGTCTGTTTTTGTATGTATGTATGTATGTATGTATGTATGTATGTTTTTTGCTTGACTGTAGGTGTGGTATATACACTCATGTATGTATGTTTTGTTAATAAGTTTATGTATGACTTGGTATGTATAAACGTTTTACATGTATGTATGGATGTATATAAGTATTTATGTTTATATGCAATATGTATGTACGTATGTATGTATGCTTATGTAGGCGTGTATGTTATGCATGTATGGTTGTTTGTATGGCTGTATGCATGTATGTATGTACGTAGGTATGTTTCATGTATGTACGTAGGTACGTCTCATGGATGTACGGTATATTTTGGTGTTTCGGATGTATGTAGGTAGGTATGTAGGCTTACGTTTGTGTGTATGCATGTATGTACGTATGTAAGCATGTATCTATGACTTAGTGCTTCGCATCGTTCGGTGCATCTTGGGATCATTATGGTTGAGGACGACCTTCCTTGCTCTTGAGCTTGGTTGGTTTCTTCTAGCTGGGTGGTTTCGGGGGTGTCTACCGTAAAGGTGCATGAGTGGTTTTTTGGTTTGCTACGGGTGGTTGGCTCTTTGCTTGCGCAACAACTTCCACCTGGCATGCCCTTCGAATTGCTGTCCACAAGGTCCTTTGGCTCTATTTATTGAGGCAACGACAAGCGTCAATTTAGTGGTGCCTTGACTGCCGCTTAGAGCCTAAATTGATTTCGAGGCAGACTTTAAAACCCATGAAAATTTGATTCTACCATTTTCATGGCGTCTATCTTTTATTTTTTATGTATTTATTTCTTTCTTTTTTATCTCATTTCTTTTTATCTTATTTTTTTTCCTGGCTGGAGGTCCCCGCGGAAGCAATCTCTCTACCCTGAAGTAGAGAGGGGGATGAATTTCCTTTCCTGTGGGTGTAGAATCTTTTCTCGACTCGTGATTAAAGAAACAACTTCTCTTCTATTCTAGGGTTGAGGAAGGATTGTCTACATCTTACCTCCACCATACCTCGCAGGCGTGAGATTGGGTATTGTTGTTGTTGTTGTTGTTGTTGTTGTTGTTGTATATCTTAAGTAATAAAATTTATAAAGTGTAACATCCCGCGTTTTTCCGTTAAATTTATTTTTAACACTATCTTTTTTTTTTAAATAATACCTTTCGTTATTTAAATTCTAGTTTCCGTTGACTAACGTTCATAATATTCCCGTTACTTAATTATAACATCACTCATTTACTCGAGCGTTTTTAAAATATTCGTTCGGTAAATTCTCGCACCCGACTACAAACTCGAGGGACTAGTTTTGCCATTTAATCAAAAAGGTGACTAGTGGTTGACTAAGTCAACCACCTCCCACCATCTCATCCATTCATTTTTCACTTCTTCTTCTACCTCCTTTTCTCTCATCCATTTTTGAACTCAAACACCCATCTTCACAAAATCATCATCTAAATCCGAATCAAGAAGCAAACATCAAAACAAATTACATATTCGTGATCCTCTCTTCATCCTCTACATTTTGGTACCAATTTCATCTCGTTTGGGTAACATTTCTAAAACACTAAATTTCTCTAAATTCATTTTATATACTTGAAATGGTGTTAGTTAGTTTCTATGGCTCGTGTATAACATGAATATATGATTTGTTTGCTCGATTTGTTATTTTGAGTCACTAGTTTGAACATTTGAAAATGAGTTTGCTTAATCTTTGATTTTGGATGAGTTAATGTTGTTAAATTGTTAAAGTTCATGTTTTAATTGTGTTACTAGTATCACTAGCTTCGTTTTGATGCGTAGGTTGATTACGAAAACTTCAAAAACATGAATATTGATTTTTGTGGATTTTGATTGGGTTTGATAGACTTAAAACGAGCTTTTGATGTTTCGAATGCCATGAAATGTTATTAGTAAGTGTTTATTTGTAATGTATGTTTCATTACCTTCAAAACGGCATATCAAATGTGTGAATTGGATTCCTGAAACTTAAAATGCATTTGATGAACTTGAAACTTTAAAAATAAACCTTTATTGATCACTTGACAAGATTTCGGTTATTGTAATTGATGTTTTTGTTTGGTGAAAGGTAGTTAGTTGTATTCCTTGTCAAAAGAGCTTTCCAACGATATAAGATACGCACTCTAAGTGTTTACGGGTTGTATTTTGTGCTAAAATGAATTTGGATCAAGACTTGAACTTTTGAAACATCCCAGGTACCAGGCCACGCCTAATGTCGCGGCGCGGCCCTCCTCTGTCGCGGCGCGGCAATGGCCGTGTTTGGGGACTGTTCAACTTTACACGTTTTCGTTTAATTCCAACTATGCTACGCACCTCCGATTAACATGTAACTTGGCCAGCATGCTCAAATATGACTTCTAAGCATAGAAAAATAGTTCGGAACCCGACCCGAATGTGTTGACTTTTTCGTTGACTTTGACCGACCAAAGTTTGACTTTTTTGTCAAACTTAACCAAATGATTGTGCAATCTTTTCTAACTTGTTTCTATACTAGTATCTTGCATGAAACTTGACAATTTGATTCACATGCTACATAATCGAGTCGTAACGAGCCATAGGACTAATTGAACACATTTCGCCAGACCTTGTGTCGTAACCGGTTAATTGATACAACTTACTTGTTTAGGTCAAGGCTAAGCAACTTTCATGCACACGTTTACTTTGTGAAGTACTTTTATACTCGTGCACTCGAGGTGAGATCATAGTCCCATCTTTCAACAACTTTTATGCTTTAAACTATGTGTAACGACCCGGAATTTTCCGATCGTTCTATACTTATGAGATTAATATTTACATAAATTAAACCTTACCAACATGATAAGCAATCCAAACTGTTGAGACTTATATTTTTGAAAAGAGTTTTACACAACGTTTGACCGTCCAATTTGACCGATGATATCACGAACTATATAACACACGATAATTATACGATTATGTATATGTACATATCTAGACATATTTAACATAATTTAAGGATGGTTTAACATTTCATTGTGAACTAACAACAATGAGTTATAAGTATACTTTGAGACCACTAACTTAAGTTTTCAAAACGATAACTATATGTAACGTTCTTTGACATATATACTTACAATCTATAATGTGTTGTGATTTATGTCACCAATATGATTTAAGTGTAATGGGATTAATTTGTAACCAAAATAATCTTGATAAATATCGAACAAGTTTGGGGAAGTGTGGAGTGCACACTTGTTTGAACTTATCTTGATTATGACGGGGGTTCGGGGGCAGCGGCCCCGATAAGCGGGGTCCAAGGGGTGGCAACCCCTGGCGGGGTCCAAGGGGCAGAGCCCCTGGCTGGGCTAACATTGCTTTATTAAAAATATCTTAAAATTTTATTTTTGGCCCGGTTGGACCCAAAATAAAAGCCCGATTTTGAGCTTCTTTTACCGTATCATACCCATCATCCATACGTATTTACTATTGGTAAATATACATCAAATCAATATCCTTATCAGCTTTAGATCTGCCCTAGATAAGAGGGAATCTTATTTGTAAGCTAGCATACATTATTACTCAAAAATTCAACACAATAATTTGTCCTTGTTCCCTCAATAACCAGACTGTCCTATAAGTATCACCATCACCTTGGTTTTTCATTTCATTCTTACAACTATCTTTCTCTAACAAAAAAAAAACACACTCTTAGGAACTCTAAGTGTTCTTCACAATCTCAACAAATACTCATGAAGAACTAGCTTCATGAACAACCTATAATCATCATAAGAAAGTTTGATCAAGATTATTTTCTATCTTTTCCAGTAGCTTTATCCAAGTAACTTGAGGTAGTAACCTTATTCATAATCTTATTCGATTCATATTTATATAGCTATCTTATTTTGTGTTATAAAATTTTTAACAACAAGAACATAGTTTGAATGATTTCAAACCTGTTCGCAAACTAAATAGATCCTTCTAATTTGATTTTTAAAACACTTCAAAACCTGTAATATATCATATTATGACAAAATCGGATTAATCATATCTTGGCTAATTAACATAATATTTAATATATATTTACTTATGATTTGATTTTATATATTCCAGGACCACCCGTAAACAACACGAGAAGATTAATCATAAGACCTCATGATTGTACGCAACACGTCATCTGACAACACGGTACTTTATGTACGAAACACGTCATTTGACAACATGGTACCATGGGTCGAGATTAATTCTGATCAATACGAATACGATGAGGTCTTTATTTATTTTATTGAGCAACTAATTATGGACCATTAACAACAAACTGCTAACTACGGACTAAGAAAATATTAAAAGTATTATAAGTATATATATATATATATATATATATATATATATATATATATATATATATATATATGTAACGATTACTTGAAAAGAAAATATATTGATATATTATATATATGGTTAGGTTCGTGATATCTATCGGAGACCAAGTCGAGTTAAATACCTTCAAGGAAAAGGTGAGTATATAGTCCCACTTTTAAACTCTAAATATTTCGGGATGAGAATACATGCATTTTATGATTTACGTTATGGACACAAGTGATTAAAAATATATATTCTACGTTGAGTTGTACCACTGGCATACTTCCCTGTAACTTGGTAACTATTATTTACATGAGGTATTGTAAACGCGAATCCTGTTGATAGATCTATCGGGCCTGACAACCCCAACCGGACTGGACGACCAGTATTCAACGGTTGCACAGTACTTCGTTTCGGTAACTACACTTGGTACGGTGTAGTAAGATTTCATAATAAAGGGAATATGCGACGTTGATTAAATGTTAAGTATGGTTATCAAGTGCTCAACAACTTAGAATATTTTTATTAAAACGTTTATATATGAAATCTTGTGGTCTATATTTATAACGCTGGCATTAAACCTATATCTCACCAACTTTATGTTGACGTTTTAAGCATGTTTATTCTCAGGTGATAACTAAAAGCTTCCGCTGCAACATGTTGAATTTAAGCAAGATCTTGAGTATGCATATTTGTGTCAAAAATAAAACTGCATATCGGAGGATTTGTAATGTAAAATATGTTGGAGGTCGTATTGTTATTATCACATGTAAAGTTTGTAAGTCTAAGATTATCGCTAAACGATAATCATTATTAAGTTGTTTAAACCTTGTATTTGTAATAAAAGCTATGGATTGTATTGTAAAAACGAATGCAGTTTTTGAAAAATGTCGCATATAGAGGTCAATACCTTGCGATGAAATCATATGTTATTGTATTCGTCCTTATGGTTAAGGTCGGGTTATGACATGTGGTATCAGAGCGTTGGTCTTAGAGAACCAGAGAATTTGCATTAGTGTGTCTTATCGAGTTTATTAGGATGCATTAGTGAGTCTGGACTTTGACCGTGTTTGATTTCGAAAACTATTGCTTATCCTTGTTGGTTAAAAATTAATATGTAAATATTATGTAGTATTAACGTGCTAGTTGTTATGTGATAGATGTCTGGCTTAGAACTTATTATCACATTCAGCGACTCCGAACCAGACTCTTTAGATGGTGTTCCAGTCATTAATCTATCCGATGATGAAAACGACACCTTTGGGGAAGACTCACAAGTTCCGGATGAATCAATTGAAGAGGAACCAGAAAGTGATCCTGAGGAGGAAGAAATACAGGAAATTATGAAAGACAAGTTCGAACGAGGAAAGAAACGAAAGGCTACTGAAATGGAAAATCTAAATCCCGAGTCTAGAGAGGATGTTGTGGAACCAACTCCACCAGATACTTCCACACTTATTCCCGCTATTCCTATTAGTTCTATCCCGACATCCAGTTCTTCGGTTCCTCAGCCAAAACGTAGGGAGACAACCAGGATAACCTTTAAGCGATTTCTTTGAACACAAACGCTTTGGGTTAAATGATGCGCTGTTGTTTTAAACCATGGGATTATATAATGTTTTGTATAATATTACTAGTGTGGTTTGCTTAATGTTTGATGTAAGATAAGCATATGTAAAATAGTGAAGTGTGAAATGCAATAATTTTCCATGGTTAAGTATTATTTGGGTGGTAGTAATTGATTTTCGTACTAAGCTATTAAGTATGAACTTTAACGGGTAGGTACTACCCTAGATATAATTATAAAACGCTAATAAGAAGAAAAGGCTTTTATAATAATAACTGGTTCATATTATTAATAAGCTACGATGTACTGTAAATACATACTACATCTATAATATTCCATGTGAATAATTATTTTTTCATTCTTATTGAAGATTATGGCGCGATTGAACCGAATGACGGAACAAGAAATCCAGGAACTCATCAATCAGCGAGTGAACGACAGAATGTTATGGGTCGAGGCTGCAAGAGGTGCTGCGGTTAACCCAAATCCTCGTGTGGGGTGCACTTACAAAACTTTTCAAGGTTGCAAGCCCTCATCATTCAGTGGAACAGAAGGACCGGTCGGTTTAACCCGGTGGATTGAAAAGATTGAGTCTGTGTTTAAAATCAGTGGTTGTATTGAGAAGGACATGACCAAGTATGCATCGTGCACCTTACAAGATAGTGCACTCACGTGGTGGAAAAACTATGTGAAGGCCGTAGGAGGAGATGTAGCTTATGATACTCCTTGGGAAGAATTCAAAACAATGCTAATCAATGAATATTGTCCAAGGAACGAGGTTAGGAAGTTGGAAGCTGAATTACGAAGCCTGAAAGCTGTTGGTACTGAACTCACCAACTACAATCAGCGATTCATGGAATTATCTTTGCTATGTCCCGAATTGGTACCAACCGAAGAACGGAAGATTGAACTGTACAAAGACGGTTTGCCTAAAAAGGTCAAGGCAAATGTTACAGCATCCAAACCCAAGACTATTCATGAAGCTATCACCATGGCGAACGAATTGATGGACCAGATTATTCTGGATAAGAACACCGATGTCAAGACATCGGGAAACAAAAGAAAATGGGAAGGTAATCATCAAAAATCCAACAAGAAACAAGAAACCACGCAAGGTGCGGGTAGCGGTTCAAACTCAGGTTACAAAGGATGAAATCCTTTATGTAACAGATGCCACAAACATCACTCTGGTTATTGTAATGTGGTGTGCAACAATTGTAATCGAAAAGGTCATCTTGCTGAAGATTGTAGGGTTCCTGCTACAAATACAAAGGGTACCAAGACTCCTGCCACCAATGCAAATAGAACTGCCTTGGCCACTGTTACTTGTTATGGGTGTGGGAAACAGGGTCATTATAAGAGCCAGTGTCCGAATCCAGAGAAGAATAATGGATCTGCACGTGGAAGAGCATTTGTTATTAATGCTAGAGAGGCGTGTGAAGACCCGGAGCTTGTTACGGGTACGTTTACCATTAATAACTTATCCGCATCTATTATATTTGATACTGGTGCCGATAGAAGTTACGTGAGTAGAGACTTTTACGCTAAATTGAATTGTTCATCATTACCTCTAGATGCTAAGTACATGATTGAGTTAGCTAATGGTAAACTAATTAAAGCCGATAAAATTTGCCGTGATTGTAAAATAAATTTAGCCGGAGAAACATTTAAGATTGATTTGATACCCGTAGAATTAGGAAGTTTTGATGTAATAGTCGGCATGGACTGGATGTCCAAAATAGGAGCTGAAGTTGTGTGCGCCAAGAAGGCAATTCGCATTCCTCGTAAGGATAAAACGCCAGTAATGATTTATGGAGAGAAGGGTAACTCAAAGCTAAAACTCATTAGTTATTTGAAAGCTCAAAAGTGATTGAAGAAAGGGTGCTATGCTATCTTAGCATATGTTAATAAAGTCGAAACAAAGGAAAAAGTGAAGAGCATCAACAACGTGCCTGTGGCAAGAGATTTTCCTGAAGTATTTCCGGAAGAGTTACCAGGATTACCTCCATTTAGATCTATAGAATTTCAAATAGATCTAGTACCGGGAGCTGCACCAGTGGCTCGTGCTCCATATAGACTTGCACCATCTGAGATGAAAGAGTTACAAAGCCAGTTACAAGAATTACTGGACCGTGGTTTCATTCGACCGAGCACTTCACCGTGGGGAGCTCTGATTTTATTCGTCAAGAAGAAAGACGGATCTTTCCGAATGTGTATAGATTATCGTGAATTAAATAAGTTAACAATCAAGAATCGGTATCCACTACCGAGAATTGATGACTTATTTGATCAATTGCAAGGATCATGTGTTTACTCGAAAATCGACCTAAGGTCGGGCTATCATCAACTACGCGTCAAAGAAGAAAATATTCCGAAAACTGCTTTTCGGACACGCTACGGTCATTATGAATTTTTGGTCATGCCGTTTGGATTAACGAATGCGCCAGCTGTATTCATGGAACTCATGAATCGAGTTTGTAGTCCGTATTTAGATAAGTTTGTTATCGTTTTCATTGACGATATTCTTATCTATTCCAAGAGTGAGCAAGAGCATGAGCAGCATTTAAGATTGGTATTAGAATTGTTAAGAAAAGAACAATTATACGCCAAATTTTCTAAGTGTGCGTTTTGGTTGAAAGAAGTGCAATTTCTTGGCCATGTTGTTAGTAGTAAAAGAATTCAGGTTGACCCAGCTAAAATTGAGGCCATTGAAAAATGGGAGACTCCTAAGACACCAACACAGATACGCCAATTTTTGGGTTTAGCTGGTTATTATAGAAGGTTTATTCAAGATTTTTCCCGAATAGCTAAACCATTAACAGCGTTAACACAAAAAGGGAAGAAGTACGAATGGACTTCTGAGCAGGAGAGTGCATTTCAATTACTGAAGAAGAAGTTGACTACAGCACCTATTTTATCGTTACCTGAAGGGAACGATGATTTTGAGATATATTGTGACGCTTCACGACAAGGTTTTGGTTGCGTCCTTATGCAACAGAAGAAAGTTATAGCATACGCATCCCGACAATTGAAGATTCATGAGCGGAATTATACGACGCATGATTTAGAACTGGGAGCAGTAGTGTTTGCATTGAAGATATGGAGACACTACTTATATGGGGTTAAATGCACTGTGTTTACCGATCATAAAAGCCTTCAACATATCTTCGATCAGAAACAGCTGAACATGAGGCAACGTAGGTGGGTTGAGCTGATAAACGACTATGATTGTGAGATTCGCTATCATCCTGGGAAAGCGAATGTAGTGGCTGAAATGTCCCGTTCTTATTGATTAAAAACGTTCCATATTAATTGATTTCGTTGCGAGGTTTTGACCTCTATATGAGACGTTTTTCAAAGACTGCATTCATTTTTAAAACAAACCATAACCTTTATTTCATAGATAAAGGTTTTAAAAAAACTTTACGTAGATTATCAAAAAATGATAATCTAAAATATCCTGTTTACACACGACCATTACATAATGGTTTACAATACAAATATGTTACAACAAAATAAGTTTCTTGAATGCAGTTTTTACACAATATCATACAAGCATGGACTCCAAATCTCGTCCTTATTTAAGTATGCGACAGCGAAAGCTCTTAATAATCACCTGAGAATAAACATGCTTAAAACGTCAACAAAAATGTTGGTGAGTTATAGGTTTAACCTATATATATCAAATCATAATAATAGACCACAAGATTTCATATTTCAATACACATCCCATACATAGAGATAAAAATCATTCATATGGTGAACACCTGGTAACCGGCATTAACAAGATGCATATATAAGAATATCCCCATCATTCCGGGACACCCTTCGGAAATGATATAAATTTCGAAGTACTAAAGCATCCGGTACTTTGGATGGGGTTTGTTAAGCCCAATAGATCTATCTTTAGGATTCGCGTCAATTAGGGTGTCTGTTCCCTAATTCTTAGATTACCAGACTTAATAAAAAGGGGCATATTCGATTTCAATAATTCAACCATAGAATGTAGTTTCACGTACTTGTGTCTATTTTGTAAATCATTTATAAAACCTGCATGTATTCTCATCCCAAAAATATTAGATTTTAAAAGTGGGACTATAACTCACTTTCACAGATTTTTACTTCGTCGGGAAGTAAGACTTGGCCACTGGTTGATTCACGAACCTATAACAATATATACATATATATCAAAGTATGTTCAAAATATATTTACAACACTTTTAATATATTTTGATGTTTTAAGTTTATTAAGTCAGCTGTCCTCGTTAGTAACCTACAACTAGTTGTCCACAGTTAGATGTACAGAAATAAATCGATAAATATTATCTTGAATCAATCCACAACCCAGTGTATACGTATCTCAGTATTGATCACAACTCAAACTATATATATTTTGGAATCAACCTCAACCCTGTATAGCTAACTCCAACATTCACATATAGAGTGTCTATGGTTGTTCCGAAATATATATAGATGTGTCGACATGATAGGTCGAAACATTGTATACGTGTCTATGGTATCTCAAGATTACATAATATACAATACAAGTTGATTAAGTTATGGTTGGAATAGATTTGTTACCAATTTTCACGTAGCTAAAATGAGAAAAATTATCCAATCTTGTTTTACCCATAACTTCTTCATTTTAAATCCGTTTTGAGTGAATCAAATTGCTATGGTTTCATATTGAACTCTATTTTATGAATCTAAACAGAAAAAGTATAGGTTTATAGTCGGAAAAATAAGTTACAAGTCGTTTTTGTAAAGGTAGTCATTTCAGTCGAAAGAACGACGTCTAGATGACCATTTTAGAAAACATACTTCCACTTTGAGTTTAACCATAATTTTTGGATATAGTTTCATGTTCATAATAACAATAATTTTCTCAGAATAACAACTTTTAAATCAAAGTTTATCATAGTTTTTAATTAACTAACCCAAAACAGCTCGTGGTGTTACTACGACGGCGTAAATCCGGTTTTACGGTGTTTTTCGTGTTTCCAGGTTTTAAATCATTAAGTTAGCATATCATATAGATATAGAACATGTGTTTAGTTGATTTTAAAAGTCAAGTTAGAAGGATTAACTTTTGTTTGCGAACAAGTTTAGAATTAACTAAACTATGATCTAGTGATTACAAGTTTAAACCTTCGAATAAGATAGCTTTATATGTATGAATCGAATGATGTTATGAACATCATTACTACCTTAAGTTCCTTAGATAAACCTACTGGAAAAGAGAAAAATGGATCTAGCTTCAATGGATCCTTGGATGGCTCGAAGTTCTTGAAGCAGAATCATGACACGAAAACAAGTTCAAGTAAGATCATCACTTGAAATAAGATTGTTATAGTTATAGAAATTGAACCAAAGTTTGAATATGATTATTACCTTGTATTAGAATGATAACCTACTGTAAGAAACAAAGATTTCTTGAGGTTGGATGATCACCTTAGAAGATTGGAAGTGAGCTAGCAAACTTGAAAGTATTCTTGATTTTATGTAACTAGAACTTGTAAAATATATGAAGAACACTTAGAACTTGAAGATAGAACTTGAGAGAGATCAATTAGATGAAGAAAATTGAAGAATGAAAGTGTTTGTAGGTGTTTTTGGTCGTTGGTGTATGGATTAGATATAAAGGATATGTAATTTTGTTTTCATGTAAATAAGTCATGAATGATTACTCATATTTTTGTAATTTTATGAGATATTTCATGCTAGTTGCCAAATGATGGTTCCCACATGTGTTAGGTGACTCACATGGGCTGCTAAGAGCTGATCATTGGAGTGTATATACCAATAGTACATACATCTAAAAGCTGTGTATTGTACGAGTACGAATACGGGTGCATACGAGTAGAATTGTTGATGAAACTGAACGAGGATGTAATTGTAAGCATTTTTGTTAAGTAGAAGTATTTTGATAAGTGTCTTGAAGTCTTTCAAAAGTGTATGAATACATATTAAAACACTACATGTATATACATTTTAACTGAGTCGTTAAGTCATCGTTAGTCGTTACATGTAAATGTTGTTTTGAAACCTTTAGGTTAACGATCTTGTTGAATGTTGTTAACCCATTGTTTATTATAACAAATGAGATGTTAAATTATTATATTATCATGATATTATGATATATAATATATCTTAGTATGATGTATATACAGTTAAATATCGTTACAACGATAATCGTTACATATATGTCTCGTTTCGAAAACATTAAGTTAGTAGTCTTATTTTTACATATGTATTTCATTGTTAATACACTTAATAATATATTTACTTATCATTTAACATAATTAACCAAGTGTATCAATATCTTAATATGATTCATATGTACCTAGTAAGACGTTGTTATAACGATAATCGTTATATATATCGTTTTCGAGTTTCTTAAATTAATAGTCTCATTTTTATGTATATAACTCATTGTTAAAATACCTAATGAGATACATACTTATAATAAAAACATGTTAACTATATATATAACCATATATATGTCATCGTATAGTTTTTACAAGTTTTAACGTTCGTGAATCACCGGTCAACTTGGGTGGTCAATTGTCTATATGAAACATATTTCAATTAATCAAGTCTTAACAAGTTTGATTGCTTAACATGTTGGAAACATTTAATCATGTAAATATCAATCTTAATTAATATATATAAACATGGAAAAGTTTGGGTCACTACAGTACCTACCCGTTAAATAAATTTCGTCCCGAAATTTTAAGCTGTTGAAGGTGTTGACGAATCTTCTGGAAATAGATGCGGGTATTTCTTCTTCATCTGATCTTCACGCTCCCAGGTGAACTCGGGTCCTCTACGAGCATTCCATCGAACCTTAACAATTGGTATCTTGTTTTGCTTAAGTCTTTTAACCTCACGATCCATTATTTCGACGGGTTCTTCGATGAATTGAAGTTTTTCGTTGATTTGGATTTCATCTAACGGAATAGTGAGATCTTCTTTAGCAAAACATTTCTTCAAATTCGAGACGTGGAAAGTGTTATGTACAGCCGCGAGTTGTTGAGGTAACTGAAGTCGGTAAGCTACTTGTCCGACACGATCAATAATCTTGAATGGTCCAATATACCTTGGATTTAATTTCCCTCGTTTACCAAATCGAACAACGCCTTTCCAAGGTGCAACTTTAAGCATGACCATCTCTCCAATTTCAAATTCTATATCTTTTCTTTTAATGTCAGCGTAGCTCTTTTGTCGACTTTGGGCGGTTTTCAACCGTTGTTGAATTTGGATGATCTTCTCGGTAGTTTTTTGTATAATCTCCGGACCCGTAATCTGTCTATCCCCCACTTCACTCCAACAAATCGGAGACCTACACTTTCTACCATAAAGTGCTTCAAACGGCGCCATCTCAATGCTTGAATGGTAGCTGTTGTTGTAGGAAAATTCTGCTAACGGTAGATGTCGATCCCAACTGTTTTCGAAATCAATAACACATGCTCGTAGCATGTCTTCAAGCGTTTGTATCGTCCTTTCGCTCTGCCCATCAGTTTGTGAATGATAGGCAGTACTCATGTCTAGACGAGTTCCTAATGCTTGCTGTAATGTCTGCCAGAATCTTGAAATAAATCTGCCATCCCTATCAGAGATAATAGAGATCGGTATTCCATGTCTGGAGACGACTTCCTTCAAATACAGTCGTGCTAACTTCTCCATCTTGTCATCTTCTCTTATTGGCAGGAAGTGTGCTGATTTGGTGAGACGATCAACTATTACCCAAATAGTATCAAAACCACTTGCAGTCCTTGGCAATTTAGTGATGAAATCCATGGTAATGTTTTCCCATTTCCATTCCGGGATTTCGGGTTGTTGAAGTAGACCTGATGGTTTTTGATGCTCAGCTTTGACCTTAGAACACGTCAAACATTCTCCTACGTATTTAGCAACATCAGCTTTCATACCCGGCCACCAAAAATGTTTCTTGAGATCCTTGTACATCTTCCCCGTTCCAGGATGTATTGAGTATCTGGTTTTATGAGCTTCTCTAAGTACCATTTCTCTCATATCTCCAAATTTTGGTACCCAAATCCTTTCAGCCCTATACCGGGTTCCGTCTTCCCGAATATTAAGATGCTTCTTCGATCCTTTGGGTATTTCATCCTTTAAATTTCCCTCTTTTAAAACTCCTTGTTGCGCCTCCTTTATTTGAGTAGTAAGGTTATTATGAATCATTATATTCATAGATTTTACTCGAATGGGTTCTCTGTCCTTCCTGCTCAAGGCATCGTCTACCACATTTGCCTTCCCCGGGTGGTAACGAATCTCAAAGTCGTAATCATTCAACAATTCAATCCACCTACGCTGCCTCATATTCAGTTGTTTCTGATTAAATATGTGTTGAAGACTTTTGTGGTCGGTATATATAATACTTTTGACCCCATATAAGTAGTGCCTCCAAGTCTTTAATGCAAAAACAACTGCGCCTAATTCCAAATCATGCGTCGTATAATTTTGCTCGTGAATCTTCAATTGTCTAGAGGCATAAGCAATCACCTTCGTTCGTTGCATTAATACACAACCGAGACCTTGCTTTGATGCGTCACAATAAATCACAAAATCATCATTCCCTTCAGGCAATGACAATATAGGTGCCGTAGTTAGCTTTTTCTTCAATAACTGAAACGCTTTCTCTTGTTCATCCTTCCATTCAAATTTCTTCCCTTTATGCGTTAATGCAGTCAAGGGTTTTGTTATTCTGGAAAAGTCTTGGATGAACCTTCTGTAGTAACCAGCTAGTCCTAAAAACTGGCGTATGTGTTTCGGAGTTTTCGGGGTTTCCCACTTTTCAACAGTTTCTATCTTTGCCGGATCCACCTTAATACCTTCTTTGTTCACTATGTGATCGAGGAATTGAACTTCTTCCAACCAAAATGCACACTTTGAAAACTTAGCGTACAATTCTTCCTTCCTCAATACTTCTAACACCTTTCTCAAATGTTCACCGTGTTCTTGGTCATTCTTTGAGTAAATAAGTATGTCATCAATGAAAACAATGACAAACTTGTCAAGGTATGGTCCACACACTCGGTTCATAAGGTCCATGAACACAGCTGGTGCATTAGTTAAACCAAACGGCATGACCATAAACTCGTAATGACCGTAACGTGTTCTGAAAGCAATCTTTGGAATATCATCTTCTTTCACCCGCATTTGATGATACCCGGAACGTAAGTCATTCTTTAAATAAACAGACGAGCCTTGTAGTTGATCAAATAAGTCGTTGATTCTAGGTAGTGGGTAGCGGTTCTTGATGGTAAGTTTGTTCAACTCTCGGTAGTCGATACACAACCTGAATGTACCATCTTTCTTCTTGACAAACAAAACAGGAGCTCCCCACGGTGATGTGCTTGGTCGAATGAAACCACGCTCTAAAAGTTCTTGTAATTGGCTTTGCAGTTCTTTCATCTCGCTGGGTGCGAGTCTGTAAGGAGCACGAGCTATTGGTGCAGCTCCTGGTACAAGATCTATTTGAAATTCAACGGATCGATGTGGGGGTAATCCCGGTAGTTCTTTCGGAAATACATCGGGAAATTCTTTTGCAATGGGAACATCATTGATGCTCTTTTCTTCAGTTTGTACTTTCTCGACGTGTTCTAGAACAGCATAGCAACCTTTTCTTATTAGTTTTTGTGCCTTCAAATTACTAATAATATGTAGCTTCGTGTTGCCCTTTTCTCCATACACCATTAAGGGTTTTCCTTTTTCTCGTATAATGCGAATTGCATTTTTGTAACAAACGATCTCTGCTTTCACTTCTTTCAACCAGTCCATACCGATTATCACATCAAAACTCCCTAACTCTACTGGTATCAAATCAATCTTAAATGTTTCGCTAACCAGTTTAATTTCTCGATTCCGACATATATTATCTGCTGAAATTAATTTACCATTTGCTAATTCGAGTAAAAATTTACTATCCAAAGGCGTCAATGGACAACTTAATTTAGCACAAAAATCTCTACTCATATAGCTTCTATCCGCACCCAAATCAAATAAAACGTAAGCAGATTTATTGTCAATAAGAAACGTACCCGTAACAAGCTTCGGGTTTTCCTGTGCCTCTGCCGCATTAATATTGAAAACTCTTCCGCGGCCTTGTCCATTCGTGTTCTCCTGGTTCGGGCAATTTCTAATAATGTGGCCCGGTTTTCCACATTTATAACAAACTACATTGGCATAACTTGCTCCGACACTACTTGCTCCGCCATTACTCGTTCCGACACCATTTGTTCCTTTCGTTCTATTAACCCCTGGTCCGTAGACCTCACACTTCGCTGCGCTATGACCATTTCTTTTACACTTGTTGCAAAATTTGGTGCAGAACCCCGAGTGATACTTTTCACACCTTTGGCATAGCTGCTTCTGATTGTTGTTGTTGGGCCGTTTGTTGTAGTTACGATTGATGTTGCGATTGTTGGGATAATTGTTGCGATTATTGTTGTAATTGCTGTTGTTGTTGTATTGGTGATTCTTATCACCGTTTTCCTCCCACTTTCTTTTGACTTGCTTCACACTGGCCTCTTCAGCAGTCTTTTCTTTAATTCTTTCTTCAATCTGGTTCACTAGTTTGTGAGCCATTCTACATGCCTGTTGTATGGAGGCGGGCTCGTGTGAACTTATATCTTCTTGGATTCTTTCCGGTAATCCTTTCACAAACGCGTCGATCTTCTCTTCCTCATCTTCGAATGCTCCCGGACACAATAGGCACAATTCTGTGAATCGTCTTTCGTACGTGGTAATATCAAATCCTTGGGTTCGTAACCCTCTAAGTTCTGTCTTGAGCTTATTGACCTCGGTTCTGGGACGGTACTTCTCGTTCATCAAGTGCTTGAATGCTGACCACGGTAGTGCATACGCATCGTCTTGTCCCACTTGCTCTAGATAGGTATTCCACCATGTTAACGCAGAACCTGTGAAGGTATGCGTAGCGTACTTCACTTTGTCCTCTTCAGTACACTTACTTATGGCAAACACCGATTCGACCTTCTCGGTCCACCGTTTCAATCCGATCGGTCCTTCAGTTCCATCAAATTCCAAAGGTTTGCAGGCAGTGAATTCTTTGTAGGTGCATCCTACACGATTTCCTGTACTGCTAGATCCAAGGTTATTGTTGGTATGTAGCGCAGCCTGTACTGCGGCTATGTTTGAAGCTAGAAAAGTACGGAATTCCTCTTCATTCATATTCACGGTGTGTCGAGTAGTCGGTGCTATTTCCTTCAAAATAGTCAAATGGAACAAGTTAATCATACAGAATATTAAGAGTAGTTAATAGTATTTGGTAGCATAATATGAACTCATTTATAAAAGCTTTTTCTTCATATTAGCGTTTTATAAGTTTAAATTCGGGTAGTACCTACCCGTTAAGTTCATACTTAGTAGCTAATATACAATTCAACTACTACAATTCTATATGAAAAACTGATTATAATAATATTTCGCGTTCAAACTTTTATACAATATTTTACAAACTTACAATACTGCTTATTTTACATAAAGCATGAAATATAGCACACAATAACTTTGATACAAGATAGTTGTGAAGATAATTCTAGCTAGTACACAAGTCCTTCAGCAAAGGCAATAAAGACACGTAATTCATACGTCCAGAAACAAGTCATGCATTCTGGTTTTACTAGGACTACTTCCCATCCTTGGTCTTGTGGAACATAACCGTTATGGCCGTTGATAAGACAGCGTGTTGTAACGTCGTCAAAGGGACGAGGGTTACGTAATATCCAACAGTCCCGTAACAATCTAAAAACCTCATTTCTTACCCCAATTACCGACTCCGTCACTTGTGGAAACGTTTTGTTTAATAGTTGTAGCCCGATGTTCTTGTTCTCACTTTGGTGAGAAGCGAACATTACTAATCCATAAGCATAACATGCTTCTTTATGTTGCATGTTAGCCGCTTTTTCTAAATCACGAAGTCCAATATTCGGATATATTGAGTCAAAATAATTTCTTAACCCGTTGCGTAAAATAGCATTTGGGTTCCCCGCAATATATGCGTCAAAGTAAACACATCGTAACTTATGGGTTTCCCAATATGATATCCCCCATCTTTCAAACGAAAGTCTCTTATAAACCAAGACATTCTTGGAACGTTCTTCGAATGTCTTACAAACTGATCTCGCCTTAAATAGTTGTGCCGAGGAATTCTGACCGACTCTAGACAAGATTTCATCAATCATGTCTCCGGGTAGGTCTCTTAAAATATTGGGTTGTCTATCCATTTTGTGTTTTTAAACTGTAAAATCGACAAGAGTTAGATTCATAAAAAAAATACTTATTAATACAAGCAATTTTTACATATATCATAAAGCATAAGCACACTATATTACATATATTACACCACACGAATACAACTATCTTATTCCGGCTCGCTCGTTTCTTCTTCTTCGGTTTTGGTTCGTTTTGCCAAGTTTCTAGGGATATATGATGTTCCCCTAATACTAACTGTCGTTTTCCACAACGGTTTAGAAAAACCTGGTGGTTTAGAGGTTCCCGGGTCATTGTTACAACTTAAGGACTTCGGGGGTTGACGATACATATAAAGTTCATCGGGGTTGGAATTAGATTTCTCTATTTTTATGCCCTTTCCCTTATTATTTTCTTTTGCCTTTTTAAATTCAGTTGGGGTAATTTCTATAACATCATCGGAATTCTCGTCGGAATCCGATTCATCGGAGAATTGGTAATCCTCCCAATATTTTGCTTCCTTGGCGGAAACACCATTGACCATAATTAACCTTGGTCGGTTGGTTGAGGATTTTCTTTTACTTAACCGTTTTATTATTTCCCCCACCGGTTCTACTTCTTCATCCGGTTCCGATTCTTCTTCCGGTTCCGATTCTTCTTCCGGTTCCGACTCTTCTTCCGGTTCCTCTTCGGGAACTTGTGAATCAGTCCACGAATCATTCCAATTTACATTTGACTCTTCATTATTATTAGGTGAGTCAATGGGACTTGTTCTAGAGGTAGACATCTATCACATAATATCAAACACGTTAAGAGATTAATATATCACATAATATTCACATGTTAAAAATATATAGTTTCCAACAAAATTTGTTAAGCAATCATTTTTCAAGTAAACACGGTCGAAGTCCAGACTTACTAATGCATCCTAACAAACTCGATAAGACACACTAATGCAAAATTCTGGTTCTCTAAGACCAACGCTCGGATACCAACTGAAATGTCCCGTTCTTATTGATTAAAAACGTTCCATATTAATTGATTTCGTTGCGAGGTTTTGACCTCTATATGAGACGTTTTTCAAAGACTGCATTCATTTTTAAAACAAACCATAACCTTTATTTCATAGATAAAGGTTTTAAAAAAACTTTACGTAGATTATCAAATAATGATAATCTAAAATATCCTGTTTACACACGACCATTACATAATGGTTTACAATACAAATATGTTACAACAAAATAAGTTTCTTGAATGCAGTTTTTACACAATATCATACAAGCATGGACTCCAAATCTCGTCCTTATTTAAGTATGCGACAGCGGAAGCTCTTAATAATCACCTGAGAATAAACATGCTTAAAACGTCAACAAAAATGTTGGTGAGTTATAGGTTTAACCTATATATATCAAATCATAATAATAGACCACAAGATTTCATATTTCAATACACATCCCATACATAGAGATAAAAATCATTCATATGGTGAACACCTGGTAACCGACATTAACAAGATGCATATATAAGAATATCCCCATCATTCCGGGACACCCTTCGGAAATGATATAAATTTCGAAGTACTAAAGCATCCGGTACTTTGGATGGGGTTTGTTAAGCCCAATAGATCTATCTTTAGGATTCGCGTCAATTAGGGTGTCTGTTCCCTAATTCTTAGATTACCAGACTTAATAAAAAGGGGCATATTCGATTTCGATAATTCAACCATAGAATGTAGTTTCACGTACTTGTGTCTATTTTGTAAATCATTTATAAAACCTGCATGTATTCTCATCCCAAAAATATTAGATTTTAAAAGTGGGACTATAACTCACTTTCACAGATTTTTACTTCGTCGGGAAGTAAGACTTGGCCACTGGTTGATTCACGAACCTATAACAATATATACATATATATCAAAGTATGTTCAAAATATATTTACAACACTTTTAATATATTTTGATGTTTTAAGTTTATTAAGTCAGTTGTCCTCGTTAGTAACCTACAACTAGTTGTCCACAGTTAGATGTACAGAAATAAATCGATAAATATTATCTTGAATCAATCCACGACCCAGTGTATACGTATCTCAGTATTGATCACAACTCAAACTATATATATTTTGGAATCAACCTCAACCCTGTATAGCTAACTCCAACATTCACATATAGAGTGTCTATGGTTGTTCCGAAATATATATAGATGTGTCGACATGATAGGTCGAAACATTGTATACGTGTCTATGGTATCTCAAGATTACATAATATACAATACAAGTTGATTAAGTTATGGTTGGAATAGATTTGTTACCAATTTTCACGTAGCTAAAATGAGAAAAATTATCCAATCTTGTTTTACCTATAACTTCTTCATTTTAAATCCGTTTTGAGTGAATAAAATTGCTATGGTTTCATATTGAACTCTATTTTATGAATCTAAATAGAAAAAGTATAGGTTTATAGTTGGAAAAATAAGTTACAAGTTGTTTTTGTAAAGGTAGTCATTTCAGTCGAAAGAACGACGTCTAGATGACCATTTTAGAAAACATACTTCCACTTTGAGTTTAACCATAATTTTTGGATATAGTTTCATGTTCATAATAACAATAATTTTCTCAGAATAACAACTTTTAAATCAAAGTTTATCATAGTTTTTAATTAACTAACCCAAAACAGCCCGCGGTGTTACTACGACGGCGTAAATCCGGTTTTACGGCGTTTTTCGTGTTTCCAGGTTTTAAATCATTAAGTTAGCATATCATATAGATATAGAACATGTGTTTAGTTGATTTTAAAAGTCAAGTTATAAGGATTAACTTTTATTTGCGAACAAGTTTAGAATTAACTAAACTATATTCTAGTGATTACAAGTTTAAACCTTCGAATAAGATAGCTTTATATGTATGAATCGAATGATGTTATGAACATCATTACTACCTTAAGTTCCTTGGATAAACCTACTGGAAAAGAGAAAAATGGATCTAGCTTCAATGGATCCTTGGATGGCTCGAAGTTCTTGAAGCAGAATCATGACACGAAAACAAGTTCAAGTAAGATCATCACTTGAAATAAGATTGTTATAGTTATAGAAATTGAACCAAAGTTTAAATATGATTATTACCTTGTATTAGAATGATAACCTACTGTAAGAAACAAAGATTTATTAAGGTTGGATGATCACCTTACAAGATTGGAAGTGAGCTAGCAAACTTGAAAGTATTCTTGATTTTATGTAACTAGAACTTGTAAAATATATGAAGAACACTTAGAACTTGAAGATAGAACTTGAGAGAGATAAATTAGATGAATAAAATTGAAGAATGAAAGTGTTTGTAGGTGTTTTTGGTCGTTGGTGTATGGATTAGATATAAAGGATATGTAATTTTGTTTTCATGTAAATAAGTCATGAATGATTACTCATATTTTTGTAATTTTATGAGATATTTCATGCTAGTTGCCAAATGATGGTTCCCACATGTGTTAGGTGACTAACATGGGCTGCTAAGAGCTGATAATTGGAGTGTATATACCAATAGTACATACATCTAAAAGCTGTGTATTGTACGAGTACGAATACGGGTGCATACGAGTAGAATTGTTGATGAAACTGAACAAGGATGTAATTGTAAGCATTTTTTTTAAGTAGAAGTATTTTGATAAGTGTCTTGAAGTCTTTCAAAAGTGTATGAATACATATTAAAACACTACATGTATATACATTTTAACTGAGTCGTTAAGTCATCGTTAGTCGTTACATGTAAATGTTGTTTTGAAACCTTTAGGTTAACGATCTTGTTGAATGTTGTTAACTCATTGTTTATTATAACAAATGAGATGTTAAATTATTATATTATCATGATATTACGATATATAATATATCTTAGTATGATGTATATACAGTTAAATATCGTTACAACGATAATCGTTACATATATGTCTCGTTTCGAAAACATTAAGTTAGTAGTCTTATTTTTACATATGTATTTCATTGTTAATACACTTAATAATATATTTACTTATCATTTAATATAATTAACCAAGTGTATCAATATCTTAATATGATTCATATGTACCTAGTAAGACGTTGTTATAACGATAATCATTATATATATCGTTTTCGAGTTTCTTAAATTAATAGTCTCATTTTTATGTATATAACTCATTGTTAAAATACCTAATGAGATACATACTTATAATAAAAACATGTTAACTATATATATAACCATATATATGTCATCGTATAGTTTTTACAAGTTTTAACGTTCGTGAATCACCGGTCAACTTGGGTGGTCAATTATCTATATGAAACATATTTCAATTAATCAAGTCTTAACAAGTTTGATTGCTTAACATGTTGGAAACATTTAATCATGTAAATATCAATCTTAATTAATATATATAAACATGGAAAAGTTCGGGTCACTACAGTGGCCGACGCGCTAAGCAGAAAGGAACGGGAATCAATTCGAGTACGAGCAATGAACATAAAAATTCGCATGAATCTCAACTCACAAATCAAAGAGGCTCAACGAGAAGCTCTTACTAAAGAAAACATAGGAAATGAAATAATGAAGAAGTATGGGAAACAACTCGTTATACGGGAAGATGGAATTCGATATTTTGCAAACCGTATTTGGGTATCAAAGTTGGGTGGATTAAGGAAGTTGATATTGAATGAGGCACATAAGACAAGATACTCGATACATCCTGAAGTTGGAAAGATGTATCAAGATCTTAAGACGCATTATTGGTGGCCTAATTTGAAGACAGACGTTGCAACATATGTTGGGGAATGTTTAACTTGTTCCAAAGTCAAAGCAGAACACCAGAAGCCGTCAGGATTACTTCAACAACCAGAAATCCCAGAATGGAAATGGGACGGTATTACCATGGATTTCATCACAAAATTACCTAAGACTGCCTGGGGTTATGACACCATTTGGGTAATAGTTGATCGTCTCACCAAATTTGCACATTTATTGCCTATAAAGGAAACGGATAGAATGGAGAAACTATTACGATTATACATAAAGGAAATTGTTTCAAGGCATGGAATACCTATTTCCATTATATCCGATCGTGATAGTAGATTTACATCAAAGTTTTGGCAATCACTACAGGAGGCCCTGGGAACTCGTTTGGATATGAGCATCGCATATCATCCACAAACTGACGGGCAGAGTGAAAGAACAATTCAGACTCTTGAAGACATGCTCAGGGCATTTGTGATCGATTTTGGAAACGGATGGGATAAATATCTACCATTAGCAGAATTCTCGTATAATAACAGTTATCATGCGAGCATTAAAGCTGCACCATTCGAAGCACTGTATGGAAGGAAGTGTAGATCCCCTATCTGTTGGAATGAAGTAGGAGATCGACAATTAACTGGTCCCGAGATCATACACGAAACGACTGAGAAGATAGTACAAATCAAGGAGAGATTGAAAACAGCCCGTAGTCGCCAAAAGAGCTACGCCGATGTCCGAAGGAAACCATTAGAGTTTCAGATCGGTGACATGGTTATGTTAAAGGTGTCACCTTGGAAAGGTGTAATACATTTTGGAAAAAGAGGTAAACTGAACCCAAGGTATGTAGGCCCGTTCAAGATCATCGAACGCATTGGACCGGTAGCTTATCGACTCGAATTACCACAACAACTCGCCGGAGTACATAATACATTTCACGTTTCAAACCTTAAGAAGTGTCTTGCAAAGGAAGACCTCACCATTCCTCTTGAAGAAATCCAAGTCGACGAGAAACTACAATTCATAGAAGAACCGGTCAAAATCATGGACCGTGAAGTTAAACAACTCAAGCAGAGCAACATACCAATCGTTAAGGTTCGTTGGAATGCTCGAAGGGGTCCCGAGTTTACTTGGGAATGAGAGGATCAGATGAAACAAAAGTACCCACATTTGTTTCCCGAGAACACAAAATAGGTACAATTTTAAAATTTCGGGACGAAATTTATTTAACGGGTAGGTAGTGTAACGACCCGGAATTTTCCGATCGTTCTATACTTATGAGATTAATATTTACATAAATTAAACCTTACCAACATGATAAGCAATCCAAACTGTTGAGACTTATATTTTTGAAAAGAGTTTTACACAACGTTTGACCGTCCAATTTGACCGATGATATCACGAACTATATAACACACGATAATTATACGATTATGTATATGTACATATCTATACATATTTAACATAATTTAAGGATGGTTTAACATTTCATTGTGAACTAACAACAATGAGTTATAAGTATACTTTGAGACCACTAACTTAAGTTTTCAAAACGATAACTATATGTAACGTTCTTTGACATATATACTTACAATCTATAATGTGTTGTGATTTATGTCACCAATATGATTTAAGTGTAATGGGATTAATTTGTAACCAAAATAATCTTGATAAATATCGAACAAGTTTGGGGAAGTGTGGAGTGCACACTTGTTTGAACTTATCTTGATTATGACGGGGGTTCGGGGGCAGCGCCCCCGATAAGCGGGGTCCAAGGGGTGGCAACCCCTGGCGGGGTCCAAGGGGCAGAGCCCCTGGCTGGGCTAACATTGCTTTATTAAAAATGTCTTAAAATTTTATTTTTGGCCCGGTTGGACCCAAAATAAAAGCCCGATTTTGAGCTTCTTTTACCGTATCATACCCATCATCCATACTTATTTACTATTGGTAAATACACATCAAATCAATATCCTTATCAGCTTTAGATCTGCCCTAGATAAGAGGGAATCTTATTTGTAAGCTAGCATACATTATTACTCAAAAATTCAACACAATAATTTGTCCTTGTTCCCTCAATAACCAGACTGTCCTATAAGTATCACCATCACCTTGGTTTTTCATTTCATTCTTACAACCATCTTTCTCTAACAAAAAAAAAATACACTCTTAGGAACTCTAAGTGTTCTTCACAATCTCAACAAATACTCATGAAGAACTAGCTTCATGAACAACCTATAATCATCATAAGAAAGTTTGATCAAGATTATTTTCTATCTTTTCCAGTAGCTTTATCCAAGTAACTTGAGGTAGTAACCTTATTCATAATCTTATTCGATTCATATTTATATAGCTATCTTATTTTGTGTTATAAAATTTTTAACAACAAGAACATAGTTTGAATGATTTCAAACCTGTTCGCAAACTAAATAGATCCTTCTAATTTGATTTTTAAAACACTTCAAAACCTGTAATATATCATATTATGACAAAATCGGATTAATCATATCTTGGCTAATTAACATAATATTTAATATATATTTACTTATGATTTGATTTTATATATTCCAGGACCACCCGTAAATAACACGAGAAGATTAATCATAAGACCTCATGATTGTACGCAACACGTCATCTGACAACACGGTACTTTATGTACGCAACACGTCATTTGACAACATGGTACCATGGGTCGAGATTAATTCTGATCAATACGAATACGATGGGGTCTTTATTTATTTTATTGAGCAACTAATTATGGACCATTAACAACAGACTGCTAACTACGGACTAAGAAAATATTAAAAGTATTATAAGTATATATATATATATATATATATATATATATATATATATAACGATTACTTGAAAAGAAAATATATTGATATATTATATATATGGTTAGGTTCGTGATATCTATCGGAGACCAAGTCGAGTTAAATACCTTCAAGGAAAAGGTGAGTATATAGTCCCACTTTTAAACTCTAAATATTTCGGGATGAGAATACATGCATTTTATGATTTACGTTATGGACACAAGTGATTAAAAATATATATTCTACGTTGAGTTGTACCACTGGCATACTTCCCTGTAACTTGGTAACTATTATTTACATGAGGTATTGTAAACGTGAATCCTGTTGATAGATCTATCGGGCCTGACAACCCCAACCGGACTGGACGACCAGTATTCAACGGTTGCACAGTACTTCGTTTCGGTAACTACACTTGGTACGGTGTAGTAAGATTTCATAATAAAGGGAATATGCGACGTTGATTAAATGTTAAGTATGGTTATCAAGTGCTCAACAACTTAGAATATTTTTATTAAAACGTTTATATATGAAATCTTGTGGTCTATATTTATAACGCTGCCGGCATTAAACCTATATCTCACCAACTTTATGTTGACGTTTTAAGCATGTTTATTCTCAGGTGATAACTAAAAGCTTCCGCTGCAACATGTTGAATTTAAGCAAGATCTTGAGTATGCATATTTGTGTCAAAAATAAAACTGCATATCGGAGGATTTGTAATGTAAAATATGTTGGAGGTCGTATTGTTATTATCACATGTAAAGTTTGTAAGTCTAAGATTATCGCTAAACGATAATCATTATTAAGTTGTTTAAACCATGTATTTGTAATAAAAGCTATGGATTGTATTGTAAAAACGAATGCAGTTTTTGAAAAATGTCGCATATAGAGGTCAATACCTCGCGATGAAATCATATGTTATTGTATTCGTCCTTATGGTTAAGGTCGGGTTATGACACTATGGGATGAGAAACATATACGTATCATACTTTTACACTTGAACACAAGTACGAAAATGAACATTCCACGTACGGGTTTGAACAAAAAGCCTCAATTCAATTATCATTAGTTACACTTGCAGGGTGTAAACGTGAACTTATATTATGTGATCACATGGGCTTGACGAGCCTCATTCGGACGGTTCGCTACCGTTAGCGGATGAAATATATTTTATTGTCTAGTGTATGTTCTAACACTACGTAAAGGGTGCAAAATAGTTAAGTTTGATAATTGGGTGCTCGCGATACAAATAACAACTTTGGAATGCAAATGATTTTGATAATCATCTTATATTAAATCTTGTGGTTCAAATACAACATTTACTAAAACACCTATGATTTCACCAACGTTTTTCGTTGACAGTTTTTTATATGTTTCTCAGGTTTATACTTGGCTATTTGTTACATGCTTCCGCGTACACTCATACTTGCTTGGAGTCAAGCATACATGCATACACTTTGATTTCGTGCTTGGAGTCAAGCATACATACATACATACGCTAGTGATAGCACCTTTGGATTCAAACTTTTGTCTACAGACTTACGCTATTTATAGCAACCGTGATTTTCAACTTATATTATGTCGCAAGTTTATTTCATTTATACATTATACTTTTGTAAACTTAAACTTGTAGTTAATCCGTTTGGCAAACTAAACTTTGCAAGTCTTGTACTTTTCAAATGAATGCGACGTAATTTTGGTTAAACGAGTCTCATATAGGGACTACGACCACGTAACGGGACCTAAGTTAGCGGCGCCGTCAATGACGATTTTGTCGGGTCGCTACAGATGGTATCAGAGCGTTGGTTGTAGGGATCTAGGATGTGCATTAGTGTGTCTGACAGAATCGTTAGGACGCATTAGTGAATCTAGACTACAACCAGATAGTTAGCCATTGCATTCTGACATAAATTTGCTATAGATAGCACTTACTTGACTACTTGTGCATTATACTTGAATCATTCTTAGGCAAACTTCTTGATGGTACCAAGCTTTCATCATACGAATCCGTATTCTGCCACTTTCTGGTAACACACGTAAATTCAGGATTCATACACGTAAGGATGACGACGACTTCATTAGTCACACTTGTTCGGGAACTCTGTCTCCCAGATTGTTATTCGCCACCGTTTCAACTTACTATCAGTGTCACACCGGTGTACCTTACTGTCTACCACTTCTTGTTACTGCCATCACTACTCTAGGTGAGTATCGTCGTCACTACTTATCACTACGGTTGCGTACTACTCGTTATCATGATTCGATACTGTTTTCGCGCCTACAGACATTATTGTTTGACTTGAACCGCATTGACGTGAACAATCATTTATACACTTCCCTCGGGGAACGCTTTTTTAGAGTTGCACTAATTCTTTCGATTCAATACGAGTCACGTTAGAGATGCTGTTACACTTTGTTCATTTTAGATCTTCACGGTTACACGAACTTGAATCTATGGAGTGATGTGGGAATGGAGGTATGAGTTAGCGTAATATAACAACACTCGATCAACGTGGTTATATTACGGTAATTCACACCAAAGTTCTAGTAACACGTGATGGTGATTGGACTCGATCAACCTAATCACCACCATGTGCCATGTACATGACTTCATTTTCCTTGTTTGAACATCCGACAACTCCGAGAATACTGATAACAACCATACCCGGGACACATCGTCGATTATTATCGAACCATACTTATGCTTCCGAATGAATGACAAATTCCTTCGACTTCAACCATATGTTATACGTGTATACTATCTCGTTTTCGCACAATTTTATCGACGAACTACAAAATGCTTGGTATGCTCACATCGAGGCGGAAACCTCTCTCGCCTTACACTCGCACTTTCGTATAAGGAAATATTTATTCTAAATTCTCAATGGAGGGAGAGACTCCTCACGTTATACTAGTATTCGTCTCGAGGGTGAATAGTCCTAACGAACGTTTTTAGAAACTAATAAATCTTCCGCGGCACAAAATTCTTGAGAAACAGAAACTTGTTCCAACGAACGTTTTCAAGTCCTAACAAACTTGTTTAAAATTTCTTAAGGAGATATACCTCGTTTCGGATCGAGATCCTCGTTTCACTTCTAGATTTCGGAGTGCCTTACAAAAAGCCTCGGAACCACGTTTAGACATGAGTACAACACACCAATCACAAACCGACGGACCAAACAAACATACGATTCAAACCTTGGAAACCATAATACGAGTTGTGTTATCAACTCCAAATTTACTTGAGAAAAGTTTTTGCCTTTAACCAAATTCTCTTACAACGATGGTTATCATTCAAGTCTTAACGTTACACCTTTTGAAATCTTATATGACCGGAAACGTCATTCTCCTTTTGTAGAACCAAGTAAATGATGATCAAGTCACCGAACCCGGACTCATTCATGGAGTAACCGTTAAGATCGTTCCAATCCGAGAAAGGCTCGAGATGGCCCGTAGTCTCCAAAGGAGCTATGCCAATGTTAGACGTAAACCTTTCGAATTCCATGTGGGAAACCGTGTAACGTTAAAAGTCGCACCTTGAAAAGGTGTAGTTCGTTTCAGAAACGTAGAAATCTAAATCCGCGATATTTTTAGTCCTTTTTAAATCTTGGGGCATGTTGTGCCCGTTGCTTACCGCTTCAAACTTCCGACTCAAACAAATCCCGTTCATCCTACATTCTGTGTATCAAACTTAAGGGCGTGTCTTGCGAAATAAGAACTTGTTATCCTCTTCGATGAACTTACTATTAACGATAAACTTCACTTCCTGGGAGGACCGGTTGAAACTATAAATTGTGAAGCCAAACTTTAAACCAACGTAAAATCCCGACTGTCAAAGTTCGATGAAATGCCCAAGGAAGTACCTTCACATATCCGTAGAATTTACAACGCAAGATTTCGAAGAAGAAACAACAACTACTACTTCCAACTAAATTTTGGGACGAAATTTCTTTTAAGGTGTAGGTAATGTAACATCCCGCGTTTTTCCGTTAAATTTATTTTTAACACTATCTCCTTTTTTTTTAAATAATACCTTTCGTTATTTAAATTCGTAGTTTCCGTTGACTAACGTTAATAATATTCCCGTTACTTAATTATAACATCACTCGTTTACTCGAGCGTTTTTAAAATATTCGTTCGGTAAATTCTCGCACCCGACTACAAACTCGAGGGACTAGTTTTGCCATTTAATCAAAAAGGTGACTAGTGGTTGACTAAGTCAACCACCTCCCACCATCTCATCCATTCATTTTTCACTTCTTCTTCTACCTCCTTTTCTCTCATCCATTTTTGAACTCAAACACCCATCTTCACAAAATCATCATCTAAATTCGAATCAAGAAGCAAACATCAAAACAAATTACATATTCGTGATCCTCTCTTCATTCTCTACATTTTGGTACCAATTTCATCTCGTTTGGTTAACATTTCTAAAACACTAAATTTCTCTAAATTCGTTTTATATACTTAAAATGGTGTTAGTTAGTGTATATGGCTCGTGTATAACATGAATATATGATTTGTTTGCTCGATTTGTTATTTTGAGTCACTAGTTTTGAACATTTGAAAATGGGTTTGGTTAATCTTTGATTTTGGATGAGTTAATGTTATTAAATTGTTAAAGTTCATGTTTTAATTGTGTTACTAGTATCACTAGCTTCGTTTTGATGCGTAGGTTGATTAAGAAAACTTCAAAAACATGAATATTGATTTTTGTGGATTTTGGTTAGGGTTTGATAGACTTAAAACGAGCTTTTGATGTTTCGAATGCCATGAAATGTTATTAGTAAGTGTTTAGTTGTAATGTATGTTTCATTACCTTCAAAACAGCATATCATATGTGTGAATTGGATTCCCGAAACTTAAAATGCATTTGATGAACTTGAAACTTTGAAAATAAACCTTTATTGATCACTTGACGAGATTTCGGTTATTTGTAAGACCCTAATCCTGTTTCTGACTTTTTAGTTATTCGGGATGCCGTCCAGGATGGTGGGACGCCGTCCAATTGTAAAAGGCTGGACGCCGTCCAGAAAATGGGACGCCGTCCCGTTTGTCTGTCGAGCCAGCTGTTTTAATTATTTTAAAAGGGGTAAAATGGTAAAATCACTTAGGTGCTGGTTTGGAGCCTTTAAGGCTGGTTCCTTGGTCATTTGTGGATGATATTTCATCCTCACAAACACTCTCAACCTTATCTAGAGAGAGATGAGGGTTTTAGAGAGAGAGAGAGGTGGATTTGGAGAAGAAGGAGTCGAATTCTCGCAAAAGCTCGGGTTCTAAAGTTGTTCATCTCGCTCCTAGCTACGTTGTGGTGGTATTGGTAAGCTTAAACTCGGAATTTCATTTGTTAGATTTGATGTTCAAGTTAGGGTTTTGAGCTAGATTGTTGTGAAACCCTTTTAGATGATGAAGTAGGTTCATGGTGACTTGTTAATCTTGTTACTTGGCGGGTTTTGGGTTGGTTGACGATTTGGCCTTGTTTAGGGTTTGATGGTGAGTTTAATCACTAGGTTTAGTGATTATGGAAGTGTTAGAACACTTTTGGGTGTGTTTGGTTGCCTAATTTTGAAATGGGTCAAAACTAGGGTTTTGGTGTCAAAATGGGTATGACACGTGTTTAACACTTGTGTTGGGTTTAATTGGTGTGTTAGGACCATTTTCAATCGTGTTAGTGATTATTGGTTAGTTTTGGGCGCGGTTTGTACTTGGAAGTGCATTTGGGTCGAAATTGCACTAAGTGTCATATGGGTTGGTTTGTAAGTCAACCCTAATCGTGTTATTGTATTTGTGATAATGGAATAGGTACTTTCCATTGGCGCGTTGCGGATTATTCAGAAGCATTCATCAAGACGACGAGGTGAGTGTTAATATCCTATGTGCATATGTATGTGTAGGATGGGTGCGGGTCGGGGTGAACTGTTTCTTGGTTATAGAGCTCACTTCACATATAGGTGGATTTGATGGACTTGTGTATAGGTCCAATTGGCACGGTTGTGCGTTTTGGTTGGCCACCTTTGGCGGGGTACACAATTTGTGTGTACATTATCACACGCGGTATGATGTGGATTATATAACCCCAATGGCGAAGGGTTAATATTGTGATGCGGACTTAGATATAACCCCAATGGCGAAGGGTAGTATTGTGAGTGGAATAATTATACGTATGTGTATATGGCGTATTTATTTGTGAATGTTATGGTATGAACCATCGAGCCGGTAGTGCCATAATGTGTGTGTGTGATAGGATGTGAACCACAAGCTGGTAGCATCGAGTGTGAACCACGAGCCGGTAGCACTATAAAATAATTGATGTGAACCACGAGCCGGTAGCATCGAGTGTGAACCACGAGCCGGTAGCACTATAAAATAATTGATGTGAACCACGAGCAGGTAGCATCGAGTGTGAACCACGAGCCGGTAGCACTATAAAAGAGTATGACTCAATTGCGTATGGTGTGAACCACGAGCCGGTAGCACCATAGCGTTATGGTTAACCTTGGGAGTTTTACGCGTTGTTATATATATATTGTATACGTATAATGTTGTATTGACGTGATGTAGCTAACCTTCTGGTTGTAGCTTATTGGCATTGTTCGCAACGTTGTTTGCGAACTTACTATATTGTTGGTGTTGTTAGCTTGTGCTTAGTGAACGTACGGTATGCTAGGTTTAGCTTGCCTTATATTTGGATGCTTCGGTATGCGCTATTTGGTTATTATTGTGGCGCGTCCATTTTATACATATATATGTATGTAGTATATTTTCACTCACTAAGCGTTAGCTTACCCTCTCGTTGTTTACATTTTTATAGATTGCATGGATGCGGTGGCTCGGGTAAGCGCGGGGACTAGTGGACTTGCGTAGTTGCTTTAGAAGACTTGCTTTTGGATTTGATTAGGATTGGGTAGCGTGTCCCCAATCCCATGCTCGGTCTATGTTTTTGTATAAACTAATGGGTCAAAATAGTCACTTGTGGTATTTTGGGCCGATGTGGGCCCGGTGTCGTAAAACTCGGTTTTTATTGTGAAAAACTCTTAGTTTAAACTATTGTAATCTATTGTGAAAGTGTTTTGGTTTAAAAGTGTCGGGAAGCGGGTTTTCGCCCGCGTGTGTTCGAAAAAAACTGATCAGAATGTTTTAGTGCATCTGGACGCCGTCCCAGTCTTAAGTTCTGGACGCCGTCTAGATCAACTGTTCCAGAAAAAAAAAATTATGGCACATTTTTGGATGGTTAACGGGTTGTTACAAGTGGTATCAGAGCATGGTCTAAGGGATTTAGGCGACTTGAGATAGGTGCCTAGACTTAGACTTTTGTGTGTGCTTAATTTGTTGCGGGACTTGTAGGAGTACGGGTTCGGAATGGGAATTTGGTTAGTGCCTTAATTGATAGGTGGACTAACATGTATATTAATACGTGGATATTATTAATATACGATTGTGTTATGTTTGTGTTTATGTTGGGTTGCGAATATCATCGAGCAAGATGGTCGTTGTACTAACGAGGGGATACGATGTGTGTGCGTAATTAGGACTTGCAAACCTTATTACGGGTGCAAATCGTGTCTAACAAGTGATGTACGACGAGTGTTGAGCAAGATGGGGCGGTGTTATGCGTGTTGTTTTATACGTTCGTGGACTAATCATTTTGCATTCTTTAGAATGACGACGCGAAACGAGATCGAGATAAATGAAGAGGAGTTTAACTCTAGAGTTGCGGCTGCCGTTGCGGAGCAAATGAGTACGTTTCGAGAAGAAATGGATAGGAAGTATTCCGAATTTTGGGGTAGTAGTGAAATGGAGCGTTGTCTTAAGAGCTTCATGAGGACTAAACCCCCGATGTATCACGGGAAACCGGATCCTTTGGTAAGCACAACTTGGATCTCGGATGTCGAAGGGTGTTTTCGTACTATTGATTGCCCTCCCGAGAAAAAGACGAGACTCGCTACTAGTTTGTTGCGGGGTGAGGCGAAGGATTGGTTAGATGGTAAGATTGATCTTGTCGGCGGTGAAGCGTTTATGGCGTTATCGTGGGACGAGTTTAAGAAGGAATTCTTCGAGGAGTTCCGGACTTCAGCCAATTTGTCGGAAATGCGTAATGAGTTGCGCATTTTGCAACAGGGTTCTATGGATTTGAATACTCTCAAGACGACCTTTATGGCGAAGGCTCGTTTTTGCCCGGAGTATTTGGGGAATGATAATTTGTTGATGCAAGATTTCTATCGAACCTTGAATGATGACTTGAAGAATAAGATTAGCCGGGGTCACGCGAAATCGTTTGCGGAATTATTCGCCGTGGCTAGAGGTTTCGATTCGTATACGCGATCAAAGATTGGTGAACCTTCAAGTGAGAGAAGGGTTGTTTCGTATGGTGCTCCGAGTAAGAGGACTATGGGTCCGAGTGTGAGCACGGGTGTTACGTGGACGAGTATGTCGGACTCTAGTGCGCCTAGGTGTTACAATTGTGGCGTGAGGGGTCACAAGTCGTGGGAATGTTCGGTACCAAAGGGTGAAGGCACGGTGTGTTTCATATGCCAAGAAAAAGGACATCATAAGTCGAAATGTCCCAAGTTAGCGGGGACGGGTGCGGTAAGGAGACGTTAAGGTACGATTCGTTTTAATAAATATGTCCTTTGATTATTTATTTAAGTGCCATTTGAATTTGAATTGATTAAATGCCTTGTGTTGTGCATATTGTTGTTACGGGTGAAGTTCCTAATGGAAGTACCCCATGGTGACGTTGGATTGCCGGGCGAAGGGCGTAAGACTTGGTGCAACCAAGCATTCCTTAGTATTTGGGAAATGTTTCTACCAAACCATGGAAATGGGTTTTGGTGTTCGGTTGTTAAGCGCGTGTTCGCTTTTGTGTTGAGATTGATGAACCATGAGGTTCGTCGGGGGGTTGGAACCCTTGAGATAGAGTGTTTTGGATATCGATGTATGTTGGTAATGGAGCCTACATGACGCGACATTAGGTGCCTCTTTTATACCTAATAACGTGGTGTTCGACTCCGATGGTGTTGCGGTTACATTGTGCTTAGGATACCGGAGTGAAACCCTTAGGTACATGAGTGAGTAAGTGGAAGTTGACAAACTAAAGCAATTGGACAATTGCGAGGGTATTGGTTTGTGTAATTTGTGGTGCACTTTTCGTTCGAAAGGTTTTAAGGATTGGTTAAAATCCTTCGTATGCTCAAGGTTGGAGCAAGATGTAGTGATGGGTCGTGTGAATCCAATTGTTGGTAAAGTCTACCTTTGGTAGCATTGTACGAGTTGTGGATATTGGAACGTAGTTCCAAGTGGGGGAGTTACACTCCCGCACGGGGAAGTTTTAGTGTGAGATTTTAGATGATGATTTTGGTAGATCCGGAAATTTGGTCGAGACACAGTTTGGGTCGATTTGTGGTAGAGTACAATTTTGGTTAACTTGTACTTATGATATTGGATTTGTAAATTATCACTGAGGTGGTATGTTGGTGAATCTCGTTGAGAGATAATGGACGTGTTTGGCGAGCAAGGTAAAATCCCTCAGTTAAGGAATGTGTGTGAGTCGGGTTCTCTTTTGGAGAATTATTGTTTGGTACCTATGTTCGATATAGGTGGTTCTTGCTCGATTGTGGATGGTTAGTGGTATCCGCTAGGGTTCACTATAGTGTAACAGAGCACGATGTTGCACTACTCGTTGTTTGAGGCTGAAAGTGCGTATGTGATTGATGAAGCGTGACCTTCGAGGATCGCTGACTTCATTATGGTGTGGTTGATTGGTGAAGCATGATCTTCGGGTCCGCTGACTTCATCATGGTTGTCGATTGGTTGAGCATGGCCTTTAGGGTCCGCTGACTTCATCATGGGAGTATGCGATTGGTGAAGCATGATCTTCAGGTCCGCTGACTTCATCATGAGCGAGGTGATATATCGGTGAAGCATGACTTTCGGGTCCGCTGACTTCATCCGGTGTTGAGATTGGTGAAGCATGGCCTTCGGGGTCCGCTGACTTCATCAGGAGAGTAGTGTTACGTCGGCATGGCATAACATTATCGGGAAATGCGAGTACCGGTGGGAAATGAGAGTACCATTCTTGAGTTGTGTTGTGGGAACTATCGGTTGTTTTATACGCCGATGGTGGGGTCGTGAGGACCGTGTGGTGTGATTTGTGATGCGATAGCCGTGTTTCGCTCACATGTTGTCACGGGCGTGACAATAGCCGATTTTGTACACCTTAGGATTAGCGTTGCCATAGTCTTTCTGGGCGCTTTTGGTTTAAACCGTTTGTTATGATGTTACGGTGGTTGTGTATTGGTCGTATTGCGCACTACAAGGGATGCTAGTGATTGGTGTTATCCGTAAGGATTCGTTTGGTTCGGTCTTCATTGTTTCGGATTGTTGACCTTAGGTTGAGACTTGGTTGCTTTTAGCGTTGTACTCGGTAAGGGTACGCTAAGGGATTGATATCTCGGTACGAGATTGGATGAGTTTCCCCGATGATAAGGAACGAGCATGGTTTTAGTGCTCGGGTAGTGGGTTTGATAAATCGCGGGAGACGATTTTAGTTGTTAAAGGTGATTCCTTGGGAAGAGTTGACTAGGAAAGTCGGATTGGGACTTATGTTGAGGACCGTGGAGTGTGGTCCGTTTGGTTAAGTAACAAGGATCACGAGGACGTGATCGATTCTAAGTGGGGGAGAGTTGTAAGACCCTAATCCTGTTTCTGACTTTTTAGTTATTCGGGACGCCGTCCAGGATGGTGGGACGCCGTCCAATTGTAAAAGGCTGGACGCCGTCCAGAAAATGGGACGCCGTCCCGTTTGTCTGTCGAGCCAGCTGTTTTAATTATTTTAAAAGGGGTAAAATGATAAAAATCACTTAGGTGCCGGTTTGGAGCCTTTAAGGCTGGTTCCTTGGTCATTTGTGGATGATATTTCATCCTCACAAACACTCTCAACCTTATCTAGAGAGAGAGGAGGGTTTTAGAAAGAGAGAGAGGTGGATTTGGAGAAGAAGGAGTCGGATTCTCGCAAAAGCTCGGGTTCTAAAGTTGTTCATCTCGCTCCTAGCTACGTTGTGGTGGTATTGGTAAGCTCAAACTCCGAATTTCATTTGTTAGATTTGATGTTCAAGTTAGGGTTTTGAGCTAGATTGTTGTGAAACCCTTTTAGATGATGAAGTAGGTTCATGGTGACTTGTTAATCTTGTCACTTGGCGGGTTTTGGGTTGGTTGACGATTTAGCCTTGTTTAGGGGTTGATGGTGAGTTTAATCACTAGGTTTAGTGATTATGGAAGTGTTGGAACACTTTTGGGTGTGTTTGGTTACCTAATTTTGAAATGGGTCAAAGCTAGGGTTTTGGTGTCAAAATGGGTATGACACGTGTTTAACACTTGTGTTCGGGTTTAATTGGTGTGTTAGGACCATTTTCACTCGTGTTAGTGATTATTGGTTAGTTTTGGGCGCGGTTTGTACTTGGAAGTGCATTTGGGTCGAAATTGCACTAAGTGTCATATGGGTTGGTTTGTAAGTCAACCCTAATCGTGTTATTGTATTTGTGATAATGGAATAGGTACTTTCCATTGGCGCGTTGCGGATTATTCGGAAGCATTCATCAAGACGACGAGGTGAGTGTTAATATCCTATGTGCATATGTATGTGTAGGATGGGTGCTGGTCGGGGTGAGGTGTTTCTGGGTTATAGAGCTCACTTCACATATAGGTGGATTTGATGGACTTGTGTATAGGTCCAATTGGCACGGTTGTGCGTTTTGGTTGGCCACCTTTGGCGGGGTACACAATTTGTGTGTACATTATCACACGCGGTATGATGTGGATTATATAACCCCAATGGCGAAGGGTTAATATTGTGATGCGGACTTAGATATAACCCCAATGGCGAAGGGTAGTATTGTGAGTGGAATAATTATACGTATGTGTATATGGCGTATTTATTTGTGAATGTTATGGTATGAACCATCGAGCCGGTAGTGCCATAATGTGTGTGTGTGATAGGATGTGAACCACGAGCTGGTAGCATCGAGTGTGAACCACGAGCCGGTAGCACTATAAAATAATTGATGTGAACCACGAGCCGGTAGCATCGAGTGTGAACCACGAACTGGTAGCACTATAAAATAATTGATGTGAACCACGAGCCAGTAGCATCGAGTGTGAACCACGAGCCGGTAGCACTATAAAAGAGTATGACTCAATTGCGTATGGTGTGAACCACGAGCCGGTAGCACCATAGCGTTATGGTTAACCTTGGGAGTTTTACGCGTTGTTATATATATATATTGTATACGTATAATGTTGTATTGACGTGATGTAGCTAACCTTCTAGTTGTAGCTTATTGGCATTGTTCGCAACGTTGTTTGCGAACTTACTATATTGTTGGTGTTGTTAGCTTGTGCTTAGTGAACGTACGATATGCTAGGTTTAGCTTGCCTTATACTTGGATGCTTCGGTATGCGCTATTTGGTTATTATTGTGGCGTGTCCATTTTATACATATATATGTATGTAGTATATTTTCACTCACTAAGCGTTAGCTTACCCTCTCGTTGTTTACATTTTTATAGATTGCATGGATGCGGTGGCTCGGGTAAGCGCGGGGACTAGTGGACTTGCGTAGTTGCTTTAGAAGACTTGCTTTTGGATTTGATTAGGATTGGGTAGTGTGTCCCCAATCCCATGCTCGGTCTATGTTTTTGTATAAACTAATGGGTCGAAATAGTCACTTGTGGTATTTTGGGCCGATGTGGGCCCGGTGTCGTAAAACTCGGTTTTTATTGTGAAAAACTCTTAGTTTAAACTATTGTAATCTATTGTGAAAGTGTTTTGGTTTAAGAGTGTCGGGAAGTGGGTTTTCGCCCGCGTGTGTTCGAAAAAAACTGATCAGAATGTTTTAGTGCATCTGGACGCCGTCCCAGATGGCTGGACGCCGTCCCAGTCTTAAGTTCTGGACGCCGTCCAAGCTTTTGGACGCCGTCCAGATCAACTGTTCCAGAAAAAAAAAATATGGCACATTTTTGGATGGTTAACGGGTTGGGTTGTTACATTATTGTAATTGATGTTTTTGCTTGGTGAAAGGTAGTTAGTTGTATTCCTTGTCAAAAGAGCTTTCCAACGATATAAGATACGCATTCTAAGTGTTTACGGGTTGTATTTTGTGCTAAAATGAATTTGGATCAAGACTTGAACTTTTGAAACAGCCCAGGTACCAGGCCACGCCTAATGTCGCGGCGCGGCAATGGCCGTGTTTGGGGGCTGTTCAACTTTACACGTTTTCGTTTAATTCCAACTATGCTACGCACCTCCGATTAACATGTAACTTGGCCAGCATGCTCAAATATGACTTCTAAGCATAGAAAAATAGTTCGGGACCCGACCCGAACGTGTTGACTTTTTCGTTGACTTTGACCGACCAAAGTTTGACTTTTTTGTCAAACTTAACCAAATGATTGTGCAATCTTTCTAACTTGTTTCTATACTAGTATCTTGCATGAAACTTGACAATTTGATTCACATGCTACATAATCGAGTCGTAACGAGCCATAGGACTAATTGAACACATTTCGCCCGACCTTGTGTCGTAACCGGTTAATTGATACAACTTACTTGTTTAGGTCAAGGCTAAGCAACTTTCATGCACACGTTTACTTTGTGAAGTACTTTTATACTCGTGCACTCGAGGTGAGATCATAGTCCCATCTTTCAACAACTTTTATGCTTTAAACTATGGGATGAGAAACATATACGTATCATACTTTTACACTTGAACATAAGTACGAAAACGAACATTCCACGTACGGGTTTGAACAAAAAGCCTCAATTCAATTATCATTAGTTACACTTGCAGGGTGTAAACGTGAACTTATATTATGTGATCACATGGGCTTGACGAGCCTCATTCGGACTGTTCGCTACCGTTAGCGGATGAAATATATTTTCGGGTCTAGTGTATGTTCTAACACTACGCAAAGGGTACAAAACAGTTAAGTTTGATAATTGGGTGCCCGCGATACAAATAACAACTTTGGAATGCAAATGATTTTGATAATCATCTTATATTAAATCTTGTGGTTCAAATACAACGTTTACTAAAACACCTATGATTTCACCAACGTTTTTCGTTGACAGTTTTCTATATGTTTCTCAGGTTCATACTTGGCTATTTGTTACATGCTTCATCGTACACTCATACTTGCTTGGAGTCAAGCATACATGCATACACTTTGATTTCGTGCTTGGAGTCAAGCATACATACATACATACATACATACGCTAGTGATAGCACCTTTGGATTCAAACTTTTGTCTACAGACTTACGCTATTTATAGCAACCGTGATTTTCAACTTACATTATGTCGCAAGTTTATTTCATTTATACATTATACTTTTGTAAACTTAAACTTGTAGTCAATCCGTTTGGCAAACTAAACTTTGCAAGTCTTGTACTTTTCAAATGAATGCGACGTAATTTTGGTCAAACGAGTCTCATATAGGGACTACGACCACGTAACGGGACCTAAGTTAGCGGCGCCGTCAATGACGATTTTTTCGGGTCGCCACATAAAGTTCATTAAATATCATAAAAATATTATGATAGGTTTTATTAATGTAATTATATTACACTTAGTAAAATATCTTTGTATTACATATTTATTTGATAAAAATAATATCGATAATAATAATAATGAGTAAAAGTTGTATTAATTTGTAATAATAATTATTATTATTCTACTAATAATAATGACATTATTTATATTTACAATGAATGGTATTATGATAAATTGATAATTCTTACTAATAAATAATAAAATTTTATATTAACAATGATATTCCTATTAAAAATAATAATTTTGTAAAAATGATAGTTTTAATATTAATAATACTTTTAATAATAATAGTGATAAAAATAATGAAAAACGATAATTTTATATAAATCAATATCTTACGATATTTTAATTTCATCATGATACTCATACTCATTATTTCCTAATCGATTCGTTTAATAACTTTTAATCGTCTTTTATATCGCGTTCATGTTAATGATAATAATAGTAATAAAAAATTTAGATGTTACTTATATTAGTTTTTTTTTTAATTATAGTAATACTAGTAATAATAAATATTATGATAATGATAATACTAATAACTATTTTAATGATAATAGTAATAATAATACTAATTATAACTTTAACGATAATAACGATAGTAATAATAATAAATATAACAATTTTTAATGATAATATTTTTTATTGATAATGATAATAATAATAATAATAATAATAATAATAATAATAATAATAATAATAATAATTTGATAAAAACTAGAAGGACGATAATAACGACGATAATAATAATCATTTTTAATAATAATACAAAAATTCAATTGACTATATCTTCTAATCCGTTCATCGAAACCATTCGATATCTAAAGGAAAAGTTCTTAATTTTTCGCTTGCTTTCCAATGACATCCATATCTTATACCTTATCTCAACCGCAGGTATAACTAATTTGAGATTCAACATAACCTATCTAACGGCAATATCAAAAATACAAGCATGCATAATCCTATATTCTCGAGCACTAGTCAGAGATACACTATTAATATGTAAAAATTAATTTACGAGTACTCATGTATCAATATTGAGATTCAATATTGCAGGAAAGGTACGTAGACGCAACGGAGATGTTAAACACTAGATTGACCTCATGAGCATACCCATGAACCATACCCATTACTTCCATAGCTATAACCCAGAATTTCCTTAGCTCTATCCCTCTCAGAAAACCCGTCTTGAAAATAATGCACTCATGACCTCGTCGTAGTATTTTATGTATAATACTACTAATAACACTACCTAATAATACTAATACTAATAATAATAATAATAATAAGATTAATATTGATAATCTTAATATTATTAATAATTAATAATAATAATAATAATAATAATATAAATATATATATGTAGAGAGAAAGATAGCGAGATGCAGTGATATGAAATGAATGGAATGAATGAGAAAAATTAACTTCGCTCAATTTAAAAGAGATTACACCCACCTACTACATCCATTTGTTTCATTTCATGTACACGTTTTAAATTCTACCAACAATTATTAATTATTATTATATATAAATTAATATTTAATCTATATAATTAATTATATATTATATTATATTCACGTTCATGGTAAAAATATAATTTTTACACGAATGACACGATCTTTGTCACTCGACTCATGTCCCGCTTCCGGTTTCTCGAACATATTTCCGTACGTTTAGAAAACTAGTACTTTACATTACGCGACGTGTACTCTTATTAATAATTTGACTTACTCGTCAATAAATCACTTTAATAAAAATGTAACTTATAAAATTGAGCGTTGTGGTCATTTGCTTCTATAAATCAGTGACTCGTTGTATGTCAAAATTTATTATTTTAAATCAAGACGTTTTATGACTAGGTTAAAATATATATATATTTTTATTTAGAATTGTAAATTTATACGTAATATATATGTTTGAAATATTTACCTAATGATATAATATTTAGTCTTTCAAAACTAAATATATTTCAAAGTTCGTTTTAAAGTCGTTTAGAAAAATATTATAACTCATAATGTTTTCATTTAAAAACTTAAATAGATACAATTCATTTATGTATTAACTTTTTAAATATCAATCGCATTACCAAACGAGAGTTACTATCTTGTACTAAACTTATTTGAAAAACATATATATTTAATGAACACGTTTTAAATACACGTTGTAAGTTATTTATGTATATAACAACCAATATTCCAACCTAGGTTTATTTAATCAAAGACATTTTAAATAAACAAGTTCTATTATATCGAAAAGAGTTTTTGTACATTTGGAAATTTCATCAATTGATTAATATGCAATTTAGTCTTCCACTAGCTTTTGTCAAACACTCGATATTTGACACATTGTCCTTATATGCTAATCGCTTTACCATTTTCCGAATACCGTTAAAAAGAAAGGTTTTCTAAATCAAAGTGGACCTCTCAACAGAGACTCGCAATCATACAATGTAACTGTTAAATCACTCATTTGATAACATCTTCTAATTCCACCGATAACTAATTTGAATATATAAAGAAATAAGTACATTTATGTAAAGTATTATACGTCTAATACTTGGTTAATGTTTTCAAGTTATAATATATACACATATACATATATAATCATATTTGTTCATATAATGGTTCGTGAATCATAGAAACTTGGTCGAGGTTTAAATGAATGTATGAACACAGTTTAAAAATCTTTGAGATTCAACTTACAACTTTGCTTATCGTGTCGGGAATATATAAAGATTAAAGTTTAAATTTGGTCAGAAATTTCTGGGTTGTCACAGATCCTTTGGCATTTATTAGCTAAAATAACTTTTCAATTCCGTTTCAAAATAGACAATTTTGTCACAGCTCCAGCAAGTCAACTTCGACTTTCCAATCAAAACAGTCTTATTAGAACCTCGATATATACGTTGCCCTTTCATCATCATTACCGGGAAACCGTTTATGTTCTACCACATTAGCAATAAACTTATCAACAACTTCGTTGATCTTTGATTTTCAGAAAAATTGTTATATTCATTGGAACCCTATCATATACTCATCCGCACCTTGTAACAAGAATTGCCATACCAATTATTGAGAATCATCAATCAGTATTTTGAAATCTCGCAGCATGTCTACATCAATAGTTATATATACATATAACGTCTACCTCCAAGACTTACGTACTTCGAATGTGAAGTTTCTGAAAAACACCCTAACTGCGAACTAGTTCTCGAAATTTTGAAAAAATGCGGATGAAGCAGCAAAAACTGTAAACGACCTTAATAGTAAAAAGTTTGATGATAAAGAATAGTGCGTTAGCAAAGCCCAAAAAAAGAGAAGGGTTGGAACTGGAAAACGGACTGAGCAAACTATGAAGGAGGCTGTGGATAAATCACAAGGACGAAATCTGCCTTCAAAGAATCCAAATGATTCAGTATTTGCTGAAGTCATTAACGAATACCTTGCTCCTGACTCTAAGCCTCTGCGGACAATATTCTTCATTATCCTTTGATATTAGAAATCCTAAGATATCATCGTATTTTTCATTATAAATATCCTCCATATTTCTGAAGATATTTCCATAATTATTCTTATCTGAAAACAATTACCTCTTCGCGCTATCTGCATTACATCATAAAAGAAATTATTTTAATTTCTAAATTCTGAAACCCTCGAGTTTAAGATAAGAATGTTTTTGAAGTAGTGTTGGGAACTGAAGCATGAGTTAGTATAATATAATGACACTTGATCAACGTGATTATATTACAGTAAGTCATGCTGAGTTTCTAATGGAACATGATGATTCACATACCATAACGTCATCATGTGCCATGTTACACGACTCTTGTATTCTATTTAACCTCTAAAAATATCAAGAAAATATTTTCTTAATGATTCGGTCTTTTCCAGGATATTCTGGTAATTTGACAAATCAAGACCGTGCCATTACAAAATTATTCTTAGAACATTAACTATGTTCATTCTGAAATTTATATCTGCGAATTCTGGACCATTACAAGCGGTGCTAAATTGCAAGAAGAGGAAACGAAAGAATGAAGCTCCGAAATAGAAATTGGAGTATAAATCGCAGCAAATAGGAGAAAGCATTAACTGGGGATGACAATGATTATAGAAGACAGAAGCAGGGACTTGAAAATATAAAGGAAGATATAAAACCCAACAACAACCCAGAAATTATAAACCTTATATATCGATGCATATAGCAATTTAAAGACACGAAAGAACTAAAAACACTATAAAACCAAGAGTATAGTAGAAGTAAATAGATTCTTCCGGTGGCAGATGAAAAAGAAGAATGACAGATATAAAAGTTAGGAGAATATCAAGAATCAGAACGGGATGGAGCATATTGACGAATGATTTAAAGTATGAATTAAAAGAGAAAGAATAGAATGTGTGAGTTAAAAAGAAATGAAGGGGGTAGATTTATAGTAAAATATCCGACAGAGCAATCAAAACAGATGATTGCATTAAAAATGGGTCCTAACTTCCTTAATTATCGAAGAACCAAATCTTATTATGAAGATTTTCTCTAAATTTCTTGAAATCCGGAAATCAATCGTAACTACGTCGCTGGTTAAGTCAAACTTGCCTTTACTCATTCCACTCTTTTACGATAGCTTCACTCATACGCTTCGAGAAATCGAATTATTTTATCCATATTACTCGATGATGATAAAATTTTATTTATCAACTCATATTTGTCATGAAAACATTCTTATTGTTATCTATGATGACCTCGATGAAATTTCTTTAACGGGTAGGTACTGTGACAACCCGGAAATTTCCGACCAAATTTAAACTTTAATCTTTATATGTTTCCGACACGATGAGCAAAGGTTGTAATATTGAATATTAAAAACTTTGAAACTACATTCATGTAATCAATTACCATTCGACTGCTCTTGACGATTCACGAACAATTATGTGTAAATATATATATATATATATATATATATATATATATATATATATATATATATATATATATATATATATATACATATGTGTGATTATTAAATTGAGATATATTAATAAAACATTTAATGGTTTAGTTGATATGAATATAAGCTATGAGATCTATTTTATGAACTTGGAAACGTTATCAAAGTATTGAATGAATAATACTTTACATGAACGTATTTGTTCGATGTAAGTTTATTATATTTATCGACGAGATTAAAAGATAATATCAAATGAGTGATTTATTAGATACATTGTATGATTACGAGTCTCTGTTATGAGGTCCACTTTGGAATTAGGAAACCCTTCCTTTTAACGGTATCCGGAATATTTGGTAAAGTAATTTACATGTAAGAACAAATGTGTCAAATGACGAAGGTTAGACAAAAGTTAGTGGATAACTGGATTTCCTAATATTCAACTGACATATTTTCAAACGTAAGAAAATGATTTCGAAAACTAATTATTGTAATCTGTTATTTATGAAGATAAATTGATTATATAGAATTAGCAGAATTTAATCTTTATATTATAAGGGTATATATATAGTGTTTCTTAAACGAAAACGTTTTTCGATATAATAGACTTATATATTTAAGAACGTATTATGACATAACAACTTCTACTATTATAACCTTTGTAATAAAATGATTTTTGAATATAATATAATTTGATTATTAAAATGTGTTTATGAACGTTTGTATATAAATAAATTATATCAATTTTAGAATTTAAAATACAAATGTTACGAAATAATATTTCTTATTATTTAAATGATTTCAAAATATATAAGTTTTGAATATAATTAGTTTTGAAAAACTATATATATTATATTGTTAAATAAATACTTCAAATTTATAATTCGAAATGAAAATATATATATATATATATATATATATATATATATATATATATATATATATATATATATATATATATATATATATATATATTTTAACTTAGTCATAACATGTTTTGATAACATGTATATACAACGAGACGATGATTTATAGAAGGAAATAACCAAAACACTCAAATACATAAGTTACACTTCGTGTAATATAGTTTACTAATGATTTAAGTCTATATTTTGATAAGGGTACGAGTCACTAAACATAAAGTGCTAGTTTTCTAAGCGTACGAAAGGACGTTCGAAAAACCGGAACTGACACGTAAATCGAGCGTCAACGAATAATTAATCAGTGCTAAAATTTCAAATCAACTCTGCACAAGAATATAATATAATATTTAATTAATTCTATAGATTAAGTAATATTTATATTATATTAATTAATAAAAACACGTTGTTATTATGAAACAAACCGTGTGCCAGTATTTGTTAAGTCATGCGCTCGCATGAATATGATACTAGACACTCATGCGATCGCATGAGTGTCAGTGGAAGCATACATCTATAAAATCAACCCGATCCTGGTTCCAGTGTTTACTCTATCTATCTCTCACGATATACACACATATATTTATATTATAAATATTATTAGTAAGATTAATATTTTTATTAATCTAATTATTATCATTAAGAGTAATATTATTAGTAGTATTATACATAAAATACTACGACGAGGTCATGGAGGTTATGGGTAATGTTCGGGGGTATGCTCGTGAGGTCAAACTAGTGTTTATCATCTCCGTTGCGTCTACGTACCTTTCCTGCAATATTGAATCTCAATATTGATACGTGAGCACTCATAACTTAACTTTTATACATTAATAGTGTATCCCTGACTAGTGCTCGAGTATATAGGATTATGCATGCTTGTATTTTTGACATTGTCAGTAGATAGGTTATGTTGAATCCTGAATTAGTTACATATGCGGTTGAGATAAGGTATAAGATATGCATGTCGTTGGAAAGCTAGCGAAAAATTAAGAACTTTTCATTTAGATATCGAATGGTTTCGATGAATGGATTAGAAGTTATAGTCAATTGAATTTTTGTATTATTATTAAAAATAATTATTATTATCGTCGTTATAGTTTTTATCTAATTATTATTATTATTATTATTATTATTATTATTATTATTATTATCATTATCAATAAAAGGTATTATCATTAAAAATTGTTATTTTTATTATTATTACTATCGTTATTATCGTTAAAGTTATAATTAGTATTATTATTATTATTATTATTATCATTAAAATAGTTATTAGTATTATCATTCATATTATCATAATATTTATTATTATTAGTATTATTATAATTAAAACTAATATTAGTAACACCTAATTATTATGATTACTATTATTATCATTAATATGAACGCGATATAAAAGACGACTAAAAACTATTAACAAATCGATTGGGAAATAATGAGTATGAGTATCATGATGAAATTAAAATATTGTAAGATATTGAATTAGATAAAATTATCGTTCTTATTAGTTTTAGCATTTTATTATTATTAAAAGTATTATTAATATTAAAACTATCATTTTTACTAAAATTATCATTTTTAGTAGAAATATCATTGTTATTATAAAATATCATTATTATAATCAGCTTAGTACTATTTTTAATAAAAATTATTATTTTAATATCATTTTTAGTAAATATAAATATAGTTATTTTATTAGTAGAATAATAATAATTATTATTACAAAATAATACAACTTCTAATTATTATTGTTATTATCGATATTATTTTATTAAATAAATATGTAATACAAAGATATTTTACTATACGTAATATAATTACATTAATAATACCTATCATTATATTTTATGATATTAAATGAACTTTATAAATTTTATTACTTAAGATATATAAAAGTATATTTTTATCATATATAAATTTTAAATATAATTTTTTATTAACAAAATGACTTTTATTATTTACTTTCATAAAACATGTTAAAAATATTAGATATATAAAACGACGATATTTAAGTTATATGATAATCATGTATGGATTTTGGAAATCATTTTGGGTCAAGTTGAATGTTGCATATTAGTCTCGAGCATTAGGATTGTGATACACTATGACCTGACCTAAATTGCTATACAGATATTGACCAACATATAAATATATATAATTAATATAGGTTCGTGAAATCCGAGGCTAACCTTGCACTTGTTCAATGACGTCATATGTATTTTTACTACGAAATACAGTATTGTGAGTTTCATTTCATCTCTTTTTAAATGCTTTTGCAATATATATTTTTGGGACTGAGAATACATGTGCTTTTATAAATGATTGACGAAATAGACACAAGTAATCGAAACTACATTCTATGGTTGAATTGTTATAATGGATATCGCCCTTGTTGAACTTGGTAGCCTAAGAATTGGTGTTTATTATAATTGCCACCAATTGACGCGAATCCTAAAGATAGATCTATGGGCTTTGGCACGCCCCAGTCAGAGAATTTGAACTGCTTTAGTACTTCGATGTTTATATGTTTAGGGATATTCTAGATGCATTTTGTTAATGTCGGTTACCAGGTGTGCAATCCATACGAATGAATTTTTTAACACTTGCGAGTGTATGATTATTGAATAAATGAAATCTTGTGGTCTATTAAAATAATGGAAATGATTGTTTATGATAAACTAATGAACTCACCAACCTTTTGGTTGACACTTTAAAGTATGTTTATTCTCAGGTATTAAAGAAATCTTTCGCTGTGCATATGCTCATTTTAGAGATATTACTTGGAGTCATTCATGGCATATTTCAAAAGACGTTGCATTCAAGTCGTTGAGTTCATCAAGAATATTATTAAGTCATTTATAGTGGGATATGTTATGAAATGGTATGCATGCCGTCAATTTTCGATGTAAAGAAAGTTTGTCTTTTGAAAACGAATGCAATGTTTGTTAAAGGTATCATATAGAGATCAAATACCTCATGATGTAATCAACTATTGTTAATCGTTTATAATATATATGTACGGGTCCTTTCACATCGTATAAGATATCTGGTTAGACAATATTTTTCTGATTCGGAGTAAGTGGTGTCAAAAATTTGTAGTGGACCTGGTTGCTGAATTTTCCAAACGGTCGCCAATTATATTGGGACTAAACGGAACCTACCTCTCCACTACATCTTTCGGCCAATTGAAATGTGGGAAAAATCAGAGAATGTACTGTTTATAAGATACGGATACGATGTCGAAGTTCAGTCCAATGAGGTTTGATGTAGAGAAATTTGATGGGAGGATCAATTTTTGCTTGTGGCAAGTTCAATTCAAGGATGTGTTGATTCATTCCGGTTTATACAAGGCATTGAAAGGTAAACCCACCTTTGTTTCCGGTAGTGATTCTAGCAGTAAGTTCAATGAAGAAGAATGGGATGATATGGATTTGAGGGCGGCAAGTGCGATTCTTTCGTGTAGTGTAAAGAACATGCTTGCAAATGTTCGCGGGTTATCAATGGCTAAGGAGCTTTGGGATAAACTAGAGTAGTTGTACCAAAGCAAGGGCATCTCAAATCGGTTGTATTTTAAAGAATAGTTCCATACTTTACGTATGGATGAGGGTTCAAAGATTTCAGATCATTTGAGTATTCTTAGTGGTATTTTTTCGAAACTGGAAGCTATTGGAGTTAAAGTGGATGATGAAGATAAAGCTTTGAGGTTGATATTATCTTTATCATCGTCCTGTGAGCACATGAAACCTATTTTAATGTATGGGAAAGAAACTCCGGAGTTTGAAGATGTTACTAGCAAGCCCCTATCTGAGGAGAATAGACTGGAAGGTAACGGGGTATCTTCATCAGAAAGTACAGTACTGTTGTGTTCGGATAGGCGGTAGAAAAACTCTAGAAATAATGTGGTATACTGGGGGTGCGGGAAGACTGGACATGTAAGGGTTAATTGTCCAAGTGGAGCTAATCTGGAAAATGGCTCCAAAGATGCTAACATTGTCTCTGTTGTTACTGAGAGTGACGAATTCCTCTGAAGTCACGTCATCCTCAAGGTGTCTCTGTACCACTATGGAAAGGGATGTTCGTTAGCGGTTCCACATAGTGCACATGGGCATTGGTTTGGTGTTGATGCAGGGTGTGTGGTGGAAACGGAAGTTGTAGCTGATGAAACTTCCAGGGAAAGCCAAACGTGAAGTTGCACCATAACAGTTCAGCTGGTTATACAACATGTGCTGAGATGAAATGCTTGGAATGTGATATTCTAAGTGTGATATTCTTTATGGTGGAGTATGATAATTTTGTTAACTGTTATGATTGTCTGTGAAGACAATGATTGTCGGGTCTTGACAATGTTCGATGAGGATGCAAGTTTTGTCTCTTGGGAGATAATCTCATCGACATGAAAATGAGGATCTTGAAGTTGTCGTCGAGGAAGCATCTACGTCGGTTATCCTTGCAATGTGGAAGCATGGTTATCTTCTTCTATCTAAAAGGTGGAGATTTGTTGGTTATAGTTTTGGTTAGAAGAATGAGATGGTTACTTAATGTTTGGAAGGATGTTATCCCACATAGGTGGAAGGAAGAAGTTGGAGGTGGATAACTTGGTTATAAAAAGAGGGCTAAGTCTTCATTTCAATTTGCACCAATTAATATACTTTAAGTTTTGATTATCTCTTTCTTTCTTAGCCTTGTTTGAGAATTGTTCTAGCTAAATACTTTGGAGAGTGTAATTGCCTTAAGAGAGTTGTCTATGTCATTGTAACAATTTGTGATATAGTGTATTTCTGTGACAACCCGGAAATTTTCGACTAAATTTAAACCTAACTTCGACGACTCACGAACAATTATTTGTAAATAATTACGCATATTATTATTATATCTTTTTTAAAACTATATCAATGATTAATATCATTATTATCAGTATTATTAATATATTTATCAATACTACAATCTATTATTATTATAATCATTATTATTATATAGCAACAATAGAAATTATTATCATTAATATTATAGTTATCATTAATTATTATTATTTGCAATTATCATTATCAGTATTGTCATTATTATTAATTAATATAATTATTATCAAAACTATTATTATTATTATTATTATTATTATTATTATCATTTATCATTTATTATTATAATGATTAATATGATTATTAATATCATTAACATAATTTATATTATTATTATTAGTAGTAGTATTATCATCACTAATATTATTATTATTATTGTTGTTATACTTGTTATTATTATTATTATTAATATTTTCATTAATATTATTATTATCATTATTATTATTATTATTATTATTATTATTATTATTATTATTATTATTATTATTATTATTATTATTATTATTATTATTATCATTATTATTATCATTATTATTAGTATTTTTATTATTAATAATATTAATAGTATTATTATAATTAATATATTTATTAATTATTAATATAAATTAAAAGTCAAAAGATATGTACTAAATTTTTTAAATAAAAACGTGATCCTGATCCTGATCCTGATCCTCCAGCTTATTTTTTTTATTTTCCTGATTATTTTTATATCTACTTTTAATTTTTTTTATAAACCATGATCGACTTTAAATTATTTTTTTCTGCGTTTTGTTTTTTTTATTATTCTGATCGTGATCTATTTTTAATTTCTCTACTAGTTTTACTTTTGTTTCTATCTACCACAATCATACTATAAAAATTCGTCATTCTGCAATCAATTGAATCACAGTTATACATATTATTATTTTTTTTAAAACCATAGATATACCTCTGTTCTTGAGGATTTTTGCCAAAAGTCGATTTCGTTTTTATTTCAAAATGTAATAATGCTATCTTGTTAGAATTCCTTTAATCAAACAATCTGTAAATTTTCAAAACCTAATTCAATCTATCGAGTCTTAATTTAGAAGTCAAAGTTTAATTTTTAAAAAGTAAAAAGATTGTTCTTCGTGAAATTCGTAGTCGTTTTGAAGATTCCAGTTAAATTGATGATTCAAGCACGTTCAAGGAAGGTTTTACTACATAATTCATGTAGAAATTTTTAACTAAAACGAGCTCTAATTCAAAAATCAATTTTTTTTGAAACTGCGACTGCAGTAGCAGTTATAATTTTTTTATATTTTTTTCTTTCATTTTCTGTTAAATTCAAGAACAAATGATCATTTTTTGTTTCAAGTTAACATCCTAAATCAACCCATTAAATTGCTGTTATGATTATTAAACAATTTCTGGTCGACTTAAATAATAATAAAGAAGAAGAAGAAGAGAAACAGAAATAAGGAGTTATATATAATTAAGCATCAATTAAAATCAGAAAAACGAATTGGAGTGAGTGGTTAAGGGTGTTGATGAGTGAACGGGAGGTCGCGGGTTCGAGCCTCGTTTGTGACATTATTTTTTTTTAAAAGACTCTTTTAAGGTAGATTTCTTTATTATTATTATTATTATTATTATTATTATTATTATTATTATTATTATTATTATTATTATTATTATTATTATTATTATTATTATTATTATTATTATTATTATTATTATTATTATTATTATTATTATCATCATCTTTATTTTTATTATTACTAACGTTATTATAATTATTGTTATTATATTTATTGTTACTAGTATTATTATTATTAAAAGTATTATTAGTATTACTAGTATTATCATTATAATTATTAGTATTATCATTATAATTATTATTATTATTTATATCATGATTATTATTATTATTATTATTATTATTATTATTATTATTATCAAAAAATTTTATTTTCATTATCATTTTATTGTTAATATGAGTTTTTTTTATCATTATTAAGAACTATTGTTATTATCATTTTCATTAAAAACTACTATTATTATAATTATTATTGGTATTATTATTGACATCAGTATCATTATTTTTAAATCTATCGATATATCCAATATTATCATTAAGAATATTATTAGTAGTATCATTATTATAAAAATTAACATTTTTATTAAAACTTCATTTTAAATAAAAATTATCATTTCTAAGTATTATTATTATTATTATTATTATTATTATTATTATTATTATTATTTTTATTATTATTATTATTACTATTATGATTATTATCATTTTTACTACCAATATTATTATTGTTATTACAAAATAATACAACTCTTTATTCATTATCATTATTAATATCATTTTATCATATAAATACTTATAGATAGAATATATAAAAGTATATATAGAAATATATAACAATTGAAATAACATATATAAACTTATTCGATTACGAGTATATGTGTTAATATATATACTTGATATAGGTTCGTGAATTCGAGGTTAACTCTGTACTTGTTCAGTGCCATCCTATGCATATTTACTACAAATTATCGTATCGTATTGTGAGTTTTCATAGTTCCCTTTTTATATATATTTTTGGGCTGAGAATACATGCAATGTTTTATATCTGTTTTACAAAATAGATACAAGTATTAAACTTAATTCTACGTGGGTTAGAATCACAAATATTCCCCTAGCTTGGTAACATAATCTATTGGTCTCTGTACCGTAGGCGCGAATCCTATTGATAGATCTATCGGGTTTGACAACCCATCCGGGCTAGTCGCGCTAGCAGTCAATGGATGTTTAGTACTTCGAGGGTATTTATCGCACTTGATTCGGTGCTCTATAGACATCAGGGGTATTCATTATTATATTATTATCGTTAAGGCTTGTTACCAGGTGCCCATGGTTGTAGAATCTTTTTATTACACTGCTGTGTAAGGATATTTATGGAAATTGAAATCTTGTGATCTATTACTATTATCAAAATCATTAGTTATGATAAACCTATGAACTCACCAACCTTTAGGTTGACACTTTTCGCATGTTTATTCTCAGGTACTTTTTTTGCTTCCGCTGTAGAACTTTGCTGTTATATAGAAGTCAAGCCAAGCACTGGGACCAGAGTTAACATCGCCGTTAATGGATTTTGACGGGGTGTTAAAATTTCTCTCTTTGGAAGCCCGTGGTTTTTCTCCAGTTTTGGATTTTCCACGTTAAATTCTTATGTTGTGGATTGTCCTTATTTGTTTACTGTTTTCTCATTTGTCGTGTGTTGAGAATTAGTGAGACCATCTTTTCCAATAGTTTTGATGTTTGGTATAGTTTTTGTTGTTTTTATTTGCTTGACCTTACAGTTTGGTGTTTGTCTCACAGTATTTTTTAATATTTTGATTCGTTGAATCGGTTGTTTAGTTATCGATGATACTCGATATATATAGTTAGTTTGTACACCGCTTTTTAGGTACGAGCCTTATCGGATCTTTTGTATTTTTGGTTGAAAGGGTATTCTTTTCTAAGTCGTTTTCGATTTTATATAAGTTTTCATTATTTTAGCTATAAAAAAGGCTCTGTTTATTTTCGATTGAATGATTTATTTTTATTTTATTTTACATTTAACGTTTAATATATTAAAAACAGTGATTAGTTACATATATAACATAACTTATACCGAACAAAAGTTAAATATAGACATGATTTGGATACACACACTACATGGATATAATGCTGAATTGCATTTCAAAATTGTTGAGCATAAATTATTTCTAAGTTTAGGTTGGACTAAAATCATCGCTGATTTTCAATTAAATGTCAAAAATGTACTATGCTTTACTGCTATTGACAAATGCAATTATGTGCTGGTAATTTACTCAAGTAAAATGAATCAAAAAAATTGGTTTGACATAACCAATAATTGGACGAAGGTGACTGAACTTCAACAAAGACTGTTTGAGTTGGCTCTGTTCAGGAGATTTCCTTCATTCATGGCGTTTATTGACGATCTCAATCAAACCAATATGGTATGGAATCGCAACTCTCTTATTTAATATAACAGAGACTGATGTTAAGTTACTAATTTATGTTTTTTTTCCTTTCTGAAATTCATAACACATATTTTAAGCTATTAACCTTGATTTAAAATCTAACACATTTCATATTTACTTAATCCTAAACGTTATAACTATGTTTCGTTTACAGATCCTCAAAAAACAATGTTTAAATGCATATCAAACAACGACAAAGCCAAAAGATCACGTGTTCATACACTATAATGAATCTTATAAGAAAAGGATATGAATATCAATTGTTGAAGGAAAATTGATGCTATGTCAAGGATGGCAAAACATTGTTTCAGATCTTATAACAACCCGGAAATTTTTGACTAAATTTAAACCTAACTTTTATGAAATACCAATGATTCACGAACAGTTATTTGTAAATAATAATACATTAGTATTAATTAATATTATTAATATAATATTTAACAATATTATCTTTATCATTTACAATTATCATTATCAGTATTATCATTTTTATTAATATGAATTTGATTATTATTATTATTATTAGTATAGTTATACTTATCATCATTATCATTAATATAATTACTAATATATTATTAATATTAATATCATTATTATTAATACTTAACATTTAAATTAATATAATGAAATATCATTATTATTAATAACATTTTATAACGATTATTATCATTATTGTTAGAATATTAATATCATTATTTGTTTACTAATATCATTATTAATATTATTAGTATTGTCATTATTACTAAAATTATTAAAATTATTATAAATAACATTAGTATTATCAACATTATTTTTGATAATTAGCATTATTTTTGTTATTACTAGTGTTATTATAATAATAATTATTATTATTATTAATATTTTCATTAATATAATTATTATTAATTCTATTATTATTAAAAGTATTAATATTTTATAAATTTTAATTATTAATTAATTAGGTATTATTAGGTATATGATTTTTAATTTTATTATATGATCATGATCCAGCTTTATATTTTTATACCAGATATTGTATCCATGTCAATCTGCTTTTGGTATTTTTTTTATATCTTCTCCTCCTGAATTAGAAATTCTGTCGCCATTTTTTTTTATATTCAAATCGTGGTTATTTTTTTTATTTTCTTTACTGGTTTTGCTTTTGATCTATAGTGATCGAGCTTTTATTTTTCTTGTTATAAAATCAGTTGTTTTTCATTATCAATAGGTATACAAAATGAATCCATAACAGAAATTCATATTTATTTTTTTTCTTCTTTCGATAACCTCCGTTCTTCTTCCATTTTCCAAAAACTCGAATTCGAAACCCTTTTCAAAATCTAAAAATGCAGTGTTGTTAGGAATCCTATACTCAATCTATCTGCAAAATATCAAATCCCAATTCATTATATCGAGTCTTAATTTTCGAGTCAAAGTTATTTTTTTAAAAAGTCAACCAAAGTGTTCATTGAGAAATTCGAATTCATTATGTTATTTCTGGTTCAATTAATGATTCATAAAGATTCCGTGGATCATTTGCAACACAATTCGTGTTGTAATCTTTGTATAAAACCTTCCAAAAATTAAAAGCAATTATTGAGTTCATATTTTTTTCCCGAGTACCAGCTATTCTGTTTCTATTTTTTTTTCGTTTGTTTAGTGTTTGTTAATGAAAAGATGTTTCAATTATTTGTTTTAAATAAAACCTACAAGGTTCGATTATGAATAATTAAAAGACTAGTCGATCGTGTTTTGGCCAAATTGATAATGAAGAAGAAGAAAGAACAGAAAACGAATAAGGGATATATATAAATGAGTTGTAATATTAATCAGAAAAACAAGATCAGTCGGATGGTTAAGGGGTGTTTCGGGTTTACAAGAGGTCACAGGTTCGAGCCCCGCCTTGGGCATTTTTTTAGAAAAGCTTTTCAAGGTAGTTTTCCATTTCTATATTATTATTATTATTACTATTATCTTTATTATTATTATTACTAATGTTATTATAATTATTGTTATTATAATTATTGTTACTAGTATTAAAGTATTATCATCAAAATTATTATCTTCATTAAAAACTACTACGATCATAATTATTATTATCAACATAAGTATTATTATCAAGGTTGGAGATCTCGGATCTCGGAGAGATCTCGTTCGGACATTTTTGGGGAGATCTCGGCATCTCGGAAAAATCTCGGGGAGATCTCGGGCATTGACTTACGTTGACTTTTTATTTTTTTAATATAAATATATATAAATAAATAAATATATGTACATTTATATACATTTTTACGAGATTTTACAAGTAAATCGGAGAAATGAGAGAGAAAATCCGAAAAATCACGTGACCTTAATAGAAAATTCAAGAAATGAGCGAGAAAATTTGAGAAATCGTAGCTTTGACCAAGTCTTACCTCGCTGAACGAGAAATCTCGGGAGATGGACATCTTGTCTCGACAGCCTTTCAAAAACGAGATCTCGGGGAGATCTCGGGGAGAAATAAGGAGATTTACAACACTGATTATTATTATTATTATTATTATTATCATTTTTATTATTAAATATTATCGTTAGTAGTAATTGCTGTTATTAAAAATTATTATCATTATTATCATTTTTATAAAAATTAACATTTTTGCTATCATTAAAACTATATTATTATTATTATTATTATTATATTATTATTATTATTATTATTATTATTATTATTATTATTATTATTATTATTTTTACTACTAGTATCATTATTATTATTATTTCTATTATGACTATTATATTAGTGTTGTTATTATTAATATTATCATTATAATCAAATACAACTTTTAGCTACTATTATTAATAGTATTTTACCAAATAAATATTATGTATATATTTATAAGTAATATTACATAAAAGTATGTAATAATCACATTAACAATTTTTATATAAATATTCAAATATAACAAGTTAGAAATTTTAATATAATACTAATCAAATATATATGTATATATATATTAACATAACCATGTAAATATTAATCATTTTTGTATACACAAATTAAATATATAAGATATATAAATTAAAATACAATATATAAACTTATTCAATTACGAGTATATGTGTTAATATATATACTTGATATAGGTACGTGATTCCAAGGTCAACTCTGCACTTGTTCAGTGCCATCCTATGCATATTTACTACAAACTATCGTATCGTATCGTGAGTTTCATTTGCTCCCTTTTTATCTATATTTTTGGGCTGAGAATACATGTACTATTTTTATAATTGATAGACATAAGTACAAACTATTATGCGACCAACATGAGTACTTTTATTGTGTTCATTTGAAACATGCAAAACCCTGCTTTGTAATATCATTGATTGCTAGATAATGAAGAGGCAAATGGAATTATTTTAAATAGCGCTATTGGGAGTAACGTCCCGCACTGTTGACCTCAGGTCAATTAGTGGTATAATAATGATCTCGACAATTTCATATGTATTGTTACGAGGTAAAATCGTTTAGTTTTGATATTATACGCTCATGGAATACTTTTGATATACATGATATATCGTCTTTTATTAAATCTTGTGATCTATTACTGAAATCATTATTTATGACAAATATATGAACTCACTCAACCTCGTGTTGACTTTTTAAAGCATGTTTATTCTCAGGTACTTAAATATTGCTTCCGCTGTATATCTGCTACTTTGATGATGATTTCTTGCCATACTTGGAGTCTTCATGCATGTGACGACTCGGAAATTTTCGACCAAATTTAAACTTAATCGTTATATGTTTCCGACACGATAAGCAAAGTCTGTAATGTTGAGTCTCAAAATTTTGAAGTGTTTTCATTTATGCAAATACCTTTTGACTGTTTCCGGCAATTCACGAACAATTATGTATAAATAAAAATGTATATGTATGTATGTATGTATGTATATATATATATATATATATATATATATATATATATATATATATATATATATATATATATATATATATATATATATATATAATAAATTGAAATAATAAGATATAATTTAATCATTTGAATTAAAATGTAAAATAATAAAACAAAATTATTAAGTTGTTATTTAAAAGTGAACCTATATATATAAATATATATGATTGGTAATATATTGTATTATATATATCTTAGAAATAATAAATAATCAATATAAGTTAATACATGATATATTATATGAATAAATATTACATAAGTAATAATAAAATACGAGTATAATTATAGCTGATATAATAATATTGTTATTACCTTCTATAATTAATATCAATACTAGAATTATTAATACTATTTTAACTATATATAATCTATAAATATAAACTTGATATATATAAATTGTTATAGTATTGGTATTAGTAATATTATTATTATCATTAATAATATTAGTATAATTAGTATTATTATTAATATTAATATCAGTACTACTAAAATTATTATTTATTTTATTTTTATTTGAAATATATAATTAAGTATTATAACGAATGATATTATTATTATTATTATCATTTTCTTATTAAACCTATTATTATTTTTATTGTTATTAATATTAGTATTATTATTATAAGTGTTAATAATATTATTATCATTAATACATTAGTACTCATTAATATTAGTTAAATTTAATAAACATATAATATAACTACTGATATATATATATATATATATATATATATATATATATATATATATATATAAATACATATCATATATAAAAAATACAGATTTTATAAATATATATACAAATATAGATATATATAATATAGATATATATAGATAAATATGGATTTAAACATATATAAATATATATATACGGTTAAATACAGATTATATACAAATCCAAACGTATTCTGTTTCAAATCCCTATTAATCTGTAGATGATTGCTTTTCTGTTCAAGCTAGTACAAATCACGACATTAAGATCACAATAACAGCCAAAATCTGTTTGCAATCACTTTCTCCTTTAAATTTTTTTATTTTATTTTTGTACCTGATGTACAATTCTATCGACCATCAATTCGATTTATAAACGAGCAAATTCAGTGATGTTGGTTAACTCACTCAATTCCTTCATCACCGTATCCAATTTATCAATTCAACAGCTTTATTTAATTGAATTTAAACAGCAAAAGGCAAGAACAACACTCGTTCTCTGTTTTACATTCATTTTTTAATTATAATGATTTCGTAATCAATTTCAAATTGTATTAATGCAGATATGTTAGAAATCTTTAGTCTAATCTATCTGCAAAGTTTCAAAATTCAATTCGTGATATCGAGTTCTAATTGTGGAGTCAAAGTTTCGAAATCAAAAAAGTCAAACATAGTGTTCATTGAGAAATTCATGTTCAGTCAAATGTTTCAGAATCAATTGATGAATCATAAAGTTTCCACGATTGATTTAGAGCATATTTCATATAGAAATTCCTAGGTAAAACGGTTTTAATTCCAAAATCAGATATTAAGTTTATTTTTTTTTTCTTTTCGCAGACACAGCTATATTGCTGTTTGAAAAATTAATTTTTTTTATTTAAATCACAGAATGGATGTATTTGTTCTACTTTAATACCTAAAACCATTAATTAAAAATCACTAGTATGATTACTTTGGGTCTCTGATCGATTTGGAATTGAGAGGAAGAAGATGAAATAGAAACGGGGATATATACAATTTAAACTAATACTATATCAGGAAAAAAAAAAGGAGGATGGGAGGGCGGTTAGGGTATTTGTGTGGTTGCGAGAGGTCACGGGTTCGAGCCCCAGCAGTGGCGTATTTTTTTAGGCATTTCTTCAAAGGTTGAAATCCTTCATTTTTATTATTATTATTATTATTATTATTATTATTATTATTATTATTATTATTATTATTATTATTATTATTATTATTATTATTGTTATTATTATTATTATTGTTATTATTATTATTATTATTGTTATTATTATTATGATTGTTATTATTATTACTAGTAATTATTATTGTTAAAATTGTTATTATTATTAATATTATTATCATTAATTAGTATTATTGTTATTATTATTACTAATATTACATATGTATTATTATTATAATTATAATTATTATTATTATTATTATTATTATCATTATTATGAACATAATATAAGTTATCATTATAAATATTATTATTAGTATCATTTTATAAATTGTTAGTATTATTATTATTATTATCAACAAAAGTATTAGTAATAAACTCATTATTGACAATATCATTATTATTATTATATATTCATCAATATTGTTAGGATTATTATTGTTATCTATATCAAAATCAATAAAAGTATTTTTATTAAAATTTTAGAATTATTAGTATTATTAATATAGGAATTACTATTATCACTATGATTAAGATTAATATTATTATTATGAAAATAATCCAAATTATTTTCATTAATATTAGTACTTGTGTCATTTTATAATTATTAGTATTATTATTATTATTATCATTAACATAGGTATTATTATTAGTATTATCATTATTATTATTAATATTACAAAGTATCATTAATTGACTTATCAATTAAACATTAATATTAGTAATACTGTATGATTACTGAAATTTCTATTAAAACTATTAAAAAAATATCATTATTATTAAAAGTATTATTTTTACTAAAACTATCATTATTATCGTTATCAGTATTATCTATATCATTATTATTAAGATAATTACGATTATGAAAATAAAAGTATTAATGACATTATTAAAGTTATAAGCATAAAAATAAAGATTATTTATATAAATATATATTTAATACACATAACTTAACTATATTAATATATCTATATATAAAATGAAAATATATATAATGAAACTTATTAATCTACTATATAAATGAATTACATTACTAATAATAATATATTTGTTCGATCACAATTATGTGTATTAATATATATACAAATGATATAGGTTCGTGAATTCAAGGCAAACCCTGCATTGTTCAGTTGTTCAATGTCGTCATATGTATTTTTACTACAAAATACAGTATAGTGAGTTCATTTGATTCCCTTTTACTCTTTACATTTTTAAGACTGAGAATACATGCGCTGCTTTTATAACTGCTCTATTAAATGCTTTTGAAATATATTTTGAACTGAGAATACATGAATTGCTTTTATGAATGTTTGACGAGATAGACACAAGCAAAACATTCCTCGAATGAATTATTATGCAGACAGAAGTTCTGCGGATTATTATTGAATTATGTGGACATGATAATTGCCACCATTGAATTATGTGGACATGATAATTTCCACCAATTGATGAATATATTTTTCCCCTGATTATTATTGCTTGGTAACCTAAGAATTAGAATCGCGTATGACCCTAATTCACGCGAATCCTAAAGGTAGCTACCGGGTTTAACACCCCCACCCAGAATGTTCACTAGACGGAAGAGCTAGTGGGCGTGGTGTTTAGTACTTTGATGTTTATATATTATATAGACGAGATGTTCTGTTTTGGGGATATTATTGATGCGCATTATATGTTAAGGTCGGTTACCAAGCCAAGCAATGAAGGCAAAGTGAATGTTATGTATCGAGAGAATGATTTTTATACACAGGTTATGTGTATTATATTTTGTACACGAGATATGTGTACGGGTACTAAGATTTATGAAAAAATGGATTTCGTACACGAGAAAGGAGTACTGTATTTAAAAGATGTCGCATGTACATTAAAGGTGGGTGTAGGATTCGGGCCCATTTGTACCATGCAGTATTTAAATCTTGTGGTCTATCAAAATAATGAATTTTATTGTTTATGATAAACCTATGAACTCAGCAACCTTTTGATTGACACTTGAAAGCATGTTTATTCTCAGGTATGAAAGAAATCTTCCACTGTGCATTTGCTCATTTTAGAGATATTACTTGGAGTCATTCATGGCATATTTCAAAAGACGTTGCATTCGAGTCGTTGAGTTCATCAAGATTATTATTAAGTCAATTATAGTTGGATATATTATGAAATGGTATGCATGTCATCAACTTTCGATAAAATGAAAGTTTGTCTTTTAAAAATGAATGCAATGTTTGTAAAATGTATCATATAGAGGTCAAGACCTCGCGATGTAATCAACTATTGTGAATCGTTTATAATGTATATGAACGGGGTATTACAGTTGGTATCAGAGCTGGTATAACCACGTCCATGTGTGGCGGGTCAGTTGTAAAGGAGGTTCTCACAGTGTGACATGTGGCGAAGCATTGGCTCTTACTCCTTGCGATCCCTTACGAGGGTTGGCAGTTTCCGAGAGGCAGGCTCTAAAATCAGTATCTGAGATACACTCAGTGGTCGCCGGATAGTTAAGGCACTGGGTGGGACGGTGGTTGTCCCCACATGATATCTCATGTGGTATCAGAGCGGTGGTCTTAGCAAACCAGGTCTTGCATTAGTGTGTCTAACTGATAGTTGTTTAGATGCATTAGTGAGTCTGGACTTCGACCGTGTCTGCATGTCAAAAGTTTTGCTTATCATTTCTAGTCGGAAATCGTCTACTTATCATCCTTAGGAAATTACCTGCTTATCATTCTTAGTCTAGACACATCTTACTGCATTGATTGCATGAATAGTGTATAGCTAAAAATTCACATCCTAGCGTATCTGCTAATTCATATCTTAGCGTATATGTTACTGTAAACTATGCCTAGTATATTCTGTAAATTCCTCCGTAATCTACGAAATCTTTTGTTCTATATATATAGATATTCTATATAATTAGAATACCACCCGATAGCCAGAAATCATTTCATATCGAAAATTCTTTATTCAGTCGTACAAAATGGAACTCGCCACTAGTTCAAGTCCCTCGGATTCCGATTTGGAGTTTCACTCAAGCTCCGAAAGCAATGTGACCGGAATGGATCAACCAATCAGTCATCACCAATTCTGGATGAATTGGGGATGGGTTCGTAGTCGACTTAATCAATGAAGATTCGAAGAAGGCGATCCCTTCCACCAACAAAATTCACCTCTTGGCGAAGAACCTGAAGCACTTATCGGCGAACATGTTCGTAATATTATTTTCTCTCTCATTTCCAGAGTATCTCATCACGATTATATACTATCTCGAATTTTAGATCTTATTCATCCGCTCGTCCGAACCGACAATCACCCCGGCGTAATAGAAGAAGTTAACGAACTTCGCGCTCGGGTAGTGGCTTTGGAGAATATGGTGCAAAGGTTACAAGCACCAGCAGCAGCATCGACAGCAACAGTACCACCAACAGCAACATCCACATCCCACACCTCAACATCATAATCTATACCAAACATAATCATCGTTCTACATCATTTATCTTCGTTCGGCATGATGATTATGTAATCTCTAATATTTTAGAGATTATATATTCTTGTTCTAACGGTAAATAAATGAGTCTAATATCATATTGACTCATTAAATCCATGATTACATCTGAAGAAAATATATATGTATATATGTTTTCATAAAGATTGTAATTAAAAATTCTTTTGTACAAACTGTTAATGGTGAAAATATTTTAACGGGTAGGTAATACCCGAGGAATATTTAGATTTCACATTAATAAGTTACACTGTACATTCTTTGAATCTGATTCAACAGTCATTTATTATCCTACTTACATCCACAGATATACGAATCCGTTCACCGCAAAATAATCATTTTCATTCAATTTCATATTTGGATTTTGACCTATCAGAATCTAACAAGTGGCATAATGAAGAAAACATTTGACAAAATAAAATCTGTTAGAAACAAACAAATTAACTATGAGAAAATTTTTGTTAAGAATCCACGCTAATGAAATCATAGCTAACTATTCCTAGCTAACTGTTAATTCATTATTACATTTTATTTATCGCAATTTATTTATCGCAATTTTAACTCTCGCAATTTTATTTATCGTCATTTAATTTCTGTTATTTATTTTACGCACTTTATTTATCGTCATTTAAATACTATTATTCACGCATTTTAAATATCGGGACACGTATACAATGTTTTGACATATCATATTGACATCATCTATATATATTATTTGGAATAACCATAGACACTCTATATGCGGTAATGATCGAGTTAGCTATACATGGTTGAGGTTGATTCTTAAATAATATATATACTTTGAGTTGTGATCGAGTCTGAGACATGTATATAATGGGTCACGATACGTATTAATTAATTCGAATATTATATATTAAACTATATATGAATTATTGAATTACTAATTGTGGACAGCTAACTGTGGACTACCAACATTGAACAATTAAAATGAATTAAAATATTGATTATAACATATGAAACTAAACATTTCTTCAAGTTTGCCACTTGATTTCATCTTAAACCTCATTTATATCTTGACGATTACAATCTGCGTTCAAACCTTTCATGATTCTTGAAAACACCTCAATGGAGAGGATGAAACAACCACACTTCATCTACGAGAAGAAAGATTCAAGCAATAATCATGCTCCTGGAAAACTCTCAGAAACTAAGTAAAAGTTTAACATGAATCCGTATCAGATCTTGTAAGCATTATTATTACCCAAAATAAATTGGTAATCCCTTTCAGATTAGCCAATTTTGTCACAGCTCCAGCAAATCAATTTCAACTTTCGTTCGGATTGAGCAAACCATGAAGGAGGCTGTGGGTAAATCACAAAGACTAAACCTGCCTTCAAATAATCCAAATGATTCAATAACTGCTGAAGTCATTAACCAATACCTTGCTCCTAACTCTACACTTTTACGGATAAAATCTCCATCATCATCCATTGATACTAGAAATTCTAAGATATCATCGTATCTTCTTTATAAATATCCTTGATATTTCTGAAGATATTTTCATAAATATTCTTATCTAAAATCATTTATCTCTTCGCGATATCAGTGTTACATCAGAAAGGAAAACTGTTTTAGTTTCTAAATTCTGAAAAATTCAAACTTAAAATATGAATGTTATTGAAGTAGTGTTGGGAACTGAAATATGAGTTAGTATAATATAATGACACTTGATCAACGTGATTATATTACAGTTGAAATGTCACATTCTTATTGATTAAAAACGTTCCATATTAATTGATTTCGTTGCGAGGTTTTGACCTCTATATGAGACGTTTTTCAAAGACTGCATTCATTTTTAAAACAAACCATAACCTTTATTTCATAAATAAAGGTTTAAAAAGCTTTACGTAGATTATCAAATAATGATAATCTAAAATATCCTGTTTACACACGACCATTACATAATGGTTTACAATACAAATATGTTACATCGAAATCAGTTTCTTGAATGCAGTTTTTACACAATATCATACAAACATGGACTCCAAATCTTGTCCTTATTTTAGTATGCAACAGCGGAAGCTCTTAGTATTCACCTGAGAATAAACATGCTTTAAACGTCAACAAAAATGTTGGTGAGTTATAGGTTTAACCTATATATATCAAATCGTAACAATAGACCACAAGATTTCATATTTCAATACACATCTCATACATAGAGATAAAAATCATTCATATGTTGAACACCTGGTAACCAACATTAACAAGATGCATATATAAGAATATCCCCATCATTCCGGGACACCCTTCGGATATGATATAAATTTCGAAGTACTAAAGCATCCGGTACTTTGGATGGGGTTTGTTAGGCCCAATAGATCTATCTTTAGGGTTCACGTCAATTAGGGTGTCTGTTCCCTAATTCTTAGATTACCAGACTTAATAAAAAGGGGCATATTCGATTTCGATAATTCAACCATAGAATGTAGTTTCACGTACTTGTGTCTATTTTGTAAATCATTTATAAAACCTGCATGTATTCTCATCCCAAAAATATTAGATTTTAAAAGTGGGACTATAACTCACTTTCACAGATTTTTACTTCGTCGGGAAGTAAGACTTGGCCACTGGTTGATTCACGAACCTATAACAATATATACATATATATCAAAGTATGTTCAAAATATATTTACAACACTTCTAATATATTTTGATGTTTTAAGTTTATTAAGTCAGCTGTCCTCGTTAGTAACCTACAACTAGTTGTCCACGGTTAGATGTACAGAAATAAATCGATAAATATTATCTTGAATCAATCCACGACCCAGTGTATACGTATCTCAGTATTGATCACAACTCAAACTATATATATTTTGGAATCAACCTCAACCCTGTATAGCTAACTCCAACATTCACATATAGAGTGTCTATGGTTGTTCCGAAATATATATAGATGTGTCGACATGATAGGTCGAAACATTGTATACGTGTCTATGGTATCTCAAGATTACATAATATACAATACAAGTTGATTAATTTATGGTTGGAATAGATTTGTTACCAATTTTCACGTAGTTAAAATGAGAAAAATTATCCAATCTTGTTTTACCCATAACTTCTTCATTTTAAATCCGTTTTGAGTGAATCAAATTGCTATGGTTTCATATTGAACTCTATTTTATGAATCTAAACAGAAAAATTATAGGTTTATAGTCGGAAAAATAAGTTACAAGTTGTTTTTGTAAAGGTAGTCATTTCAGTCGAAAGAACGACGTCTAGATGACCATTTTAGAAAACATACTTCCACTTTGAGTTTAACCATAATTTTTGGATATAGTTTCATGTTCATAAAAAAAATCATTTTCCCAGAATAACAACTTTTAAATCAAAGTTTATCATAGTTTTTAATTACCTAACCCAAAACAGCCCGCGGTGTTACTACGACGGCGTAAATCCGGTTTTACGGTGTTTTTCGTGTTTCCAGGTTTTAAATCATTAAGTTAGCATATCATATAGATATAGAACATGTGTTTAGTTGATTTTAAAAGTCAAGTTAGAAGGATTAACTTTTATTTGCGAACAAGTTTAGAATTAACTAAACTATGTTCTAGTGATTACAAGTTTAAACCTTCGAATAAGATAGCTTTATATGTATGAATCGAATGATGTTATGAACATCATTACTACCTTAAGTTCCTTGGATAAACCTACTGGAAATGAGAAAAATAGATCTAGCTTCAAAGGATCCTTGGATGGCTTGAAAGTTCTTGAAGCAGAATCATGACACGAAAACAATTTCAAGTAAGATTTCCACTCGAAATAAGATTGTTATAGTTATAGAAATTGAATTAAATTTTGAATATGATTATTACCTTGTATTAGAAAGATAACCTACTATAAGTAACAAAGGTTTCTTGATCTTGGATGATTACTTGGAATGGATTTAGAAAACTTGGAAGTAAACTTGCAATCTTGGAAGTATTCTTGATTTTATGAAACTAGAACTTTTAGAATTTTTGAAGAACACTTAGAACTTGAAGATAGAACTTGAGAGAGATCAATTAGATGAAGAAAATTGAAGAATGAAAGTGTTTTTAGGTGTTTTTGGTCGTTGGTGTATGGATTAGATATAAAGGATATGAAATTTTGTTTTCATGTAAATAAGTCATGAATGATTACTCATATTTTTGTAATTTTATGAGATATTTCATGCTAGTTGCCAAATGATGGTTCCCACATGTGTTAGGTGACTCACATGGGCTTCTAAGATCTGATCATTGGAGTGTATATACCAATAGTACATACATCTAAAAGCTGTGTATTGTACGAGTACGAATACGGGTGCATACGAGTAGAATTGTTGATGAAACTGAACGAGGATGTAATTGTAAGCATTTTTGTTAAGTAGAAGTATTTTGATAAGTGTCTTGAAGTCTTTCAAAAGTGTATGAATACATATTAAAACACTTCATGTATATACATTTTAACTGAGTCGTTAAGTCATCGTTAGTCGTTATATGTAAATGTTGTTTTGAAACCTTTAGGTTAACGATCTTGTTGAATGTTGTTAACCCATTGTTTATTATAACAAATGAGATGTTAAATTGTTATATTATCATGATATTATGATATATAATATATCTTAGTATGATATATATACAGTTAAATGTCGTTACAACGATAATCGTTACATATATGTCTCGTTTCGAAATCATTAAGTTAGTAGTCTTATTTTTACATATGTATTTCATTGTTAATACACTTAATAATATATTTACTTATCATTTAACATAATTAACCAAGTGTATCAATATCTTAATATGATTCATATGTACCTAGTAAGACGTTGTTATAACGATAATCGTTATATATATCGTTTTCGAGTTTCTTAAATTAATAGTCTCATTTTTATGTATATAACTCATTGTTAAAATACCTAATGAGATACATACTTATAATAAAATCATGTTAACTATATATATAACCATATATATGTCATCGTATAGTTTATACAAGTTTTAACGTTCGTGAATCACCGGTCAACTTGGGTAGTCAATTGTCTATATGAAACATATTTCAATTAATCAAGTCTTAACAAGTTTGATTGCTTAACATGTTGGAAACACTTAATCATGTAAATAACAATTTCATTTAATATATATATAAACATAGAAAAGTTCGGGTCACTACAGTACCTACCCGTTAAATAAATTTCGTCCCGAAATTTTAAGCAGTTGGAGGTGTTGACGTATCTTCTGGAAATAAATGCGGGTATTTCTTCTTCATCTGATCTTCACGCTCCCAGGTGAACTCGGGTCCTCTACGAGCATTCCATCGAACCTTAACAATCAGTATCTTGTTTTGTTTAAGTCTCTTAACCTCACGATCCATTATTTCGACGGGTTCTTCAATGAATTGAAGTTTTTCATTGATTTGGATTTCGTCCAACGGAATAGTGAGATCTTCTTTAGCAAAACATTTCTTCAAATTTGAGACGTGGAAAGTGTTATGTACAGTCGCGAGTTGTTGAGGTAGCTCCAGTTGGTAAGCTACTGGTCCGACACGATCTATAATCTTGAATGGTCCAATGTAAATTGGATTTAGTTTCCCCCGTTCACTAAATCGAACAACGCCTTTCCAAGGTGAAACCTTAAGCATGACCATTTCTCCAATTTCAAACTCTATATCTTTTCTTTTACTGTCCGCGTAGCTCTTTTGTCGACTCTGGGCGGTTTTCAATCTTTGTTGAATTTGGATGATTTTCTCGGTAGTTTCTTGTATTATCTCTGGACCCGTAATCTGTCTATCCCCCACTTCACTCCAACAAATCGGAGACCTGCACTTTCTACCATAAAGTGCTTCAAACGGCGTCATCTCAATGCTTGAATGGTAGCTGTTGTTGTAGGAAAATTCTGCTAACGGTAGATGTCGATCCCAACTGTTTCCGAAATCAATAACACAAGCTCGTAGCATGTCTTCAAGCGTTTGTATCGTCCTTTCGCTCTGCCCATCAGTTTGTGGATGATAGGCAGTACTCATGTCTAGACGAGTTCCCAATGCTTAATGTAATGTCTGCCAGAATCTTGAAATAAATCTGCCATCCCTATCAGAGATAATAGAGATTGGTATTCCATGTTTGGAGACGACTTCCTTCAAATACAGTCGTGCTAACTTATCCATCTTGTCATCTTTTCTTATTGGCAGAAAGTGTGCTGACTTGGTGAGACGATCAACTATTACCCAAATAGTATCATAACTACTTGCAGTCCTTGGCAATTTAGTAATGAAATCCATGGTAATGTTTTCCCATTTCCATTCCGGGATTTCAGGTTGTTGTAGTAGACCTGATGGTTTCTGATGTTCAGCTTTGACCTTAGAACACGTCAAACATTCTCCTACATATTTAGCAATATCGGCTTTCATACCTGGCTACCAAAAATGTTTCTTAAGATCCTTGTACATCTTTCCCGTTCCAGGATGTATTGAGTATCTGGTTTTATGAGCTTCTCTAAGTACCATTTCTCTCATATCTCCAAATTTTGGTACCCAAATTCTTTTAGCCCTATAACGGGTTCCGTCTTCCTGAATATTAAGATGCTTCTTCAATCCTTTGGGTATTTCATCCTTTAAATTTCCCTCTTTTAAAACTCCTTGTTGCGCCTCCTTTATTTGAGTAGTAAGGTTAGTGTGAATCATTATATTCATAGATTTTACTCGAATGGGTTCTCTGTCCTTTCTGCTCAAGGCGTCGGCTACCACATTTGCCTTCCCCGGGTGGTAACGAATCTCAAAGTCGTAATCATTCAACAATTCAATCCACCTACGCTGCCTTATATTCAGTTGTTTCTGATTAAATATGTGTTGAAGACTTTTGTGGTCGGTATATATAATACTTTTGACCCCATATAAGTAGTGCCTCCAAGTCTTTAATGCAAAAACAACCGCGCCTAATTCCAAATCATGCGTCGTATAATTTTGCTCGTGAATCTTCAATTGTCTAGACGCATAAGCAATCACCTTCGTCCGTTGCATTAATACACAACCGAGACCTTGCTTTGATGCGTAACAATAAATCACAAAATCATCATTCCCTTCAGCCAATGACAATATAGGTGCCGTAGTTAGCTTTTTCTTCAATAATTGAAACGCCTTCTCTTGTTCATCCTTCCATTCAAATTTCTTCCCTTTATGCGTTAATGCAGTCAAGGGTTTTGCTATTTTGGAGAAATCTTGGATGAATCTTCTGTAGTAACCAGCCAATCCTAAAAATTGACGTATATGCTTCGGAGTTTTTGGGGTTTCCCACTTTTCAAAGGTTTTGATCTTTGCCAGGTCCACCTGGATACCTTCTTTGTTCACTATGTGACCGAGGAATTTAACTTCTTCCAACCAAAATGCACACTTTGAAAACTTAGCGTACAGTTTTTCTTTCCTCAATACTTCTAGCAATTTTCTCAAATGTTCTTCGTGCTCTTGATCATTCTTTGAGTAAATAAGTATGTCATCGATGAAAACAATGACAAACTTGTCAAGATATGGCCCACACACTCGGTTCATAAGGTCCATGAACACAGCTGGTGCGTTAGTCAATCCAAACGGCATAACCATAAACTCGTAATGACCATAACGCGTCTTAAAAGCAGTTTTTGGAATATCATCCTCCTTTACTCGCATTTGATGATATCCAGAACGTAAATCGATCTTCGAATAAACCGACGAGCCTTGTAGTTGATCAAATAAGTCGTCAATTCTCGGCAGTGGATAACGGTTTTTGATGGTAAGTTTGTTCAACTCTCTGTAGTCAATACACAACCTAAATGTACCATCCTTCTTCTTGACAAACAAAACAGGAGCTCCCCATGGTGATGTGCTTGGTCGAATGAAACCACGTTCTAATAGTTCTTGCAGTTGGCTTTGCAGTTCTTTCATCTCACTGGGTGCGAGTCTATAAGGAGCACGAGCTATTGGTGCAGCTCTTGGTACAAGATCTATTTGAAATTCAACAGATCGATGTGGAGGTAGTCCCGGTAATTCTTTCAGAAATACATCGGGAAATTCTTTTGCGACGGGAACATCATTGATGCTCCTTTCTTCAGTTTGTACTTTCTCGACGTGTGCTAGAACAGCATAGCAACCTTTTCTTATTAGTTTTTGTGCCTTCAAATTACTAATAAGATGTAGCTTCATGTTGCCCTTTTCTCCGTACACCATTAAGGGTTCTCCTTCTTCTCGTACAATGCGAATTGCATTTTTATAACATACGATCTCTGCTTTCACCTTCTTCAGCCAGTCCATGCCAAGTATTACATCAAAACTCCCTAACTCTACTGGTATCAAATCAATCTTAAATATTTCGCTACCCAGTTTAATTTCTCGATTCCGACATATATTATCTGCTGAAATTAATTTACCGTTTGCTAATTCGAGTAAAAATTTACTATCCAACGGCGTCAATGGACAACTTAATTTAGCACAAAAATCTCTACTCATATAGCTTCTATCCGCACCTGAATCAAATAAAACGTAAGCAGATTTATTGTCTATAAGAAACGTACCCGTAACATGCTCCGGGTCTTCCTGTGCCTCTGCCGCATTAATATTGAAAACTCTTCCGCGGCCTTGTCCATTCGTGTTCTCCTGGTTCGAGCAATTTCTAATAATGTGGCCCGGTTTTTTACATTTATAACAAACTACATTGGCATAACTTGCTCTGACACTACTTGCTCCGCCATTACTCGTTCCGACACCATTTGTTCCTTTCGTTCTATTAACCCCTGGTCCGTAGACCTCACACTTCGCCGTGCTATGACCATTTCTTTTACACTTGCTGCAAAATTTGGTGCAGAACCCCGAGTGATACTTTTCACACCTTTGGCATAGCTGCTTCTGATTGTTGTTGTTGTTCTTGCGGTTGTTATTGTTGTTGGGATGATTGTTGTAGTTGCTGTTGTTGTTGTTGTTATTGTTATTGTTGTTGTTGTTGTTGTTGTTGTTGTTGTTGTTGGGCCGTTTGTTGTAGTTGCGATTGATGTTGCGATTGTTGGGATAATTGTTGCGATTATTATTGTAATTGCTGTTGTTGTTATATTGGTGATTCTTATCACCGTTTTCCTCTCACTTTCTTTTGACTTGCTTCACATTGGCCTCTTCAGCCGTTTGTTCTTTAATTCTTTCCTCAATCTGGTTCACTAGTTTGTGAGCCATTCTACATGCCTGTTGTATAGAGGCGGGCTCGTGTGAACTTATATCTTCTTGGATTCTTTCCGGTAATCCTTTCACAAACGCGTCGATCTTCTCTTCCTCATCTTCGAACGCTCCCGGACACAGTAGGCACAATTCTGTGAATCATCTTTTATACGTGGTAATATCAAATCCTTGGGTTCGTAACCCTCTAAGTTCTGTCTTGAGCTTATTGACCTCAGTTCTGGGACGGTACTTCTCGTTCATCAAGTGCTTGAATGCTGACCACGGTAGTGCGTACGCATCATCTTGTCCCACTTTCTCTAGATAGGTATTCCACCATGTTAACGCAGAACCTGTAAAGGTATGCGTAGCGTACTTCACTTTATCCTCTTCAGTACACTTACTTATGGCAAACACCGATTCGACCTTCTCGGTCCACCATTTCAATCCGATCGGTCCTTCGGTTCCATCAAATTCCAAAGGTTTGCAGGCAGTGAATTCTTTGTAGGTGCATCCTACACGATTTCTTGTACTGCTAGATCCAAGGTTATTGTTGGTATGTAGCGCAGCCTGTACTGCGGCTATGTTTGAAGCTAGAAAAGTACGGAATTCCTCTTCATTCATATTCACGGTGTGTCGAGTAGTCGGTGCCATTTCCTTCAAAATAGTCAAATGGAACAAGTTAATCATACAGAATATTAAGAGTAGTTAATAGTATTTCGTAGCATAATATGAACTCATTTATAAAAGTTTTTTCTTCATATTAGCGTTTTATAAGTTTAAATTCGGGTAGTACCTACCCGTTAAGTTCATACTTAGTAGCTAATATACAATTCAACTACTACAATTCTATATGAAAAACTGATTATAATAATATTTCACGTTCAAACTTTTATACAATATTTTACAAACTTACAATACCGCTTATTTTACATAAAGCATGAAATATAGCACACAATAACTTTGATACAAGATAGTTGTGAAGATAATTCTAGCTAGTACATAAGTCATTCAGCAAAGGCAATAAAGACACGTAATTCATACGTCTAGAAACAAGTCATGCATTCTGGTTTTACTAGGACTACTTCCCATCCTTGGTCTTATGGAACATAACCGTTATGGCCGTTGATAAGACAGCGTGTTGTAACGTCGTCAAAGGGACGAGGGTTACGTAATGACCAACAGTCTCGTAATAACCTAAAAACCTCATTTCTTACCCCAATTACCGACTCCGTCACTTGTGGGAACGTTTTGTTTAATAGTTGTAGCCCGATGTTCTTTTTCTCACTTTGGTGAGAAGCGAACATTACTAACCCGTAAGCATAGCATGCTTCTTTATGTTACATGTTAGCCGCTTTTTCTAAATCATGAAGTCCTATATTCGGATACATTGAGTCAAAATAATTTCTTAACCCGTTGCGTAAAATAGCATTTGGGTTTCCCGCAATATATGCGTCAAAGTAAACACATCGTAACTTATGGGTTTCCCAATGTGATATCCCCCATCTTTCAAACGAAAGTCTCTTATAAACCAAGACATTCTTGGAACGTTCTTCGAATGTCTTACAAACTGATTTCACCGTAAATAGTTGTGCCGAAGAATTCTGACCGACTCTAGACAAGATTCCATCAATCATGTCTCCGGGTAGGTCTCTTAAAATATTGGGTTGTCTATCCACACGAATACAACTATCTTATTCTGACTCGCTCGTTTCTTCTTCTTCGGTTTTGGTTTGTTTTGCCAAGTTTCTAGGGATATATGATGTTCCCCTAATACGAGCTGTCGTTTTCCACAACGGTTTAGAAAAACCTGATGGTTTAGAGGTTCCCGGGTCATTGTTACAACTTAAGGGCTTCGAAGGTTGACGATACATATAAAGTTCATCGGGGTTGGAATTAGATTTCTATATTTTTATGCCCTTTCCCTTATTATTTTCTTTTGCCTTTTTAAATTCAGTTGGGGTAATTTCTATAACATCATCGGAATTCTCGTCGGAATCCGATTCATCGGAGAATTGGTAATCCTCCCAATATTTTGCTTCCTTGGCGGAAACACCATTGACCATAATTAACCTTGGTCGGTTGGTTGAGGATTTTCTTTTACTTAACCGTTTTATTATTTCCCCCACCGGTTCTATTTCCTCCTCCGGTTCCTCCTCTTCCGGTTCTGATTCTTCTTCCGGTTCTTCTTCGGGAACTTGTGAATCAGTCCAATATATATTCGACTCTTCGTTATTATTAGGTCAGTCAATGGGATTTGTGCTAGAGGTAGACATCTATCACACAATATCAAACATGTTAAGAGATTAATATATCACATAATATATACATGTTAATAATATATAGTTTCCAACAAAAATGTTAAGCAATCATTTTTAAAGTGCAACAATCATTTTTAATGTTAATAATATATAGTTTCCAACAATATCAAACATGTTAAGAGATTAATATAGTTTCACGTACTTGTGTCTATTTTGTAAATCATTTATAAAACCTGCATGTATTCTCATCCCAAAAATATTAGATTTTAAAAGTGGGACTATAACTCACTTTCACAGATTTTTACTTCGTCGGGAAGTAAGACTTGGCCACTGGTTGATTCACGAACCTATAACAATATATACATATATATCAAAGTATGTTCAAAATATATTTACAACACTTTTAATATACTTTGATGTTTTAAGTTTATTAAGTCAGCTGTCCTCGTTAGTAACCTACAACTAATTGTCCACAGTTAGATATACAGAAATAAATCGATAAATATTATCTTGAATCAATCCACGACCCAGTGTATACGTATCTCAGTATTGATCACAACTCAAACTATATATATTTTGGAATCAACCTCAACCCTGTATAGCTAACTCCAACATTCACATATAGAGTGTCTATGGTTGTTCCGAAATATATATAGATGTGTCGACATGATAGGTCGAAACATTGTATACGTGTCTATGGTATCTCAAGATTACATAATGTACAATACAAGTTGATTAATTTATGGTTGGAATAGATTTGTTACCAATTTTCACGTAGTTAAAATGAGAAAAATTATCCAATCTTGTTTTACCCATAACTTCTTCATTTTAAATCCGTTTTGAGTGAATCAAATTGCTATGGTTTCATATTGAACTCTATTTTATGAATCTAAACAGAAAAATTATAGGTTTATAGTCGGAAAAATAAGTTACAAGTCGTTTTTGTAAAGGTAGTCATTTCAGTCGAAAGAACGACGTCTAGATGACCATTTTAGAAAACATACTTCCACTTTGAGTTTAACCATAATTTTTGGATATAGTTTCATGTTCATAATAAAAATCATTTTCCCAGAATAACAACTTTTAAATCAAAGTTTATCATAGTTTTTAATTAACTAACCCAAAACAGCCCGCGGTGTTACTACGACGGCGTAAATCCGGTTTTACGGTGTTTTTCGTGTTTCCAGGTTTTAAATCATTAAGTTAGCATATCATATAGATATATAACATGTGTTTAGTTGATTTTAAAAGTCAAGTTAGAAGGATTAACTTTTATTTGCGAACAAGTTTAGAATTAACTAAACTATGTTCTAGTGATTACAAGTTTAAACCTTCGAATAAGATAGCTTTATATGTATGAATCGAATGATGTTATGAACATCATTACTACCTCAAGTTCCTTGGATAAACCTACTGAAAATGAGAAAAATAGATCTAGCTTCAAAGGATCCTTGGATGGCTTGAAAGTTCTTGAAGCAGAATCATGACACGAAAACAATTTCAAGTAAGATTTCCACTCGAAATAAGATTGTTATAGTTATAGAAATTGAATTAAATTTTGAATATGATTATTACCTTGTATTAGAAAGATAACCTACGGTAAGTAACAAAGGTTTCTTGATCTTGGATGATTACGTGGAATGGATTTAGAAAACTTGGAAGTAAACTTGCAATCTTGGAAGTATTCTTGATTTTATGAAACTAGAACTTTTGGAATTTATGAAGAACACTTAGAACTTGAAGATAGAACTTGAGAGAGATCAATTAGATGAAGAAAATTGAAGAATGAAAGTGTTTGTAGGTGTTTTTGGTCGTTGGTGTATGGATTAGATATAAAGGATATGAAATTTTGTTTTCATGTAAATAAGTCATGAATGATTACTCATATTTTTGTAATTTTATGAGATATTTCATGCTAGTTGCCAAATGATGGTTCCCACATGTGTTAGGTGACTCACATGGGCTGCTAAGAGCTGATCATTAGAGTGTATATACCAATAGTACATACATCTAAAAGCTGTGTATTGTACGAGTACGAATACGGGTGCATACGAGTAGAATTGTTGATGAAACTGAACGAGGATGTAATTGTAAGAATTTTTGTTAAGTAGAAGTATTTTGATAAGTGTCTTGAAGTCTTTCAAAAGTGTATGAATACATATTAAAACACTTCATGTATATACATTTTAACTGAGTCGTTAAGTCATCGTTAGTCGTTATATGTAAATGTTGTTTTGAAACCTTTAGGTTAACGATCTTGTTGAATGTTGTTAACCCATTGTTTATTATAACAAATGAGATGTTAAATTGTTATATTATCATGATATTATGATATATAATATATCTTAGTATGATATATATACAGTTAAATGTCGTTACAACGATAATCGTTACATATATGTCTCGTTTCGAAATCATTAAGTTAGTAGTCTTATTTTTACATATGTATTTCATTGTTAATACACTTAATAATATATTTACTTATCATTTAACATAATTAACCAAGTGTATCAATATCTTAATATGATTCATATGTACCTAGTAAGACGTTGTTATAACGATAATCGTTATATATATATCGTTTTCGAGTTTCTTAAATTAATAGTCTCATTTTTATGTATATAACTCATTGTTAAAATACCTAATGAGATACATACTTATAATAAAATCATGTTAACTATATATATAACCATATATATGTCATCGTATAGTTTTTACAAGTTTTAACGTTCGTGAATCACCGGTCAACTTGGGTGGTCAATTGTCTATATGAAACTTATTTCAATTAATCAAGTCTTAACAAGTTTGATTGCTTAACATGTTAGAAACACTTAATCATGTAAATAACAATTTCATTTAATATATATATAAATATGGAAAAGTTCGGGTCACTACAACAGTAGTCATGCTGAGTTTCTAAATTGAACGTGATGATTCACAGATCATAACGTCATCATGTGTTATATTACACGACTCTTATATTTTATCTAATAAATAAACATATCAAGGACATAATTACTTGATAGTCCTATCTTTTCTCTTGAATTCTGGTAATTTAACCAATCAAGATCGTGCTATTACAATTTCTTTCTTAGAACATTAGTCATGTTCATTCGAAACTTCATACCTACGAATTCTGGACCATTATTCGCTTGACTTAAAGTCGGGAAGAGAAAACAAAAAGATGGGACTCCATAATATAAAGGAAATGAAGAGGGTGGGTTTATAGTGAAATATCCGACAGAACAATCAAAACAGATTATCGCATTTAACCAATGATGATCCTAATTTCATTAATTATCGAAGAACCAAATCTTATTACGAAGATTTTCTCTAAATCCCTAGAATTCCGAAAACCCACCGTGACTACATCACCGGTTAAGTCAAATCTGCATTTACTCATTTTCACTCTTTTGTGATAGCTTCATTCGTACGCTTCGAATAATCGAATTGTTTTACCTGTATTATTCAATGATGATAAAACTCTAATTTTCAGCTCGTATGCGTCATGAAAACATATTTATTGTCAGCCATGACCATTCCAATCAAATTTCGTGACGAAATTTCTTTAACGGGTAGGTACTGTGACGACCTGGAAATTTCCGAACAAATTTAAACTTAATCGTTATATGTTTTCGATACGATAAGCAAAGTCTGTAATGTTGAGTCTCAAAATTTTGAAGTGTTTTCATTTATGCAAATACCTTTTGACTGTTTTCGACGATTCACGAACAATTATGTATAAATAAAAATGTATATGTATGTATGTATATATATATATATATATATATATATATATATATATATACAAAAGGTATATATATATAATAAATTGAAATAATAAGATATAATTTAATCATTTGAATTAAAATGTAAAATAATAAAACAGAATTATTAAGTTGTTATTTAAAAGTGAACCTATATATATAAATATATATGATTGGTAATATATTGTATTATATATATATCTTAGAAATAATAAATAATCAATAAAAGTTAATACATGATATATTATATGAATAAATATTACATAAGTAATAATACAATACGAGTATAACTATAGCTGATATAATAATATTGTTATTACCTTCTATAATTAATATCAATACTAGAATTATTAATACTATTTTAACTATATATAATCTATAAATATAAACTTGATATATATAAATTGTTATAGTATTGGTATTAGTAATATTATTATTATCATTAATAATATTAGTATAATTAGTATTATTATTAATATTAATATCAGTACTACTAAAATTATTATTTATTTTATTTTTATTTGAAATATATAATTAAGTATTATAACTAATGATATTATTATTATCATTTTCATATTAAACCTATTATCATTTTTATTGTTATTAATATTAGTATTATTATTATAAGTGTTAATAATATTATTATCATTAATACATTAGTACTCATTAATATTAGTTAAATTTAATAAACAGATAATATAACTACTGATATATATACATAAATACATATCATATATAAAAAATACAAATTATATACAAATCCAAACGCATTCTATTTCAAATCCCTATCAACCTGTAGATGATTGCTTTTCTGTTCAAGCTAGTACAAATCACGACATTAAGATCACAACAACAGCCAAAATCTGTTTGCAATCCCTTTCTCCTTTAAATTTTTTTATTTTATTTTTGTACCTGATGTACAATTCTGTCGACCATCAATTCGATTTATAAACGAGCAAATTCAGTTATATTGGTTAACTCACTTAATTCCTTCATCACCATATCCAATTTATCAATTCAACAGCTTTATTTAATTGAATTTAAACAGAAAAAGGCAAGAACAACACTCGTTCTCTGTTTTACATTCATTTTTCAATTATAATGATTTCGTAATCAATTTCAAATTGTATTAATGCAGATATGTTAGAAATCTTTAGTCTAATCTATCTGCAAAGTTTTAAAATTCAATTCGTGATATCGAGTTCTAATTGTGGAGTCAAAGTTTCGAAATCAAAAAAGTCAAACATCGTGTTCATTGAGAAATTCGTGTTCAGTCAAATGTTTCAGAATCAATTAATGAATCATAAAGTTTCCACGATTGATTTAGAGCATATTTCATATAGAAATCCCTAGCTAAAACAGTTTTAATTCCAAAATCAGATATTAAGTTTATTTATTTTTTTTCTTTTCGCAGACACAGCTATATTCCTATTTGAATTATTATTATTTTTTATTTAAATCACAGAATGGATGTATTTGTTCTACTTTAATACCTAAAACCATTAATTAAAAAATCACTAGTATGATTACTTTAGGTCTCTGATCGATTTGGAATTGAGAAGAAGAAGATGAAACAGAAACGGGGATATATACAATTTAAACTAATACTATATCAGAAAAAAATGAGGATGGAAGGGTGGTTAGGGTGTTTGTGTGGTTGCAAGAGGTCATGGGTTCGAGCCCCAGCAGTGGTGTATTTTTTTTAGGCATTTCTTCAAAGGTTGAAATCCTTCATTTTTATTATTATTATTATTATTATTATTATTATTATTATTATTATTATTATTATTATTATTATTATTATTATTATTATTATTATGATTGTTATTGTTATTACTAGTATTAATTATTATTGTTAAAATTGTTATTATTATTAATATTATTATCATTACTTAGTATTATTGTTATTATTATTACTAATATTACATATGTATTATTATTATAATTATAATCATTATTATTATTATTATTATTATTATTATTATTATTATTATCATTATTATGAACATAATATAAGTTATCATTATAAATATTATTATTAGTATCATTTTATAAATTGTTAGTATTATTATTATTATCAACAAAAGTATTAGTAATAAACTCATTATTGACAATATCATTATTATTATTATTATATATTCATCAATATTGTTAGGATTTTTATTGTTATCTATATTAAAATCAATAAAAGTATTTTTATTAAAATTTTAGAATTATTAGTATTATTAATATAGGAATTACTATTATCACTATGATTAAGATTAATATTATTATTATGAAAATAATCCAAATTATTTTCATTAATATTAGTACTTGTATCATTTGATAATTATTAGTATTATTATTATCATTAACATAGGTATTATTATTAGTATTATCATTATTATTATTAATATTACAAAGTATCATTAATCGACTTATCAATTAAACATTAATATTAGCAATACTATATGATTACTGAAATTTCTATTAAAACTATTAAAAAATTATCATTATTATTAAAAGTATTATTTTTTACTAAAGCTATCATTATTATCGTTATCAGTATCATCTATATCATCATTATTAAGATAATTACGATTATGAAAATAAAAGTATTAATGAAAATAAAAGTATTAATGACATTATTAAAGTTATAAGCATAAAAATAAAGATTATATATAAATATATATTTAATACACATAGCTTAACTATATTAATATATCTATATATAAAATGAAAATATATATAATGAAACTTATTAATCTACCATATAAATGAATTACATCACTAATAATAATATATTTGTTCGATCACAATTATGTGTATTAATATATATACAAATGATATAGGTTCGTGAATCCAAGGCCAACCCTGCATTGTTCAGTTGTTCAATGTCGTCATATGTATTTTTACCTCAAAATACAGTATAGTGAGTTCATTTGATTTTCTTTTACTCTTTACATTTTTGGGACTGAGAATACATGCGCTGCTTTTATAATTGCTCTATTAAATCCTTTTGAAATATATTTTGAACTGAGAATACATGAATTGCTTTTATAAATATTTGACGAGATAGACACAAGCAAAACATTCCTCGAATAAATTATTATGCAGACAGAAGTTCTGCGGATTATTATTGAATTATGTGGACATGATAATTGCCACCATTGAATTATGTGGACATGATAATTACCACCATTGAATTATGTGGACATGATAATTGCCACCAATTGATGAATATATTTTTTCCCTGATTTTTATTGCTTGGAAACCTAAGAATTAGAATCGGGTATGGCCCTAACGTGACGACCCAGAAATTTCTGACCAAATTTAAACTTAATCTTATATGATTTCGACACGATAAGCAAAGTCTGTATTGTTGAGTCTCAAAATTTTGAACTCTTTTATGTATTAAATTACCCTGTGACTACTTCCGATGATTCACGAACCTTTAATTGTAAATAGAAATGAATATATAAACAACTGTACATGTAATTAATTATATATTATAAATTATTTATAACAACGAACTATCATGTGATCTAATTATTATGAAGGGAAAACTTAAACTTGTTATTTAAAACTGTTTATTTAAATATAGAGAATAGATTGAATTTAAATAATTTGAAAATGTTAATAAAGTATTTAATGTTATACTCTGAAATTATTATTTCAATATATATAATTAATATATTACTTACTTGATACTTAAAATATAATTAAATATGTAGCAATGAAAGTATATAGATATACATATATATACATACATATAAATATATGATTGTGATACAAAAATTTCTGATTGTATGTATACTATTATATATATAAATATTAAATGTTCAATGTATGTTATTATATATATATATATATATATATATATATATATATATATATATATATATATATATATATATATATATATATATATATATATATATATATATATATATATATATATATATATATATATTATGATATTACATAACTAATAAAAATTAATATTAATATATGTAATTACAAGTTTAAATATAATTGTTATATTAATATTATTAACATTATCTTCATTAACATCAATATTTGTATTATTAAAATTATTAATTTTAATATAAAATATACATATAAATTGAAACATTAAAATATTAGAAGCAATTACAAGTAAAGATATAATTATTAATAGTATTATTATTAAATTCATTATGATCAAAAATAAATATTAATATTAATATCAATATTATTAATATTACTAAATAACATATATAAAGTTCGATACATTTAATATTACTAGTGTTATTGTTATCATTATTAATCTTAAATAGTAATATGATTATTATTTTATGATTATCATTATTATCATAAATAATACAAATAGTATTATTAATAAAATTATTATTATCAGTTATAATTAATATCATTATTATTACACATTAATATTATAAATACTATAAACATAATTATTACTAGTATTATTATTATAATTACCATTAATAATATTATTATTATCTATTACACTAAAAATTATAATTATAATTACTATGACTTATTATTAATATTACTCTTATTATTATTAATATTAATATTATTATTATTATTTTTATTATTATTAATATTAATATAATTATAATTATTAATCATTAACATTAAAATCATTTATATAACACCGTATATGGATGCACGTTTCTTTCAAACTCTATTCTTGTCTGGAACTGATTACCATCAAAAACAGTTAGCAATCGATATCATCCTATTTATTATTATTATTATTATTATTTATTTTTCTTGCTGTACGAATTACTTGATTCTGTTGACCAACTTTAAGCTATCAAACAAATGTAATTGGGTTACATTAGCTGTGATTGTATCTGTTAATATCTATATAACACTCCACTAATTCAATATGAATTAACACAGCAAAAATCAAATTTTATTTTTAATAAACTGGTACGATATACTTGTTTCTTCTTATTTTTCCAAAAACCACGAATCTGAATTCCATTTTAAAATCTATAAATGCAAAGATGTTAGAAAGATTTCACTTAAACTTTCTGGAAAGTTACAATTACTAATTTTTGGTATCGTGTTCTAATTCTCGAGTCAAACGTATTTTTTTCAAAAAGTCAAACGAGTGTTCATAGTGAAATTCGTGATCGTTTTAATGTTTTGAGTTAAATTGTTGATTCAGATAGTTTATAAAGAAGATTTTCAACCTTTTTCATTTAGGAATCGTACTCTAAAAACTTCTTAAAAATTGAAATCGATTATTGAGTTCATTAACGTGTTCTTCAACTGTTACAACTCAAATTCCTTTTATGTTGTTTAAATTGATTTAATCGAGATATGAGAGTCATTTATGTATAATTTTCTAGTCTAAAAACCAATTAAGAAACACGTTATTATTTGGGTTTGATCCTTGGTCAATTTTCGATTTGAAGAAGATGAATAAAGGATATTACGGGTTATATTATTAGAGAGGGGATTTAATTCAGGAAAAACAAATTGGAGGGATGGTCGAGTGTGTTTGCGTATTAACGAGTGATCACGGGTTCGATTCCAGCTTGGGGTGTTTTTTTTTTTAAAAAAAAGGCTTATTGAGGTAGTTTATTATCTCATTTATTATTATTATTATTATTATTATTATTATTATTATTATTATTATTATTATTATTATTATTATTATTATTATTATTATTATTATTATTATTATTAGTAATATTGTTATTATAAAAATATTATTGTTATGTTATTACTAATATTAGAGATAAAATTTTTATTATCATTGATGTAATTAGGAGTATTATCGTTATTAGTAGTATCATTATTATTATTATCATCATTATTAATATTATAAGTATAATTATTAATACTACCCTCATTATGAAACAATACAATTTGTTATTATTTTCATAAATATTATTATTAGTATCATTGTTATAAATATAAGTAGTATTATTGTTATTATTACTAAAAGTAACATTTCTTTTAAGTCTATCATTTTTATTAAAACTATTATTATTACTATCAATCTTATTATTAGTATTAAAAATTATTATTACTATCATTATACTTATTCTAATATTATTATAACTAATATGTTTCAAACCAAATATTTTCTATATAAAAATATATTTAAAATATATAAAATGAATATATAATGAAATATATAAGTTAATGATATAAAAATTTATATCACTAGTAATAATATATATATTTGATCGATTACGATTATGTATATTAATAAACATACAAATGATATAGGTTCGTGAATCCAAGGCCAACCTTGCATTGTTCAGTTTCGTAGTATGAATATTTTTACTACAAAATATTCGATTGTGAGTTTCATTACTCCATTTTTAAATGCTTTTGCAATATATATTTTTGGGACTGAGAATACATGCGCTACTTTTATAACTGTTTTACGAAATAAACACAAGTAATCGAAGCTACATTATATGGTTGAATGGATCGAAGCCGAATATGCCCCTTTTAGCCTGGTAATCTAAGAATTAGGGAACCGAGCCCCTAATTGACGCGAATCCTAAAGATAGATCTATTTGGCCTAACAAACCCCATCCGTTGTAGCGGATGCTTTAGTACTTCGAGTTTTTTTATCATGTCCGAAGGATGTCCCGGAATGATGGGGATATTCTTATATGCATCTTGTTAATGTCGATTATCAGGTGTTCAATCCATATGAATGATTTTTGTCTCTATGCATGGGACGTATATTTATGAGAAATGGAAATGAAAATCTTGTGGTCTATTAAAATGATGAAAAAGAATGGTTATGATAAACTAATGAACTCACCAACCTTTTGGTTAACACTTTAAAGCATGTTTATTCTCAGGTATGAAAGAAATCTTCCGCTGTGCATTTGCTCATATTAGAGATATTACTTGGAGTCATTCATGACATATTTCAAAAGACGTTGCATTCGAGTGATCGAGTTCATCAAGATTATTATTAAGTCAATTATAGTTGGATATATTATGAAATGGTATGCATGCCGTCAACTTTCGATGTAATGAAAGTTTGTCTTTTAAAAACGAATGCAATGTTTGTAAAATGTATCATATAGAGGTCAAGTACCTCGCGATGTAACCAAATGTAATGTATTCGTCCAGATGGATTAGTACGGGTCGTTAAACCTAATTCACGCGAATCCTAAAGGTAGCTACCGGGTTTAACACCCCCACCCAGAATGTTCACTAGACGGAAGAGCTAGTGGGCGTGGTGTTTAGTACTTCGAAGTTTATATATTATACAGACGAGATGTTCTATTTTGGGGATATTATTGATGCGCATTATATGTTAAGGTCGGTTACCAAGCCAAGCAATAAATGCAAAGTGAATGTTATGTATCGAGAGAATGATTTTTATACACAGGTTATGTGTATTATATTTTGTAAATGAGATATGTGTACGGGTACTAAGATTTATAAAAAAATGGATTTCGTACACGAAAGGTGTACTGTATTTAAAAGATATCGCATGTACATTACAGGTGGGTGTAGGATTCGGGCCCATTTGTACCATGCAGCATTTAAATCTTGTGGTCTATCAAAATGATGAATTTTATTGTTTATGATAAACCTATGAACTCACCAACCTTTTGGTTGACAGTTGAAAGCATGTTTATTCTCAGGTACGAAAGAAATCTTCCACTGTGCATTTGCTCATTTTAGAGATATTACTTGGAGTCATTCATGGCATATTTCAAAAGACATTGCATTCGAGTCGTTGATTTCATCAAGATTATTATTAAGTCAATTATAGTTGGATATATTATGAAATGGTATGCATGTCGTCAACTTTCGATGAAATGAAAGTTTGTCTTTTAAAAATGAATGCAATGTTTGTAAAATGTATCATATAGAGGTCAAGACCTCGCGATGTAATCAACTATTGTGAATTGTTTATAATGTATATGAACGGGGCATTACAATGCATTACTTACCAATTCATTTAAAAACATTTAATGCTCTAAATACAATGTAATCTATTTATCTTCCGCTGCAAAACTCAATAAAACGTCTCATATAGAGTCGTTCTCGTTTATACAACTGTGATTTGATATAATTAGTCACAAATAACCCACGCCCTATTTGGGGGTGTGAAAGATTGGTATCAGAGCAGTATTGTTGTAGAGAACTAGGATTGCATTTTATGTGTGCCTGATACAATTAGGTACCTTAGCAATGTAGGACTACAACTTTCCTTGACCATAGTGCCTTTAATTGTTGCCTTTAATTGTTAAATGCTACACTATACCTTAGAAACTATGCTTATTAAATTCTTTAGTCTTTCTTAGAATGTCGAGCCAACCTAAGAACTCTGCTCATTCTCCTAAGTACTATCCAATTCCGCCACCACATTTAAATGCGACACAGTTCTCGAAATTCATTTGTCATCTATCATGGTTTTGTATATTACATATATATTACATGAAATGTTATCCACGATTCTTGAAATCTCTACTATTCATATTCATTACTTTCAAAATCTTTGCTTTCTCGTTATTTTTTATCATCGAATTTTCTTGACGGGTGGCATCTGCGAAACTCTAGAATGAAAGGGTTTGGATTACCAATTTAAAGGATCCTATAGCTCAAGCCCCTAGACCTGAATAGGCCATTACGAATTGAAAGTCTTTAATCGAAAGATTATCTGATTGCATACTTATCATTTTTAATCTCGACACGTCATACTGCAATTATTGCATAAATGGAGTATAGACAAATCATATCTTATCATATTTATCCCAATAGACTTTGTCTAACACTTTTCCTAAATTTCCTCCGTAAATTATGGAAATCTTTTTGCTATATTTACGTATTCAAGGAGACGAATATATCAATTAGTATCCAACACCCATTTCATATCAAACCCTATTCCAAACACATAATATGGATTTCTCACTTGATTCCTCGAGCTCCACAGGCAGCGTAACCGGAACGAACGAACCAATTAGTCATCATCTTTTCTGGATGGATTGGGGATGGGTTCGTAGTCGACTCAATCAATGGAGGAGTGAAGAAGGTGATCCTTTTCACCCACCACATTGCCCTATTAGCGAAGAACCTGAAGCACTTACCGACGAACCAATCCGGAACACCATTTTCTCCCTCATTTCCAGAATATCCCGCCACGAGTATATAATATCTAGAATTCTAGATCTTATTCATCCATTCATCCGAACCGCCAATTATTCCGGAATAATATAAGAAGTCAACGAGCTTCGCGCTCGAGTAGTGGCTCTGGAGAATATGGTGCAAAATCTAAGAGCATCAGCAGCATAACCAGTACCGACAGCACCACCAGTATCAGCAACAACAACACCACAGTCACCGAAGAATATTATTAATAATGAGTTAAGATGTATTGACTCATTCTTCCTGGAGAATTATATATGTATACCTTATATATATATATATATATATATATATATATATATATATATATATATATATATATATATATATATATATATATATATATATATATATATATATATATATATATATATATGATTTGGAACAATAATAAATCTTTTTGTACTAAGCTATTACGTGTGAATCTTAACTAGTATGTACTACTTGGTTAATTCATATCACTAATATGCTATGATGTACATCCTTCGTTAATGACTTAACAATCATTAATCACTGCTTTAACATAATAAACTCCATTTTATAATAAACCAAGTGTATTATTCATATACATGTTTGATTTTACACTTCTATTTTCGATGTACTCGAAACTTTCTAGAAAACATCATTTGTGCCTTGTGAATTTCACAAGGATTCCACGAGCATCAACATCATATACCGAGGAATATCAATAACAATGAACGATGAAGTATTGATTCATAACTTCATTAGCAAAATATTCCGCGACAATTATGAAATCTCTAAGGTTTTGGAGATTATTCATTCTCGTTTCAACCATAAATCAAATGAGTTTAATACTATATTATCTCATTAAATCCATGATTACATCTGAAGGAAAATATATATGTATGTATATTTTCATAAAGATTGTAATTAAATATTCTGTTATACAGACTATTGATGGTGAAAATATTTTAACGGGTAGGTAATACCAGAGAAATATTTATATCTCATATTAATATGTTACATTGTACATTCTTCAATTTTGATTCAATAGTCAGTAACTATACTACTTACATTCACAAGATATATGTATCCGTTCACTAAAGAACAACCAATACATATTTTGACATATCAGAATCCAATTAAAGCTTTAGCCAGTGTTATCTTCCTAAAGATCACTACATTGTGATCAATTATCACATCAAACCACCGAAATTATCATTTACGACATTTCTTCGACAACCGTTAGATCCATTAACGGTTACATCCTGCGTTCAACGCTCAAATTCAAAATTCTTGAAAAACACTTCGGATTGATAACCAATGATTCAGATTCATCAACCTTATGAATGCTGATGAAGCAGCAAAAGATGAAGATAGGTCTTAATGGCCAAAAGCTTGATAATAAAGAATGGTGTGTTGAAAAAGATCAAAAGAAAATCTGGAACTGAAAAACGGATTGAGCAAACCATGAAGGAGACTGTGGACAAATCACAAAGATTAAACCTATACTCAAAGAATCTAGATGATTCAATTTCTGAAGGAAATCACAGAAGATCTTCTTACTTATCTTAAATCCTTACAGAAGAATTTTCCTCATTATCATTTGATCTTAGAAAATTCTAAGATATCATCATATCTTTTATTATAAATATCCTCGATATTTCTGAAGATATCTTCATAACTATTCTTGTCCGAGATTATTTATCTCTTCGTGCTATCTGTATTACATTATAAAGGAAACTGTTTTAGTTTCTATATTCTGTAAAATTCAAGTTTAAATTATAAATGTTTTGAAGAAGTGTTGAGAATTGAGGCATGAGTTAGTATAATATAATGACGTCAGGCCAACGTGATTATATTACAGTAAGTCATGCTAAATTCCTAATGTAAGATGATAATTCATAAACAAAACCGTCATCATGTGCCAGGTTACACGACTCTTACATTCTACTTAACCTCTAAACATATCAAGAAAATATATTCTTGATAGTTCTATCGTCAATGATTCTGGTAATTTAACAAATCAATCGTGATATTACGATTCCTTCCTGCTTAGAACATTAGGTTCATTTGAAACTTCATACCTACAAATTCTGGACCATTACTTACTTTACAAAAGCATGAAGCTTCGACATATAAGGGAAAATATAAATCCCGATAACGACACCGTAATTACAAACCGTGTATATCAATGCGTATAGCAATATAAAGACACGGGAGAATAATAAACACTATAATCCCTAGAGCGTAGTAGAAGTAAACAGACTCCTCTGGGTGGAGCTGTAAAAGAAGGATGATTGTGGCGATAACCAATATAAGGTCAAGAACAAGAACTGGATGAAGCATATTTAAGAATCTTTTGGAAGTATGAATTAAAGAAGAAAGTATAGATGTGGTGAAGATAATAAAATAGGAAGAAGCTAATTTATAGCGAAATTCCAGATACATCAATCGAGGCAATTTACCGCATTTAATCAAAGAAAATCCCAAATTCCTTAATTACCGGAGAATCAAATCTTATAGATTACGAAGATTTTTTTTAAATCCTTTGAATTTCGAAAATCAACTTTAGCTATGTCAAAAGTTAAGACGAACATTTAATTTCCTCATTTCACTCTTTTGTGATAGCTTCGTTTATACTCTTCCTATAATCAAATCGTTTTATCCATATTTAATAATACTATATTTTTCAACTCATATTCATTATTCTTGTTGTAAACAATGACGATCTCTATCCAATGTCATGACTGTAATTTTCACAAACTCCTCTTTATTTTGTCTACCCTAATATTGTGGCATAAACGCTCAAGGTTTATATAAGCTCACTATTATTCATAACACATTTCATGTGTATTGAAATGCTTGTATAGCGTCATCATCTCTTTCTGAGAAAACCTAATCAATGATACTCTTGTTAAATCCTTTAGATAACCTCCGCATTAATAATAAAATGCACTTCGTAGAATTTATGGATCGTAAGATTTAAACTCTTGAAACAAAACAATATTCTATCTGTTGGAATTCACGACGTGGCCCCGAGCATACCAGGGAACGTGAAGACCAAATAAAACGAAAATATCCTCACCTGTTTACAAACAATGCCGACTGATGGCAACAACTAAAATTTCGGGACGAAATTTCTTTTAACGGGTAGGTACTATAACAACCCGGAAATTTCCGACTAAATTTAAACCTAACTTTTATGAAATACCAATGATTCACGAATAGTTATTTGTAAATAATAATACATTAGTATTAATTAATATTATTAATATAATAATTAACAATATTATCATTATCATTTACAATTATCATTATCAGTATTATCATTTTTATTAATATGAATTTGATTATTATTATTATTAGTATTAGTATTACTAATATTATTATTAGTATAGTTATACTTATCATCATTATCATTAATATAATTACTAATATATTATTAATATTAATATCATTATTATTAATACTTAACATTTAAATTAATATAATGAAATATCATTATTATTAATAACATTTTATAACGATTATTATCATTATTGTTAGAATATTAATATCATTATTTGTTTACTAATATCATTATTAATATTATTAGTATTGTCATTATTACTAAAATTATTAAAATTATTATAAATAACATTAGTATTATCAACATTATTTTTGATAATTAGCATTATTTTTGTTAGTACTAGTGTTATTATAATTTTTATTATTATTATTATTAACATTTTCATTAATATTATTATTAATTCTATTATTATTAAAAGTATTATTATTTTATAAATATTAATTATTAATTAATTAGGTATTATTAGGTATCTGATTTTTAATTTTATTATCTGATCATGATCCAGCTTTATATTTTTATACCAGATATTGTATCCATCTCAATCTACTTTTCGTATTTTTTTTTATATCTTCTCCTCCTGAATTAGAAATTCTGTCGCCATTTTTTTTTATATTCAAGTCGTGGTCATTTTTTTATTTTCTTTACTGGTTTTGCTTTTGATCTATAGTGATCGAGCTTTTATTTTTCTTATTATAAAATCAGTTGTTTTTCATTATCAATAGGTATACAAATCGAATCCATAACAGAAATTCATATTTTTTTCTTCTTTCGATAACCTCTGCTCTTCTTCCATTTTCCAAAAACTCGAATTCGAAACTCTTTTCAAAATATAAAAATGCAGTGTTGTTAAGAATCCTATACTCAATCTATCTGCAAAATATCAAATCCCAATTCTTTATACCGAGTCTTAATTTTCGAGTCAAAGTTATTTTTTAAAAAGTCAACTAAAGTGTTCATTGAGAAATTCGAATTCATTATGTTGTGTCTGGTTCAATTAATGATTCATAAAGATTCCGTGGATCATTTGCAACACAATTCGTGTTGTAATCTTTGTATAAAACCTTCTAAAAATTAAAAGCAATTATTGAGTTCATATTATTTTTTTCGAGTACCAGCTATTTTGTTTCTATTTTTTTTTTCGTTTGTTTAGTGTTTGTTAATGAAAAGATGTTTTAATTATATGTTTTAAAAAAACCTACAAGGTTGGGTTATGAATAATTAAAAGACCAGTCGATCATGTTTTGGCCAAATTGATAATGAAGAAGAAGAAAGAACAGAAAAAATAAGGGATATATATAAATGAGTTGTAATATTAATCAGAAAAACAAGATCAGTCGGATGGTTAAGGGGTGTTTCGGGTTTACAAGAGGTCACGGGTTCGAGCCCCATCTTGGGCATTTTTTTAGAAAAGCTTTTCAAGGTAGTTTTCCATTTCTATATTATTATTATTATTATTATTATTATTATTATTATTATTATTATTATTATTATTATTATTATCTTTATTATTATTATTATTACTAATGTTATTATAATTATTATTATTATAATTATTGTTACTAGTATTAAAGTATTATTATTAAAATTATTATCTTCATTAAAAACTACTACTATCATAATTATTATTATCAACATAAGTAGTAGTATTATTATTATTATTATTATTATTATTATTAACATTATCATTTTTATTATTAAATATTATCGTTAGTAGTAATTGCTGTTATTAAAAATTATTATCATTATTATCATTTTTACAAAAATTAACATTTTTGCTATCATTAAAACTATATTATTATTATTATTATTATTATTATTATTATTATTATTATTATTATTATTATTATTATTATTATTATTATTATTATTATTATTACTACTACTAGTATCATTATTATTATTATTTCTATTATGACTATTATATTGGTGTTGTTATTATTAATATTATCATTATAATCAAATACAACTTTTAGCTACTATTATTAATAGTATTTTACCAAATAAATATTATGTATATATTTATAAGTAATATTACATAAAAGTATGTAATAATCACATTAACAATTTTTATATAAATATTTAAATATAACAAGTTAGATATTTTATTATAATACTAATCAAATATATATATATATATATATATATATATATATATATATATATATATATATATATATATATATATATATATATATATATATATATATATATATATATATATATGTATGTATTAACATAACCATATAAATATTAATCATTTTTGTATACACAAATTAAATATATAAGATATATAAATTAAGATACAATATATAAACTTATTCAATTACGAGTATATGTGTTAATATATATACTTGATATAGGTTCGTGATTCCAAGGTCAACTCTGCACTTGTTCAGTGCCATCCTATGCATATTTACTACAAACTATCGTATCGTATCGTGAGTTTCATTTGCTCCCTTTTTATCTATATTTTTGGGCTGAGAATACATGTACTATTTTTATAATTGATAGACACAAGTACAAACTATCATGCGGCCAACATGAGTACTTTTATTGTGTTCATTTGAAACATGCAAAACCCTGCTTTGTAATATCATTAATTGCTAGATAATGAAGAGGCAAACGGAATTATTATAAATAGCGCTATTGGGAGTAACGTCTCGCACTGTTGACCTCAGGTCAATTGGTGGTATAATAATGATCTCCACAATTACATATGTATTGTTACGGGGTAAAATCGTTTAGTTTTGATATTATACGCTCATGGCATACTTTTGATATACATGATATATCGTCTTTTATTAAATCTTGTGATCTATTACTGAAATCATTATTTATGACAAATCTGTGAACTCTCTCAACCTCGTGTTGACTTTTTAAAGCATGTTTATTCTCAGGTACTTAAATATCGCTTCCGCTGTATATCTGCTGCTTTGTTGATGATTTCTTGCCATGCTTGGAGTCTTCATGCATTACTTACCAATTCATTTAAAAACATTTAATGCTCTAACTACAATGTAATCTATTTATCTTCCGCTGCAAAACTCAATAAAATGTCTCATATAGAGTCGTTCTCGTTTATACAACTGTGATTTGATATAATTCGTCACAAATACCCCAGGCCCTATTTGGGGGTGTGACAGATCTGAACATCAATAGTGGAGATTGTCTCATTTTTTATACAATTAATGAGCTTCATATCAAACTACTAATGTATAAGCAAGATGGATGTGAATATTCGTCACTACAAAATAATGTGATGCCTGAAATGGTTCAACCATATGAACTAAAACAAGAAGTTACAGAGTCATATTGCGACATAATAATACCAAGGGGTAAAGTTTTGGTAAGCATTATTTGTTATTTTAATACCACGTTATTTTTTTAAATATCTATTCTCAAATAATATAGTATGTGCTCAATGTAATCATATTAACATTCGCTACTATAATACCATTCTAATCCATTATGATTTTGTTGTAGTGTCTGCCAAACGAATTGATGTTACTTACGGGGTTAAGAAGTGGTAGAAGAGTTAAATGCTACAATTTGGAGTTAGTTAAGTACAAATGGAAGTTGAAACAAGAGAAGTCCAAGTTTAAACCAAATCTATGTGTGTCTTATGGACTACAACAACTCAAACAAGATACACGACTAAAGCCAGGAACAAATTGCTTATTCAAGTACAATTACAAGGAACGTGCTTTTTATCTTTTACATGTTTTTCATTAAGATTAAAGAAAAATTTTGGTATAAAGATTAATATAATAAACATATTTTAAATGTTTTACTTATATTTATGATTTGTCCAGTTTAAATTATATGTAGCCATTTCATTTGCAAACTGTCCGAATAAAATAACAACTTTTTTCATGCTAAGTACCCGTCCAACGGACGGGCTCATAAATCTAGTATATAACATAACTTATACCGAACAAAAGTTAAATATAGACATGATTTGTATTATGAATTTAATTTTGATAAAAAGAATAAGGGAGCATAATGATTGTTTGGACCATCAATACTACATTTGGATCATGATGTGGTATGTATTTGCTATAATAGAATGGGCTTTAAAAGAAAACTTAGTTTGGGCCATTACCAAGACCAGCCCACTTATAAACGAAAGATGATGCAGTTAATTGATTATGCATATTTGTATGTAATAACTGTTGGTCCCTTAATAACAACAGGAGTATTGTAGACGGGGGGGGGGGGGGGGGGGGGGGGTGAAACAATTTCTTTTAGTTAACTTAACAGTTAAACACGATTAGTATTCAAACATGAAGATTAAATAGAGTCACAGGTAATTTTCAATGATTATTCTTTATTGATTGAATCACAAAGAATCACAACTATCCTTGGCGGAATGATAGTTAGTTGATACAGATTACCTAGATTATAGCTAAGAGGTAAACTAAAAGCTATTACACGTTTTTGACTCTAGATAAATAAACCCACACCACTAGTTGTTACAATAGTGGATACAACAATTTATAGTAGTCCTATTAACCGTGTAATGGTTCTATTGTCCACTGGTACATAGGATGTCTGTACTTGTGGGGACAACTGCATCAGAGAGCATGCTCTCCTCTTTCCTCTTTGGTAGCTATTTGCAGGAACACCCCAATTTGGTTTGGTACCACTATTTGATTAAACAAATAGAATATTTTGTTCCCTAGGTGTTGACAAAGTATAACCCATGTCTACACATGCGTTAAACTTCTGCATTCCCACGTGGTCTTGTAAGGTCACTTGTCAGCCGCCGACGCGTGTCCTTTTCTGTTCAACTTTGTCTTTGACTTTTGTTGAATAGTACCATTGATGTAGACCACTCGGGAAAACTACTATGCTTATAATGGAGCATAGCTGTCTTATGTAGTAAGCTGCATTCCAGCTGTGCTGGTTCTTCATTGCTGAGTCACTTGATATTCTAGAATTCTTGAGTACACATCCTGTGCTGATTGAAGAATACTGTCTACCTTGTGCTGGTAGACTGAGCAGCAAACTAAACACTCGACACAGCAATATCTGCTGTCTATACATAAACAAACTTGTGCTGACTGCACATAACATTTTAGTGCAAATAAATTACAGTTTTGTCATAATTAAATCCTTAATTATTTTGGGAAATCAACAATCTCCCCCTATTTGATGATGACAAAACCTATGACATATAGAGAAAACACTAAAGCCAGCACCGAGGGACCTAATGAAAAATAGGCAGTAAGTTTGTCCCTTTTTAAGTTTTTTTTTTTTGAGATCTTTTGCTGAGTTATCCATATCTTATAATTTGATATGATTTTGAAGATAAACTCATTTCACTTTCATTACAACAGAGTATATACAGTACTTACAAGAACATCATAATGAAAAATGAAATAAACAAAAGATACAATTTAAGCACTAGAGGGCTATCTATCTTTATCTTTATCTAGTTCCTCTTCAGATAGCTCCTCTTGTTTGATTCTCCAGGCTTCGGGAAACAGGATAGGTATATCAGCAGGATCAAATACAGGAATATGAGAAGGTAGAATGATGCGATCTCTTCTTTGTGGGACTTCACCAGTAGATTTCTTCCCTTTAGGTTTTTGACAAAGTACCTCTTCTACGTTTACTACTGGTGCATTCCCAAATTTTGTAGCTTTGTTGAAGAGATCTAGGAGTTCTGGCTTCAATGACTTTTTAATACCACTTTCAGCTTTACCAATGAAATACTCCAATATCTCCATCTATTCACTGAATCCTAAAGATAGCAACTCATCATAATTTATCCTTTCTTGAACATTATTCTCCCTGCTGATATTGAAAGCTCTTTTTGAGCCTCTGTGCACCTTGATGATCTTGCTGGGATTTGATCTTCTGTTCATCACATCACCATACTTGCTCCTATAATAATGATCAGATAGTTCTATGGTTCGGGCAGTTTCCATAGGAGCAATAGCAGGTGCTTTCTCAGCAGCTTCTAGTTCATCAAGGGCCTTATCCTGTTCCTTGACAATGGCTTTAGCTAATTTGAGGGACTCAGCCTCTAGCTTTCTATCAGCAGCCAATTTCTCTTCTATCACTTGAAGCCTTACCCTCTCAGCGAGTTCAGCATCAGCAGCCTCCCTTCTTTGCATTTCAGCTTGTAAGCCTAACAGATATTCATCGGCAGTAATTTTCAGGGACTTTGATGTTTCAATCATCTTTTTACCCTCTTCAGTTCTAAGGGCAGCCCGATACTCCCTTAGATCCATACCAAGCTGGAGAGCCTCTTGAAATTGAGCTTTCTCCTCATCAGTAGAGAGCCTTTGACCACTGTTGTTTAAGTATACACCAATTTCAATGCCATAAGTCAAGGCAGTGATGTAGAGTAGCTGATCAAGAGGATGATGCAGCAATCTAACTTGGCGTATCCTTTCATTAATAGCAGCTTGTCTTTGCTCAAGCAATTCTGGTACAGTGATCTCCAGCCTGTAAGCATCTCTTTCATCTGGAATCATTTTAAATAAGTCTGGCTCACCACGGGCAACTGAATCATCTTCCCAAGTTTTGTGTTTACCATGACGTTTTGGGGAAGATGGAGGATACATGATTGATTCACCTATGCCAGATGAACTCACTGGAAACTGATTAACACGATTATCCTGTGTTCTGTTAAAATAAGTGAGGGTCCGGGGAGAGATAGGTGATTGAACAAATAAGTGATCTCCACTACCCCAGACAGTAAAGTCAGCAGGAGTAACCGTGTCATCATCTTGATTATCACCCAGCACATCCACCTTTGCTGGGTCTTCAACACTTGTTTCACCTAGCAGCACACTACTGGCTAGGTCTTCATTCACAGCATTCCTTGCTGTGTCTTCAGTACCAGCTGACTGATTAGTATCATATGGCACAACTGCATCAGTATCTTCATCAGCTGCCTCAAATAGGGGTCCTTTCCTTAGGGGCTGGTTGTCCCTAGGAGCAGATTTCACCCTTTGTTTGTCAATTGGCATGGGTTCAGCTGATGGTTCTTGTGGTGGCAGATAGGGAACAATAGCAAGATGCTCCCCCTGGATATCAACATCTGCTGGCTGTTGTTGTGTAGTTGGCTGAGTAGATGATACTGGTCGAGAAGATGAGCTGGTTTCTAATATTGCATCAAGCCATTTTATAAATACATCAGCTCTAACTCCTCCTGACCCAGTAGAAGCTAAGTAATCTTTCATCTCTTCAGGAGTCATCTTCTTTATTCTATCTGCTCGCTCAGCATACAGCTTGGCTTTCTTTTTATCATACTTGATCATGAACTTAGCATTTCTTTTCAGTGTAGCCCTTTTATATTCTTCAATGCTGATCAGATCATCATCAATTTCAAGCTTATCAGGAGTGAGGGTTCGCCTACGCTCCATTTTAAGTCTTTTTAGAGCAGCATAGGCCCCAAACTTAGCGTTGAAAGCAGCATCTAATTAATGCTGTCTCTTCTGATGTCTCTCTATTTTTCTTTTCAATTTACGTTCAATGGTTTGAGAGACAGCAAAAGATTCAGCAACAGCCAATTCAGAAACTTCATCGGGCTTACTACCAGAACCAATATCATCCACTGATGTGGCAGACACACTGGGTTGAGATTCACCAGCTGCCTGTACACCAGCTTCAGTATGAGCATTGCTGGGCTTAGTGCCAGTACCATCACCACCATCATCACCATCTCTCCTTTGCTGTTTAGGAGCCTTTTCATGCTCATGCTCCCCCTCAGATTGTTTTCTCTTTTTAGACTTTTTCTTAGACTTCTTCTCCCCCTTTTTGTCATGAGCAGGGGCAGAAGGGTGAGCAGGGGAGACCTGTGCGTCAAGGTCACTATCTGACTGAGGAACAGAGAAAGCAAAATTATTCCAGTCAGCATTAGCAGGAGAAAGATGGGCACCAGGATCTATGCCATATTTTCTTAGGCAGAGGTTGGAAGTACGAACTTCATTTCGAGCAACACCCATGGCCATGTTTTGGACATCAGCCCTAACACCAGCTTGAAGATCAGCTATGTGTTGCATTACCTCCACCATTTGAACATAAACTGAGGCAGGAATCATAGTAGCCATTTGCTGTTCCTGCGAATCTAATCTCTCTTCTAACACCCTATTTTCTTCATCAAGGAAAAGAATTCTGCGATTAGCAGCATCCAAATCAGCTTGAAGACGGGCAATGTCCTCAGTATACTCATTGTGAGAAATGATTCGCTTCTTTAAATCCTCCTCCTCTTCATGTTGTTTGACAATGGCTTCCACAGCTAGATCTGCAAAGGCACACACTTGTTTGAGCCTGTTCTCAATAGAAGAAGTGGTAACCTCCCCAGCTGTGCATACTGCTTCAGACACTCTATCAACAATAGCAGATCGAATGGTTTTCTGTAGATCCGGTGTGACTTCAGCTAATGTCTTATAGACAGCCAAAGTGGAGATGGCAGCCACCTCATCAGCATTAAACTTAGTATAGCTGGTTGAGGGGCGATCACTAGCAGCTAACACAGGAGTACCTCCATGGGGTGGTGGAGGTGGAAGGTCAGAATCTGACTCGTCATCATGATCACCACCATTTTTACCTTCACCCGAAGGTTTAGAACCACTGGTATCCTTGTCAGCATCATTATCAGCATCATCAGTGAGATCCACTGGTTTATCTTTGGAGCCAGTCACATTATGAATGACCGGCTCTTCCTTACCAGTACCTTTATCAGCATCACCATCAGATGAAGAAGATGATGAGGAAGAAGCTGATGAATCAAAAGGTACTGGCGAATCAGGAAGTTGTTGCATGATAAACTTACCAGTAGTGGGATCTCTGATGAACTTGAGAGGCCTCCATGTACCAGGCCATGGAGAAGCAGCTAGAGCCATATCAAAATAGTGATAGTATGGCTGCTCATTAATCTGTTCCAAAGTAGCCAGCCTCTCATATACCTCTTCTCTTGCTGGTCGATCAAGCTGAGACAACATTTTAGTCAGCTCTTCCCTAGGTAGTTTACTGGATGACACCAGAGCACTTTGGGGATCAATAGTCAGCTGATCCACCAGCAACGAAACTCTGGGAGTAATGGATGCTCCCCTATAGATGAAGTTAGGTACAACTTCATCAGGATCTGGTACCTGGCACACATATGCCTGCTGCTCAGCAGAAGCAGTAGCCTGAGATGAATCAGTAGTGGCAGTAGTAGAGGTACCAGCATCCATAATGGGTTCTGTAGACCCAGTAGCAGCAGTAGGTGACTGTGCAGTAGGTGAAGAAGCAGCATCTGCAGCACCTTTAAAGAAAGTATCCGGTGTTGAATCAGAAACCTGTAGATTACCAGCGGAATCCACAGTAATAAATTGTCTCAATTGAAGATCAGAAACATCCGGAACAACAGTAGGAGCAGCAGTTGTAGTAACAGTAGGAGTGGGAGCAGCATCAATATCAAGAACCTCATTAACAATGTTATCAATAACTTTTTCAAGTACCGGAGGAGGTTCCATTATCATCTCATCAACCACTTCAGAATCAGTGGTTGAAGTAGCAATACCAGAGACAATAAGAGGAGTAGCAGATATATCAGCAGTAGCTACCTCCTCATTAACAGTAAGATCAGTGGAACCAACAACCACATTGTCTCTAGTAGAGCCAGCAGCAGTAGAGGCAACAGTACTAATGTCAGCACTACCAGTAGGCAAATCAGTAGCACCAAACCAGTAGCAGAAGCAGAGAGCTCATTAGTAGAAACATTAACATCTTTTTCTTGCTCCCCCTCTACCTGTTCATCTACTCTGCTAAGAACTGAAACAAAAGAACATTTTATGTTAACAACTGTAAAACCAAATACATTTAACTCAACAATTGCATCTGCTGTTAGTATCTGGGGACAGACTGGTGATTTAGTCAGCCCTTTGATTGAGACAAAGTTAGGTGTCTGTAAGTATAGCTGTGACTCTGCTGACTCATTGGCAACACATATTGACCCAGATAGTATAAGAGTTCTGGCTGGTAATGATGTAGGAGTGAGACTCTTATCATAATCCAAGTAACATATTGGTTGTGCAGTATCCTGAGCTAATTCAACACGATGAGGACCCAGCTCAAGTTTGCTTTGGGGGTCAGTTATGTGCTCTGCTGGTTGTACTGTCAGTAAAGGATATAGCAATAAGTTCAATTTAGAAAAATGTGGAAGTGTCTGGCTAGAAGAGTATGGGTTACTACTCTTCTTAACACTAGTTTTAAAACCAGTCAGCTTGAGAGCCAAGGTTATACCTTTAACTCCACTTTCATTTTACAAGTCAGCAGTTAAAATGTGTTCAATTAAGTTAGAATCTTCTACTGTATGGTCTAGAAATGCACCAGGTTTCATAGCCACATCCTTTGTAGGAGCAACAGTTGAGACTGGTGCAATCTCCCCTGTGGTTTGCTTGGAGCCAGCCTTTGCACGTTTGGATTTGCCTGTTACCAAGAAATAGATAAGCAACGGATTCCAATACTAGAATTGGGTAGTCAGTATATAAGACTAGGGCTGTTGTTTATTATCAGAGAGCACTAGATTCTAATATAACTACTGCTTTACCAGTATGTGAGACAGTGGCTGTTCTAGTTGAGGTAGCTGGCTGCTTCCTATGCGTAGCTGGCTTACGCTGAGGACCCTCCCCCTCAGCTGGTGCAGAACCAGAGGCAGTCGATTGGTTAGATCCACCCCGAGCAGCAAGATACTCGAGCATGCCTGGTGTCAAATCAGTATATGGAGCAGCAGGTGCATCTTTTGGCATACCCCCTTATTTTAGAGGCAGGTCGTATGATTGATCAGCAATCTGCTGGTAAGCTTCACCCAGCTCACTTTTAAAAACCAGGCTTAAGAACCTTGGAAAGGGGATTAAATGTGTTCGTTTAGGTGCTTGTACCATCTCCCTTAGCCTCAAATAAATTTCCCCGGCATAATCAATGTTCCTGTTGAACAACAAACCATGACCAATTTTAAGCTCAAAATCTGAGCACTGGTTAAAACTTCCAGATTTCTGGCTGATGCACTGGGTCAGCAGCCCAAAGAAGTAGTACTAAAGAGGTGGCATATGCTTCCTCAAAGGTGTATGAGCAATTGGTTGAGTAAACCCAATGATTTCTAGCACCTCCCTTCTGAATACATCGCTGGTTGGTGAATCGACAAACGGTCCATCTAGTAATTGAAGGGCACGGCAGATGGATTCAGCGGTGATGGAGCAAGTTAGGGTTTCGGTTACCATGCCACGAATACATGGAACATTCTGGGGAGTGGTGGCAGTGGTAGCAGTATACCAAAATCTTGCCAAGCAGGCAGCATAAAGGCGTGAAGGTACATCGGTGATAGCCCTAGCCAGAGGGGATTGCTGGATGTAGTCAATTAGCATTTCATAACCCATATTGACTTTAGATTTGGGAATGGAGAGTGAATGAGTAGCATTTCCTCTTGATAGGTGAATAGTCGTGTGATCAAGTGCTTGATTAGCCCTAACCAGAGCTGGATGAAGATTAAACAGTGGTCCCTGAACAACCTGTTCCTCCGGTGCCGGTTTTGGTTGTTGATCAGGTTGTTGTGGCGGTTGTTGTTGCTGTTGTTGTTCCTCTGGATGGTGTTCAACATGTGGTGATTGAGGTTGGTCTACCATTGATGATATGTAAAGATGAAAATATGAAGTTGTGAAAGTTGGAAGATTTGAAGATTTTTGAGAGAAAAGAGTATGTGATTTTGAATAATGAATAACCGAAGGTTATTATGGAAGATAAAACACTCTTTTAACCATTGTGGTCTGATGAAAAAGTGCAGGAGAGAGAAAATGGCAATTGTCATCTGCAGGCACGTGGACAGATGTGATAGACTGGCACACTTTCGAGGGGATACAGACTATTAACATGATGTATATACGGCTTGAACACTCATACCTCCCATTCAGCATTAAATGCAGCAGGTTTTAATTCAAAAATTGATTTAAAGACCACAAAATAAGTTTTATATTAAATACAAAATACTTTGTTACATTTAATATGTCATGAATTTAATTTAAATCATTGGGAGTAAATGAGTTTCAGATTTAAGGAATCATTTAATTTTGTGAGCTATTTATTATTTCATCTAAAAATATTTTGAGTAACCAAAGTATAAAAGACCTTGTTGTACTGAGTGTTTTACATGTAGGCAGTAAGTTAACAAATGTGACTTACTAGTTTGCCCTACATCTTGTAGAGCCAGCACACCAACAAAAATTATCTTTTATTTAAATTTCAAGCATACCCAGCTCAGAGATGAGATAGTTAAAACGTTTCTCACCTAAGGGCTTTGTTAATAGATCTGCTAACTGCTGGTCTGTTGAAATAAAATGTAGCTCCACATCTCCTTTTTGAACATGATCCTTTATGAAATGATATCGAACGTCAATGTGCTTTGTTCTTGAATGCATCACAGGATTGTTGGTGATAGAAATTGCACTTGTGTTGTCACAGTAGATTGGAGTCTTTGTAACATGCACACCATAGTCTTTCAGCTGGCTTTGCATCTATAGTACTTGAGCAGTACAACTACCAGCAGAAACGTATTCTGCCTTAGCAGTAGATGTGGACACAGTATTTTGCTTTTTGCTCGTCCAGCTGACTAGCCTACCACCCAGTAAGTGGCAACCACCAGTAGTACTTTTCCCGTCTATTTTACACCCTGCAAAGTCAGCATCTGAATACCCAATTAGCTCAAAATCTTGGTCTTTGGGATACTAAAGACCATGTTTAGCAGTAGCTTTTAGATACCTAAATATCCTTTTTACTGCTAGCAAGTGTGACTCTTTAGGATCAGCTTGATATCTGGTAAAGAGACATGTGGCAAACATAATATATGGTCTACTGGCTGTGAGATAAAGTAGGGATCCACTCATACCTCTATATTCAGTGATATTGACTGGTTCACCATTGGGATCAGCATCTATTTTAATAGATGCTGCCATTGGGGTCCCTATATCTTTTAAACAGGTCAGACCAAATTTCTTTAACATATCTTTGATATATTTATCCTGACTTATAAAAATTCCATCATCAAGTTGTTTAACTTGCAATCCCAAAAAGTATTGCAAATCTCTTTGTAAGCTCATTTCATATGTCTTTGACATAAGTTTTGAAAAATCTTGACAATATTTTTCATTTTTAGATCGATAAATAATATCATCCACATATATCTGTACCAGTAAGAGATCACCAACTGTCTCTTTTGAGAACAGAGTGGTATCAATTGTTCCAACTTTAAAACCTATAGCAGTGAGATACACATGAAGTGTCTCATACCATGCTCTTGGAGCCTGTTTGAGGCCATAAAGAGCTTTGTCTAGCTTATAGACATGGTCTGGATATTTACTACTTACAAAACCAGGAGGCAGTTTGACATAAACTTCTTCTTGCAGCTTCCCATTTAGAAATGTAGATTTAACATCCATCTGGAATACCCTAAAGTTCATTTTAACAGCATATGCCAAGAACAATCTGATAGCTTCCATCCTAGCTACTGGAGCATATGTCTCTCCATAATCCAATCCTTCTGCCTGTTTGAACCCTTGAGCTACCAACCTAGCTTTGTTTCTGATCACAATCTCATCTTCATCCATCTTATTCTTGAAAACCCGCTTGGTACCAATGATCTTCTTAGTTTCATCATCAGGTTTAGGTACCAATGTCCAAACCTTATTCCTATCAAACTGGGAGATCTCTTCTTGCATAGCTCCTGCCCAGCTTGGATCTTTGATTGCTTCATCAGGACATGTAGGTTCAATGGTAGACACAAAATTTACATGCATACAAAAATTGCTAGTGGCATGCCTTCTTGTTTTAACACCACTACCCAGATTACCAATAACTTGCTCAATTGGATGCTCTTTCATCCATCTAGTATTATGAACAGGTGAGCTTGTCATGGAACACACAGCATCTTGATCATCAGCTGGTTCAAAGGTATGAGCAGCAGTTGGAGACAGCTGTTCATTATTAATGTAACCTGTACCAGCTTGTGATTCTTCAGAACCAGTAGACCTATGCTCAAGTTGTAGGACTTCAGTAGAACCAGTAGGTCCACTTGGTTTACACACAGATGGAACAGAGTGTTCCATTTCATCATCAGAGAACCCAGCAACATGGATTGGTGAGGGATTTGCAGCTGGTTCTTCTTCATCATCAAGAGCTTGCTGAGTAGGCTCTTTAAACAATAACTCTTCATCTTCTTGACTAAGAGATGAAGCTGAGGCAGTTTCATCAAATGTAACATTAATTGATTCTTCAAAACAACCCCTTCTTTTATTGAAAACCCTATATGCCTTTGACATGTTGGAATATCCCGAGAATATACCTTCATCAGCCTTAGCATCAAACTTGCCTAGCTGATCCCTATTGTTTAGATTGAAACAGGGAGTGCCAAATATATGAAGAAATGAAATTGAGGGTCTTCTTCCTTTGAGAACTTCATAAGCAGTTTTCTGATGTCTTTTCACTATTAAAGATCTATTCTGGGTAAAACATGCAATGTTCACAGCTTCTGCCCAATATGAATTTTTCAGCCCAGACTCAGCTAACATAGATCTTGCTGCTTCAATGAGAGTTCTGTTTCTTCTTTCTGCAACAGCATTTTGTTGAGGTGTTATCACAGCAGAAAAGTTCTGTGAAATACCTTTGTCAGCACAAAATTCTTCTAATGTCGCATTTCTGAATTCTGTACCATGATCACTTCTTAGCTGTTTCACCAGTTGCCCATTTAAAAGCTCCATTCTTTTGATAAAATTGATAATTTCATCGGCAGCTTCACTCTTTTGCTTCAAAAAGAATACCCAGGTGTATCTGGAATATTCATCAACAATAACCAGTGTATACTTCTTCCAACTATAGCTGGCCACATTAACAGGACCAAAAAGATCCATATGAAGTAAATGAAATGGTTTCTCAACAGATGAGATTTGCTTTAATTTGAATGAGGCATGGTGATGTTTTCCCTTTTCACAGCCAGGACACAATCTGTCCTTTACATAAGACATGGTGGGTAGCCCAGACACCAAACTTCTACTGGATAATTTGTGAATATCTTTGAAGTTGAGATGTGAGAGTCTCTTGTGCCATAACCACTTCAGGTTGTCTGCTGCCTTTGAATAGAAACAAGTATCAGTTGTTGTGACTGCTGTGTTTATGTCAATTTGATACATGTTTTCATGACGTTTTGCAGTCAGCAGCGGCTTTCCTGTCTTATCAAAAATAGTGCCAATTTTCCTTCTGAATTGGACTATTTTATTCTTACTTGTCAGTTGGCTTATGCTGAGTAAATTATGTTTGAGCCCAGCGACATATTCAACATTTGAGAACGTGACATTCCCATTAGTCAAAGTACTAAAACCCTTTGTGAAACCCAACGAATTATCTCCATACGAAACAACTGGACCATCCTTTTCTTGATAGTCCATCAGCAGGGACTTACATCCGGTCATATGTCTTGAACAACCACTATCGAGATACCAGATTTGCTTGTTTTGAATGCCCTGCACAGTAGCTAAGAGATTAGTTCTTTTTGGGAAACCGTCCAATGATGGGTTCTGGAAGGGTCATCTTTGATGATCTCTTCCTATCTGCTGGTTTGCTTGAAGAAGCTGCAGCAGATGAGGTTAGGGTAAAAGGACACCGGTTGGCTAAGTGAAACTTGCTGCCACATTTGTAGCATTTTCTCACATTTGGTATCGGTGAATGGTCATACACTGAGTAAATGGGTGCAGTAAGATCGGGTCGACTTTTAGTTACTGCCTCAATTAGCTGGTCAAGCTTGACTGTCATAATCTCAATGATAGACAGCTCATCATTCGAGTCCACTTTTGCTTTTCCCTTAAGGGAAGCTTTCTTCTTGGAACCAGTACCATAGTCATGACGTATTGCTTTGTCTTTATCACTTGATGAGCCAGCGTGGGAAGTTACTGGCTTGTCTACTGAAGCTGATGAGCTAGAAGAAGTTTTTCCTACTGCCTTGGACTTGCCAGTATTACGTTTGACTGGCTTATCTATAGCTACTGGTTGACCAGTAAGTTTGTCATCAGCTGGCTCAGCACAATTGGAACTCGAACACGAAGGGGAATCAGTTGGTTTAATTTTTTTTAGATTATTTTCAGTGATTTCCTTTTTAATACGTCTTTCTTTTGGAGTCATGTAGTAGATGCTTGAGGGGTCAGTAGTCTCATCAATTGAGGTACTGGCTTCCCTTGCTCTAACTTCATCCTCCAAAAACTCTTTCATGGCAGGTGGTGGGGACGCAGCAGGTCTAACAAACTTATTTGTCAAGACCTTTTTACCCTTAACTATCTTGGCAAAGATATTTGGCAAGACAGCTTTAGGATCAGTTTCAAGAATTGGGTCCATGAAAGTAACTTCTGCAATAGCAGCAGCAGCAGCATAGTCACCAGCAAAGAAAGCTTCAACTTGGGCAGGCACCTGCTCGTTAACACACTTTGCTGTGCGTTGAGCAGATGTACACCACGAAGCGACAACCTTTTTAAAGATTATCCAGCTGGTTCTTGACTTCTGCTGCCTCAACGTGAAGAGATCTTAAAGCAAATTTTTGTTTTTAAAGTTTGGAGATATCATCTTTCAAGATTTTAATTTCATCATTTTTGCTTTTAAGTTTCTCATTTAAAGATTTGTTGTCAGTTTTCAAAACTTCTTCACGTTTGCTGCCTCTACATAAGTCAACTCTTAGGTAGTCAAACATTTCGGCTTTTTCATCATCAGTATAAGTTCGAAAATTATCAACCTTATACATCAATTCAGTTTTCCATTGAGGTGAATCTCTTTTCTGATCAGCTTCCCTCATATCAGCTAAAAACTTACTACCACTATCATCCTTATCAGACTCCTTAACCTCCTTGGACATTAAACACAGCTTTTTATCTGGAGCATAACCAGCACCATCATCATCAGTATCACTATCAGAGGAAGACGACGAGCTGGTTTCATCCCAATCATGATGCTCAGCGACTAGAACCTTTTCTGGCTTTTTACCCTTCTTATCAGTCTTAGCACTTTCCTTCATCTGAGCTTTCATAGCTTTGTACTTGTTCTTGTACTTGTCAGCTTTTGAGAAAGTGTTAGCATGTGAAGTTGAAGGTTTCCTGGACATGCATTCAGCAGTAAAATGTCCAACCTTCCCACAATTATAACACTCAGATTTAGGACCCTTGACTGACTTGCTGCTATACCTAGCACTTGGTTTCTTACTCCCTTTGTATGACTTGATGGTTCTATTACGATTGAACCTTTTAAACTGCCTAGCCAGCAAAGCCATACCTTCAGCAAACCCTTCTCTATCACTTTCATCATCACTGCTTTCTTCAGACCCAGTACCACTATCCACATCACTCTCAGCTGTCTCTTCTTCGGCCAACAACTTTTGAACCAGTAAAGCCTTTTAAGCTTTCTTTTTAGCAGCAGCAATAAGAGCGGTATCATCTGTCTTAGAAGATTTCGAAGTGGTGGGGGCAGACCTAAAGTTTTCTTTCAAGTTAATTCAAATTTAGCCTCTGCCTTCTCATGGTTCCAAAGTGAACTGTAGAGAGAAGACATGTTAAAGTTCTTTAGGGTCTGAGTGGTGCCTTCTCATGGTTCCAAAGTGAACTGTAGAGAGAAGACATGTTAAAGTTCTTTAGGGTCTGAGTGGTTCTTAACGGGTCAGTAACAGATTTCCATTTAGTAGGCAGTAAATCTATGAATTTGTTTACTTGTTCAAATTCAGTATAGGTGACATTCAAAGTGATCAGGTCAGCAATCAAGGAGTTAAACCTAATGAAGGTTTGCTTAAGGGTTTCATTCTTGTAGGCAAAGAACATTTTATATTCTATTTTTAAAGCAATCATTCTGTTCTACCTTACTTCTCCCATACCCTCATAGGTAACATCTAGATAGTCTAACATAAGCTTGGCATTTTCATTTCCCTTAATCAGTTTGAACAGTGGGTTAGGCAAAGTTATAGCTAACAGGGTTCTGATTTTAGGGTCAAGTCCAACAAGACATTTAACCTCTCTTCCAGGAACAGCAGGAGTGTCAGCTGTAGTTGGAGCACTACCAATAGTCTCAGTGGGAACAAATGGACCATCTGCGGCAATACCAGGCATGAGTGGGTCAATAGACTCAAGGTGAAGCATGAATCTTGCCTTCCAAGTTTCATACTCATCTTCATCAAATTTGGGTGGTCTATTGGATGAGCCATTTTCAAGGTAAGCTGTATTTGAATATGCAGCCATGAGAGAATTCAGATCCAAGATATTAATTATCAAGACTGGAGCTCTGATACCAGTTGTTGGTCCCTTAATAACAACAGGAGTATTTTAGAGGGGGGTGAATACAATTTCTTTTAATTAACTTAACAGTTAAACACGATTAGTATTCAAACATGAAGATTAAATAGAGTCACAGGTAATTTTCAACGATTATTCTTTATTGATTGAATCACAAAGAATCACAACTATCATTGGCGGAATGATAGTTGGTTGATACAGATTACCTAGATTATAGCTAAGAGGTAAACTAAAAGCTATTACATGTTTTTGAATATAGATAAATAAACCCACACCACTAGTTGTTACAATAGTGGATACAACAATTTATAGTAGTCCTATTAACCGTATAATGGTTCTATTGTCCACTGGTACATAGGATGTCTGTACTTGTGGGGGCAACTGCATCAGAGAGCATGCTCTCCTCTTTCCTCTATGGTAGCTATTTGCAGGAACACCCCAATTCGGTTTGGCACCACTATTTGATTAAACAAATAGAATGTTGTGTTCCCTAGGTGTTGACAAAGTATAACCCATGTCTGCACATGCGTTAAACTTCTGCATTCCCACGTGGTCTTGTAAGGTCACTTGTCAGCCACCGACGCGTGTCCTTTTCTGTTCAACTTTGTTTTTGACTTCTGTTGAATAGTACCATTGATGTAGACCACTCGAGAAAACTACTATGCTTATAATGGAGCATAGCTGTCTTGTGTAGTAAGCTGCATTCCAGCTGTGCTGGTTCTTCATTGCTGAGTCACTTGATATTCTAGAATTGCTGAGTACACATCCTGTGCTAATTGAAGAACACTGTCTACCTTGTGCTGGTAGACTGAGCAGCAAACTAAACACTCGACACAGCAATATCTGCTGTCTATACATAAACAAACTTGTGCTGACTGCACATAACATTTTAGTGCAAATAAATTACAGTTTTATCATAATTAAATCCTTATTTATTTTAGGGACTCAACAATAACAATGAAACTCTGTTCATTAAATTGTAATTGTAACTGCATGTCATAACTTCTAATTTGTCACTTTTTTTTTTTTGGGAAAAGCCAAAAATTATTCACACTATATGTAATATTTACTTATGTTCTTTTATTAGTTCATCAACACTATTCTTCGACACTATTATTATTCATTGATTGATCATGACATGATAATAAAGTAAAAATGTCAAATCTTCTATAGTTTCTATTAAAATCCTATAATGATGATGTCATTATTAGGTTAATTCATTTGTTAAGAAAAAATTAAAAAGAAAAAGAAAAAAATCTAAGCATGGTGGGTGATGTCATTAATCAAAATAATTTTAAATTAAAATTAAATCTTATTTAATTAATTAATTATTATTAAATCTCATTAATAATTATTTTAATTAATAATTATTATTATATCTTATTAATAATTATTTTAATTATTAAAATTAAATAACTTTGAATTATTTTAATTAATTAATTTGAATCGAGTACGAGAAGGTATAAAAGCGAGATAGAATTTTACACTTTTAAAATAAAATGACAACCAATATTATCTCTTCTGATTGGATGTTGATTGTTTAATATGCATTTTAGGTGTTTGATGAAATGTTCAACTGACGAGTTTCTTAGTCGGACTATGTGGTTCCACGGGTCATTAAACTAAATGACTTTAGCATTTACGTTCACTTAATACCTAAAACATATCATTAAACTGTTTCGTTTAAATAAACCCGTGGTTCCAGGGGCAATTTCACTAGTTTATCAATACAGATGAATAAACTTAATACTCCGTGGTAAATAATCCCTCCGATCCTCGTCCTGTTTTTTATAATTCACGTTTCCTTTAAATGACTCGTCCACTTCTATAAAATAAGTTAGAATAATGAGTTAAATTATATATAACAACTTCTACTTGGGCCTAGTGGTAATGAACCATTTACCCTAAATTAATATTAATTTATTAATATTAGTAAAATTATAAGTATGTGCTTATAATTATTTGATGGTATAGTTGTGTCCAGTATATGATAAGGGTCACAAAACATATAATGTTATGTGAATTGGACCTTGTTAGGACCGCTTAATAAGGTACATTGTGTTTCAGATAACTGGTAAATACCTGTGTAAAATGGGGAATGAGTTTCCTCCCAATGAAGAAACCCAAATTGAATATATACTCCTGTTTGTTCATTTACTTGCTATTTTTGGCAAATGACAAACCCTAAACACACCTCTGCTATCTAAATCTTGAAATCAAAAGGTGCAAATCAAAGCTTGTGAATTCATGTATCTGATTCTATTAGTTTCAAGGATTAAAACAAGGTAAGCCTATTTGATTTGATGAATTAAATTGGAATTTAAGTGGGTTTTGTAAAAGTAAGATTTTGATGCTTGATTTTTGATATTAAGTGTTTGTTACGCTTGATAGTGGTTAGAAATAGATTCTATATGTGTTATATGGTATTATTGTACCTTTGGATTGACCAAAACAAGCATAAATAGTAATTTTGGCCCCAAAAACCCCAAAATAGCGAACTGGTGTTGTTCTTCAGATCCCACGCATTTGACAGCTGTACGAGTGACTACGCATTTGACAGCTCAACCTCACATTTGACCACGTGAGTGAGCTCAACCATGTGAGTGAGCTCAACCACACGAGTGAGCTGAATCGCTCGAGTGACCACACGAGTGAGTGCTCAACCGTACGAGTGAGTGCTCAACCACGCGTTTGAGGGCTCACTCTTATCAGCCCACGAGTATGAGATTTTCAGCACGCGTGCAAAGAGCTAATCGTGCGATTTGAGGCTCGTACATTCGTTTAATGATTCGTTTTGCATGTAAAAACAAATATAACATATGATTATAATAATATGATAATTTTAATATGTGTGTGTCAGGTTATCCGCGCGTACCAGATGTACTGTGCGCGGGGCTCAGTTATGTGAACGGGTTAAGTGACATCCTGATCCATGTGATGTATCGAAATGCTTTAAAGTATTCCAATGATAGAATATATTTGAGAAAAGTGTACTAAATCGAGAAATGATATTCTCAGGTGACAAATGAAAAGGTGAAGGCTTAGTGATATAAGACTACTGAGTTCTTGTGTGTTCCAGGTGAGTGTGACTATTTTTATAGATTTTGTTATACAATGACAAGTATAACGACCCATGCCATACTTATGATTAGACTATGTAGTGAGTCTGTGACCAGTGTAGTGATTCTATGTGACTACATGTACACACAGTGACACCGTCTTTATAGAGACCCGTCCTAATCCATCCGGACGAAGTCCATATCGATTACAAAAGATTCATAACAGTTAATTTCATCGCGAGGTAATTGACCTCTATATGATACATTTTACAAATATTGCATTCGTTTTTAAAAGACAAACTTTCTTTACATCGAAAGTTGACGGCAGACATACTATTTCATAATATCTCCAAGTATAATTGACTTAATAATAATCTTGATGAACTCGACGACTAGAATGCAACGTCTTTTGAAATATGTCATGAATGACTCCAAGTAATATCTCTAATATGAGCAAATGCACAGCGGAATATTTCTTTCATACCTGAGTATAAACATGCTTTCAAGTGTCAACCAAAAGGTTGGTGAGTTCATAGGTTTATCATAAAACAATAAAATTTATCATTTTGATAGACCACAAGATTTAAATCCTGCATGGTACAAATGGGCCCGAATCCTATACCCACCTGTAATGTACATATGTCTTTTAAATACAGTACACCTTTCTCGTGTACGAAATCATCTTTCATAAATCTTATTAACCATACACATATCTCGTGCACAAAAATAACATACACATAACCTGTGTATAAAATCATTCTCTCGATACATAACATTCACTTTTCATTTCTTTCATAACTTGGCTTGGTAACCGACCTTAACATATAATGCGCATAATAATATCCCCAAAACAGAACATCTCGTCTGTATAATAATCATATAAACTTCGAAGTACTAAACACCGCGCTCACTAGCCCTTCCGTCTAGTGAACATTCTGGTTGGGGGTTTTAAACCCGGTAGCTACCTTTAGGATTCGCGTCAATTAGGCGTGCACTAATTCTCAAAATTAGTGATGTTCCCAAATTCTTAGGTTACCAAGCAATAATAATCAAGGGAAAAATATTCATATCAATTGTGGCAATTATCACGTCCACATAATTCAATGGTGGCAATTATCACATCCATATAATTCATTCGAGGAATGTTTTGCTTGTGTCTATCTCGTCAAACATTTATAAAAGCATTTCATGTATTCACATTTCAAAATGTATTTCAAAAACATTTAATAAAGCAGTTGTAAAATTAGCGCATGTATTCTCAGTCCCAAAAATGTAAAGAGTAAAAGGGAGCAAATGAACTCACCATACTGTATTTTGTAGTAAAAATACATATAACGACATTGAACAAGTATAGGGTTGGCCTCGGATTCACGAACCTATATCAATATTATATATATTAACACATATAATGGTAATCAAACAAATTTATATATTATGACTCAAATTATATATCTTGTATGTCTATTTAAAATAGTTAATATTTATATAGTTTTATATATATATATATATATATATATATATATATATATATATATATATATATATATATATACATATGATCAATATTATATTAAATTAAATAATTTGTTATATGTAAATATTTATATAAATAATCCTAATATATTTAATTATATGAAATATTATGGTAGTTGTAATAAATATACTTTTATATAGAAAATATTTATTTGTTATAATAATTTTGTTAATATGAAAGTAATAATAATAATAATAATAATAATAATAATAATAATAATAATAATAATAATAATAATAATAATAATAATAATAATAATAATAATAATAATAATTTAACTATAATCTTAATAATAATAATGCATGTTAATTAATACTTATATTAGTAATAATAATAATAATAATTGTAATAATAATAATGGTAATAGTAATACTACCTCAAAGAAGTATTCCTAAAAAAAATGCCCAAGTCCGGGTTCGAACCCGCGACCTCCCACTAACCCGTTAACATCTTTAAGCCCATGAACCAACGATTTGTTTTTGCATTTATCCGCCTGATTAACCAGTTCATCTTCATCAAACACTATCATTTCATCATCATACTTATCCGAATCATAATTCATCATAATCTTAATCATCTAAACGTCTTTCATACCAATTATCAACTTCTCCATTATCATTTTACACGGCATCATCAATATATCTATAATAGCACAAGTGGGCATATGTGTTGTATAATTGTCGGCCAACTTACAAGAAACTAGGACATGTCCCCTTTGCTGTACATATTATTGTTTAAACGAATTCAAACTTTAACTGCATGCTTTAATTCGATTTGGACATAGGTTAGTGATGTGGGGTTTGATTTATTTTAAAAGAATAGAACGTGGCTGGTGTCTTTTGGCATAATGGGTTCGTTGGAAACAAAAGTAATGGAGGGGTTAGCTGTTGAAGCTTTTGGCCAAAAGGAGAAGTAGTGGCATTTTAATAATGGCAACATCCCATTTATCTTTGTAATGTGTCAGCCATAAGCTCGACTTAGGATTTCAATTATAGAAGCATAAGGCAACGAAAATTTTGATGTTTACATCTCCATGTCATTACGGCCCTACTCTTACTAACCTACACCGAATATGTATAATAGTAGTAGTGACTTACAGGTGGTTTTGTTTGAGCCAATCAAGAGTATGATAAGGACCCAATACATAAACAAGTATAAGGTTCCAAAATAGATAAAGAAATGAGGTGTTAGTGGGGTTCTATTGTTTATAATTTGTCGTCCACTTAATTTATAATCACACAATAGCAACTTTAAACCATCACTCTTTTCACAGATAATTGTAGTTTCACTATCTTTCACATTAAATTTCATCATACAGATTAGAACAGAAACAGGTTTGGCAGCAAATCATACAGGTGTCTGCTTTGGTGACTTGTAGTGGTTTGAGCTGTAATAAAAGCAGAAATGTGCAGCGTAGCAGTAGTCTGTGGAGATGGTTTTAGTGACAAGAAAATAGTAGGCATTCGTTGATTTAGATGGTTGTGAAGATGAAATGGTGATATGGTGACGGTTAATGATTCAAGTGGGTTACAACTGAAACAGAATTAGTAGACGAGCAAAATAGAAAGAAAAGAAGAATGAGGATAGTTCTATTGTTGGTTTGTTCATGGTACTTTCCGGCTACTCAAATATAAATGAGGATAGTTCTATTGTTGGTTTGTTCATGGTACTTTCCGGCTACTCAAATATAAATAGAAGATCGAAGGTGATGAAAGGTAATAGACGGGTGTTCTTGGTGGTAGTCTAAATAGAAGAGCATATGTGGTACGACGGTGATGAGGTTTTTGGAAAAATGGATTAAGTACAGAGGATAAATGGTTTTCGTTTTATGTTTTCTTTTCTATTAACAGCAGCTATAATCAATGTGTATCGATAATGAGAATTGTAATTCAACATTGGAGCAGTATGCTTGTTGTCATCTAGTGACATATAATTGAATTCCTCACAAGCATAATAGAACTCAGGAGAAAATAAGAAAAGTTGATTGTGATGGATAACAAAACTTGTACGCGTAATTATTTATTTTATATCCTATTTAATTTAATATTAATGATTACAAAATATATTAATAATAATAATATTGTTATTATTAATCATAATAATAATAAATATAAATAACTAAATAAAAATGATGATAATAATAATAATAATGTTAAATATGATATAAATAAATAATAATATTACCATAACAAATTAATATTAATACATAATTATTTAAAATAGATTATTATAAATTTATACATTTCGAAGATTAGTTCAAATCATTAATTCATATAATACTTTATTTAATATTTCTAGTTATTACTTATATATATATATATATATATATATATATATATATATATATATATATATATATACATTTATTTACAAATTATCGTTCGTGAATCATCGAGAGTAGTCGAAGGGTAAATGAATACATTAACACGGTTCAAAGTTTTTTTGAGATTTTAATATTACAGACTTTGCTTATCGTGTCGAAATCATATAAAGATTAAGTTTAAATTTGATCAAAAATTTCCAGGTCGTCAAAGTACCTACCCGTTAAAGAAATTTCGTCCCGAAATTTGAGTGGGTCATGGCTAACAATAAAAACGTTTTCATGACGAATATGAGTTGATAAATAGAGTTTTATTACCATTGAATAATTTGGATAAAACGATTCAATTACTCGAAGCGTACGAGTAAAGCTATCACAAAATATGGAGATAGAGATTTAACTTTTGACGTAGTCACGATTGAATTTAGAAAATAAGGTGCGTCTTAACTTTTGACGTTATCTTGGTTAAATTCCGGAATTCAAGGGATTTAAAGAAAATCTTCGAAATCTAAAAGATTTGATCTTTCGGCGAATAATGAAATTAAGATCTCTTTAATTAAATGCAGTCATCTGCTTCGATTGCTTTGTCTGATATCTTCACTATAAATTTACCCTTTCCGTTCCATTAGTTTTCACCACTTCAGTAATTTCTTTCTTAATTCACATTTCCAAAGAGCTTTAAAATGCTTAATCCGGTTCTAATCCTTGTACTTATCCTGACTATCGTATCTGTCATTCTTCTTTTCCATTTACCACCGGAGGAATCTATTCACTTCTACTATTTCCTTGGGGTTATAGTATTTTTCATTCTCTCGTGTCTTTATATTGCTATACGCATTGATATACACGGTTTGTAGTTCATGTACTGTTATCGGGCTTTATATTTTCTTTTATATTTCAGAGCTTCATGCTCTTGTTTTTCTCTTCCCGACTTCAAGTCAAGCGAATAATGGTCCAGAATTTCATAGATATCGAGTTTCGAATGATTATAACGTTCTAAGCAAGAAGATCGTAATTGCACGATTTGATTTATCAAATTACCAGAGTCATAGAAGACAGAACTATCAAGAATAAATTTTTCTTAATATGTTCGGAGGTTAAGTAGAATGAGAGAGTTATGTAACATGACACATGATGATGGTATGATTTACTGTGAACCATCATCGTGTTTCATTAGAAACTCAGCATGACTTACTGTAATATAATCATGTTGGCCAAGCGTCATTATATTATACTAACTCATGCTTCAATTCCCTACACTTCTCCAGAATTCACTCCTAATTTATACTTGAGTTTTACAGAAGTTTCCAATATAATGTAATACAGATAGCACGAAGAGTATATAATTTCGGACAAGAATATTTATGAAAATATCCTCAGAAATATCGAAGATATTTATGATGATATTTTGGAATTTCTAAGTTCGAAGATTGATGAAGAAAAATTTTCCGCAAGATTTTAACATGACTTCGGAGTAAGATATTCTCTAAAGATTTCATCGGATCCAGTACTACTTGGATTCTTTGAATATAGGGTTTGGTCCTTGTATTTGTCCTTGGTCTCCTTCATGGTTAGCTCAATCCGTTTTTTAGTACCAAATTTTCTATCGAGCGTTCCCAACACTCCATTCTTTAGCATCAAACTCTTGGCCATTCAGGCCATCTATAATTTTACTATTTCGTATGCATTTAATGTAGCCATATCTGAATCTTCGGTTATCAATCCGAGGTGATTTCAGGAGAATTGTGTTTTTTAGATGATTAAACACTGATGGTAGTATGGTGGAATATAAAAGGTTCTCTGGTAACAATAAATGAGCACACATATATATCAAGGTTATAATAAGGTTGTTTTGAATGAAAAGTCGAAGTTGACTTGGTGGAGCTGTGACAAAATTGGCTAATTTGGAAGAGATTGCAAAGTTATTTTCGGTAATAACACACCAATGGAGCTAGTACAGATACGTGTTAAACGTTTACTCAGGTTCTGAGAGTTTTTAGGTGCATAACTATATGCATCAACCTTTTCTTCTGTAGATGAAGTGCGGTTGGTTCATCCTCTCGATTGAGGTGTTTTCAAGAATCATGAAAGGTTTGAACGCAGATCGTAATCATCAAGATATAAATGAGGTTTAAGATGAAATCAAGTGGCAAACTTGAAGAATTGTTTAGTTTCATATGTTATAATCAATATTTTAATTCATTTTAATTGTCCAATCTTGGTAGTCCACAGTTAGCAGTCTACAGTTACTAACTCAATAATTCATATATAGTTTATAATATTCGAATTAATTAATACGTATCGTGACCCGTGTACATGTCTCAGACTCGATCACAACTCAAAGTATATATATTATTTAGAATCAACCTCAACCCTGTAAAGAGAAATCGATCATTACTGCATATAGAGTGTCTATGGTGATTCCAAATAATATATATAGATGTGTCGATATGATATGTCAAAACCTTGTATACGTGTCCTGATATTTAAAGTGCGTAAAATAATTACATAAATTAAATGACGATAAATAAAATTGCGAGAATTAAAATTGCGATAATTAAATTGCGATAAATAAATTGCAATAAATAAATGTAATACAGAATTAACAGTTAGCTAGGAACAGTTAGCTAGGATTTTGTTAGCGTGAATTCTTAACAAAATTCCTCATAGTTAATTTGTTTGTTTCTAACAAATTTTATTTTATCAGATGTTTTCTTCATTATGCCACTTGTTAGATTCTGATAGGTCAAAATCCAAATATAAAATTGAATGAAAATGATTATTCTGCGGTGAACGGATACGTATATCGGTGGTTGTAAGTAGGATAGTAAATGACTGTTGAATCAGATTCGAAGAATGTACAATGTAACCTATTAATGTGAAATCTAAATATCCCTCGGGTATTACCTACCCGTTAAAATATTTTCACCATTAACAGTTTGTACGAAAGAATTTTTAATTACAATCTTTATGAAAATATATATACATATATATTTTCTTCAGATGAAATCATGGATTTAATGAGTCAATATGATATTAGACTCATTTGATTTATTGTTAGAACAAGGATATATAATCTCTAAAACATTAGAGATTACATAATCGCCATGTAGAAGGAAGATAATTGATGTAGAACGATATGTAGAACGATGATTATACTCGAGGTACAGAATGAGATGTTGAGGTATGGATTGTTGATGGTACTGGTGTTGTTACTGATGGTACTGTTGGTGCCGGGGATGCTGTAGCTAGTAAATTTTGCACAATATTCTCCAAATTGATTACTCGAGTACGAAGCTCATTGACTTCTTCGATTACTCCAGGATGATTGTCGGTAAGAACAAGCGAATGAGTAAGGTTTAGAATCTGAGATAGTATGTAATCATGACGAGATATTTGGGAAATGAGGGCGAAAATGATATTTCAGACTGGTTCACCGGTAAGTGCTTCAAGTTCTTCATCAATAGGTGAATTTGGTTGATGGAAAGGGTCACCTTCTTTTTGTCTCCAATAATTAAGTAGGCTAACCCATCAGACGAATTGGGGATGGATGATTGGTTGATTCATTCTGGTGACACTGCTTTCGGAGCTTAGGTGAAACTCCATATCGGAATAGCTGTCAGAATCCGAGGAATTCGAACTGGTTGAGGGATTCATCTCGTACGATCAGATGAAGGATTTTCGATAAGAAATAGATTATAGGATGTAGATTAGTACCCTGCAATACATAATTTACATATGCATATATAATACTAAAATCCCATAAGTTACGGAGGAATCTACGGAAGCTGTCAGGCAAAGGTAAAAATAACAGATACGCTAAGATATGAATTTATCTATACACTGTCTATGCAATAGAGGCAGTAAGATATGTCTAGACTAAGAATGATAAGCAGGTAATTTCCTAAGGATGATAAGCATATGATTTCCGACTAGAAATGATAAGCAAAACTTTTGATATGCAGACACGGTCGAATTCCAGACTCACTAATGCATCTAAACAACTATCAGTTAGACACACTAATGCAAGACCTGGTTCGCTAAGACCACCGCTCTGATACCAACTGTAGAGACCCGTCCTAATCCATCCGAACGAAGTCCATATCAATTACAAATGATTCAAAACAGTTGATTTCATCGCGAGGTAATTGACCTCTATATGATACATTTTACAAACATTGCATTCATTTTTAAAAGACAAACTTTCTTTACATCGAAAGTTGACGGCAAACATACTATTTCATAATATCTCCAAGTATAATTGACTTAATAATAATCTTGATGAACTCGACGACTCGAATGCAACGTCTTTTGAAATACGTCATAAATGACTCCAAGTAATATGTCTAATATGAGCAAATGCACAGCGGAAGATTTCTTTCATACCTGAGAATAAACATGCTTTCAAGTGTCAACCAAAAGGTTGGTGAGTTCATAGGTTTATCATAAAACAATAAAATTCATCATTTTGATAGACCACAAGATTTAAATCCCACATGGTACAAATGGGCCCGAATCCTATACCCACCTGTAATGTACATATGTCTTTTAAATACAGTACACCTTTCTCGTGTACGAAATCATCTTTCATAAATCTTATTAACCATACACATATCTCGTGCACAAAAATAACATACACATAACCTGTGTATAAAATCATTCTCTCGATACATAACATTCAATTTTCATTTCTTTCATAGCTTGGCTTGGTAACCGACCTTAACATATAATGCGCATAATAATATCCCCAAAACAGAACATCTCGTCTGCATAATAATCATATAAACTTCGAATTACTAAACACCACGCCCACTAGCCCTTTCGTCTAGTAAACATTCTGGGTGGGGGTGTTAAACCCGGTAGCTACTTTTAGGATTCGCGTCAATTAGGCGTGCACTAATTCTTAAAATTAGTGATGTTCCCTAATTCTTAGGTTACCAAGCAATAATAATCAAGGGAAAAATATTCATATCAATTGTGGCAATTATCACGTCCACATAATTCAATGGTGGCAATTATCACGTCCACATAATTCATTCGAGGAATGTTTTGCTTGTGTCTATCTCGTCAAACATTTATAAAAGCATTTCATGTATTCACAGTTCAAAATGTATTTCAAAAACATTTAATAAAGCAGTTGTAAAAGTAGCGCATGTATTCTCAGTCCCAAAAATGTAAAGAGTAAAAGGGAGCAAATGAACTCACCATACTGTATTTTGTAGTAAAAATACATATAACGACATTGAACAAGTATAGGGTTGGCCTCGGATTCACGAACCTATATCAATACTATATATATTAACACATATAATGGTAATCAAACAAATTTATATATTATGACTCAAATTATATATCTTGTATGTCTATTTAAAATAGTTAATATTTATATAGTTTTATATATATATATATACATATGATCAATATTATATTAAAATAAATAATTTGTTATATGTAAATATTTATATAAATAATCCTAATATATTTAATTATATGAAATATTATGGTAGTTGTAATAAATATACTTTTATATAGAAAATATTTATTTGTTATAATAATTTTGTTAATATGAAAGTAGTAATAATAATAATAATAATAATAATAATAATAATAATAATAATAATAATAATAATAATAATAATAATAATAATAATAATAATAATAATAATAATAATAATAATAATAATAATTTAACTATAATCTTAATAATAATAATGCATGTTAATTAATACTTATATTAGTAATAATAATAATAATAATTGTAATAATGATAATGGTAATAGTAATACTACCTCAAAGAAGTATTCCTAAAAAAAATGCCCAAGTCCGGGTTCGAACCCGCGACCTCCCGCTAACCCGTTAACATCTTTAAGCCCATGAACCAACGATTTGTTTTGGCATTTATCCTCATGATTAACCAGTTCATCTTCATCAAACACTATCATTTCATCATCATACTTATCCGAATCATAATTCATCATAATCTTAATCATCTAAACGTCATTCATACCAATTATCAACTTCTAAATTATCATTTTACACGGCATCATCAATATATCTATAATAGCACAAGTGGGCATATGTGTTGTATAATTGTCGGCCAACTTACAAGAACTAGGACATGTCCCCTTTGCTGTACATATTATTGTTTAAACGAATTCAAACTTTAACTGCATGCTTTAATTCGATTTGGACAGAGGTTAGTGATGTAGGGTTCGATTTATTTTAAAAGAATAGAACGTGGCTGGTGTCTTTTGGCATGTTGGGTTCGTTGGAAACAAAAGTAATGGAGGGGTTAGTTGTTGAAACTTTTGGCCAAAAGGAGAAGTAGTGGCATTTTAATAATGGCAACATCCCATTTATCTTTGTAATGTGTCAGCCATAAGCTCGACTTAGGATTTCAATTGTAGAAGCATAAGGCAACGAAAATTTTGATGTTTACATCTCCATGTCATTACGGCCCTACTCTTACTAACCTACACCGAATATGTATAATACTAGTAGTGACTTACAGATGGTTTTGTTTGAGCCAATCAAGAGTATGATAAGGACCCAATACATAAACAAGTATAAGGTTCCAAAATAGATAAAGAAACAAGGTGTTAGTGGGTTCTATTGTTTATAATTTGTCGTCCACTTAATTTATAATAACACAATAGCAACTTTAAACCATCACTCTTTTCGCAGATAATTGAAGTTTCACTATCTTTCACATTAAATTTCATCTTACAGATTAGAACAGAAACGGGTTTGGCAGCAAATCGTACAGGTGTGTGCTTTGGTGACATGTGGTAGTTTGAGCTGTAATAAAAGCAGAAATGTGCAGCATAGCAGTAGTCTGTGGAGATGGTTTCAGTGACAAGAAAACAGTAGGCATTCGTTGATTTAGATGGTTATGAAGATGAAATGGTGATATGGTGACGGTTAATGATTCAAGTGGGTTACAACTGAAACAGAATTAGTAGACGAGCAAAATAGAAAGAAAAGAAGAATGAGGATAGTTCTATTGTTGGTTTGTTCATGGTACTTTCCGGCTACTCAAATATATATAGAAGATCGAAGGTGATGGAAGGTAATAGACGGGTGTTCTTGGTGGTAGTCTAAATAGAAGAGCATATGTGGTACGGCGGTGATGAGGTTTTTGGAAAAATGGATTAAGTACAGAGGATAAATGGTTTTCGTTTTATGTTTTATTTTCTATTAACAGCAGCTATAATCAATATGTATCGATAATGAGAATTGTAATTCAACATTGGAGCAGTATGCTTGTTGTCATCTAGTGACATATAATCGAATTCCTCACAAGCATAATAGAACTCAGGAGAAAATAAGAAAAGTTGATTGTGATGGATAACAAAACTTGTACGCGTAATTGTTTATTTTATATCCTATTTAATTTAATATTAATGATTACAAAATATATTAATAATAATAATATTGTTATTATTAATCATAATAATAATAAATATAAATAAATAAATAAAAATGATAATAATAATAATAATGTTAAATATGATATAAATAAATAATAATATTACCATAACAAATTAATATTAATACATAATTATTTAAAATAGATTATTATAAATTTATACATTTCGAAGATTAGTTCAGATCATTAATTCATATAATACTTTATTTAATATTTCTAGTTATTACTTATATATATATATATATATATATATATATATATATATATATATATATATATATATATATACACACACATTTATTTACAAATTATCGTTCGTGAATCATCGAGAGCAGTCGAAGGGTAAATGAATACATTAACACAGTTCAAAGTTTTTTTGAGATTTCAATATTACAGACTTTGTTTATCGTGTCAAAATCATATAAAGATTAAGTTTAAATTTGATCGAAAATTTCCGGGTCGTCACAGTCTTGGTTCTTTCGGACGGAAGAGGTCAACCCTTCCTTCTGAGGGAAGTGTGTTGGGTCCAAGTATTACTGATTGGTGGTATAGTTCAAATGACGAGTGTGTCACGTCAGAAAGACTATACCAGTGATTCAGTAATAGGGACAATCGGTAAACTCTAGCCCGATCAGCTAGTAGTTAATGGCCCGTACAAAGCCGTCGGTCCTCTTGTGATACTATGTGATTAGTGACTAGCGACTTAAGCTATGCTTGATGCTTATAGTGATGACTATTTAGATATTTCTATTCATTTAGCGTTGTGCTAATTTGCCCACACTATTCTTTTCCTGCAGGTGACGTACAACATGTTTTGGGATGGGTGTGACAGGAATTGAAGTGATGTTTGACACTCTTGATAACTCTGATGTTTTGTATAAATTATTTTGTAATATGGTCTGTAATTAAGTAACACTTGTATTTGCAGTAACATATACGAGTATAATATATATATATGATGTGTTTTAAAGTCTCACTGTGAATAAAAAAAAGTACGGTGTTACATTATCCTCTATTTTTATAAATGTTAAATAAAATAAATTGATAACAAAGTGTAATATTAACAAAAATAGGATGTAATGATAGTTATTTGTAAATAGTATCCTTTGTTGTGAATAACAAGATTTAGACGCAGAATGTAATAAAGTAAGACCTAGTAAATTGATAAAGTATATTTGTATGTAATAACAATGAAACTAGTCTACCAATCAGATTATTGATTTTAATAACATGTGTTCTAAGATCAATGTATAAGCATATCATAATTAACACATAATTGTATATTCATCAGATTTTAGACTTCCTACGTTTTCCCAGATGATCTAGAGATAAAAACAAATGATACTTAAATTTATAATAATTCAATATTAATATACTTCGTATTATACGTATTATAATTATAATCTCAAGAGGGAATAAAGTCAAAGCCGTCTTGGGATCCTATTAGTGGTTATCACGTTATGGATTTTTTTTAATCCAAGACATTCCTTAAGCTTGGGTTTAAAATAACAAAATGTTTAGGACCGTTTAAACAATTTAAAAGTCTTAGACGAAAATAAAAATGGGCTAATATATACATTAATATTTTTTAATACACATAAAAAATAATACTCCAATTTATCTAATTATTTACTTACATTGTATTTAACTATTAAAAACAAGATATTTTAACTTTAATTGACCATTTTTTATTTGATTTAATTAAATATATTGAGAACAATATTACATATTCAAAATTTTGGAACCTTTTAAATTTTTGGACCCTCAACGATCGCCTATGTTGCCTATACTCGAAGACATCTCAGAAAATGTCTATATAGTTTTCTACTAGTAATTTTCATATAATGTAATCCCTGCGCATCTCGTTTTCTTATACACCATTAAAATAATTTTTTGGACCATTTTATTCTTTCTACAACGTTATTTATACTTTTATAGCATGGCTCGTTACTTGCATAAGGTAAAATGACTAAAAAATATATTTTGAAGGTGTATGATAAAAAGAAAGTAGTTAGTTTAAGAATCACTTTTCAGTTTTCACAATTTATTTATTTATTTATTTATTATTTTTTTTAAGTAAGAATATCTTACCAAACTAAGAGATACACAAGATTAATACATGGCCAATGAAAGGACACGAAACGAAAGAGAACACGACTACTCTACATCGCTAACTAACACGAAATTGTAATACACAATACAAGAACAGGGAGATGCAAAGGTTGCATCTCTTCTTAGCCGGAACTGAGATACGAACTCGGATTGTGTAACCATGAATGCCACTCGAACTTTTTCCCTCTCGATCCATATATTGGAAATCCTTTCAAAAGAAATGATTTGAATCTCGTTGAGAGCTACCGGACTATTCCAACATTTGCTTTGAAATACCTTATTGTTACGGTTCTTCCAAATGAGGTATGCACTTATCCATAACATAGCTTGCCACACTTTCTTTCCAAAACTCAACATTGAACTCGAACCATTAAATTCGAACAATTCACGAACACTGAAAGTAGAGAAGCTCCATTTATCCCACCATTTAAAAACTTGGCCCCAAATCTCTAAAGCTTGGTTAAAAAAAATAGTTGAGTGATCAACAGTTTTCACGACATCGTCACATACCTGGCAAAGAACACTATCGAGATCTATCCCTCTTTTATCTAATTCAGTTCTTACGGGTAATCTCCTCAACAAAGCTCGCCACACGAAGATCTTGACTTTTTTAGGGACGAGACTATTGCTAAGAGTGCTCTGTTGCGAAGAACTAGAAGGAAGAATATGTTGATCAATTATAGAAGCAAGTATCTTCACCTTAAACATGCCATCTGATGACATGGACCACATCCATGCGTCTTTGAGGCTGCGATCAAACCTGAATGATGATAACAGATTGTTCAACTCGACAAGATCACCTGCTGCGCTGCCTATTGGTGTGCGCCTCCATTGCCAAACTGCACCATCTTCTGACATTCGTTCCTTTACCGTGACATTAAGTTTTCACTATATATTTTCAGTTTTTCACAAAACATCACTATTGATAGAAAATTATTCATAAAACTCGAATTATTATTATTCTTAATATCAATAGAGCACAAGTCATTATACTGTAGATGACATTACATCAGCTTTTGATTTTTTTTATTTAAAAACCATATTTATTTATTGGTTTCAAGAAAAAAAAAATGAGCATATAATAATGAAAATGCAATACTCAGTTCAGTAGTTCACTGGTTAGTTTTACTTATGCTTAGCATGGTGTCCCAAGTTCAAATTCTCGGCAAAAAAATTTTAGTGAACTTTTTTTTTTCTTTTTTAGATAACCCTCTTATAAATTACACAATAGATAGATTAAGCAAATTTATATTAACATTATCAATATTTTTTTATAGGAGTTATTTTTTACTATGTTTTTTAACATATATATATATATATATATATATATATATATATATATATATATATATATATATATATATATATATATAATATAATTAGTTAGTTTATAATTAAAAGAAAAAAACTCAACTATTGTACGTATTGTCTACAATTGTAACATGTGTTTGATGTGTTAAAACGGATTATTGTCTCTTGAATTAAGTTACACTCACTAACGTAAAAAAAAATTTCATTCTAAATATATAGTTATGTACTACAAAAAACTTTATTTTCATTCTAAATGTTTTGTATTACATTTATGTTTTCATTATATATAAGGAAATTTTTTAACATTTCTTGAATATTCAACGGGTATTAATTCGGTTAATCTAGTAAATATGGATATGAATGAATAAACCGAAATTAAATGGATATAGATATAGATGGAGAAAAATTAAATGAATATAAATATAAATATATCATGCGATTTATATCCTATCTATTGGTATCTCTAGTAATAATGTTACTTATGCGATTTTCATATGCTTAATTGTTGCTTATTTTATTGATAAACTTTTAAGTTTTTTTTGTACCATAAAATGCTACAAATTTGAACTTGTAAAAAACTTTTATTAACTCCAATAAACTCATGCGTGAAAAACAAACATACTTAGCCATGAAGCATGGATTCCCGATCAAAGATATTATGATGTAAATACAATTAAAATGAATCTATTAAAGGGTTGTTAGCAAAGAAATTTTGGGATATTCCATTCATTTCAAATTTTGAAGTTGTAAATTCAAGTTTTAAGATGAACTATTTATATGAATACTCTGTAACATGGGCATGTTTCACTTTAAAAAATATAAAACGAATATTGAAGGATGCATGCATGCTAGATAAGTCAGCTGTGATCCTAAAGTTTGTTCCCGCGTTATTTCCCATAATTTATGTGATAATTATGTTACAAAATAAAAAGTTACAAGACACCTTAATACATGTTATTTCTACCCAACTTATTTATTTATTATTTTAAAATGCAACAATTTTATTAATAAGAACTCAAAGATACAACTCGAGAGTTTAATAATACATCGCGCAAGTAACTATGCTAACCAAACAAGTCGTTAAACTAACATAATAACAAAACTCGAATTAATTACATGACAATTGATTGAGGATTACATGCAGAGGCGTAGCTATGTAGAGCCCAGGGTGGGCACGAGACACCACTGAAATACGCGATATAGTGGAAAAAATTTTGAGTTTTTAACTTGCGGCACCAATGTATAGTGTAAATTTTTTTTTAGTGACACCACTGAAATAAGACATCTAGTAGAAATTTTTTTGAGTTTTAACCGGTGACACCACTGACCACCAATCCTGGCTCCGCCCCTGATCACATGTATCGAATGTTAAGAAATGGACAATTAAGAACAAAACATGTTTTCCTATATATGTGAAACGTTAAAGAGTAAATCATATCATATCCTCTAGTATCTTGATATATCATAAGATTTCTAAGTTCAAGCATTACAAACAAATTTTGGAGTGTAAGATAAGGGTAACAAAATAACCAGATTAAACCGTATATGTGGATAATAAATGTATATATAGGTGTATATTCGGCTATGTTAAGAAACAAATTCAATATTGTTATATGCTATGTAACCTAGTAGACATTGTATGTAACCTACTAACATAGTAGCTACACATTGTTTGTATGTACTGTTGACATATTAAACGATATCCATTCTGCCGCATACGTCTAGGTGTCCTCAACAATGATAAGCCAAGTTGTCAAAGATTAAACGAGGAGTTGTACATTATGCAAAAAGATTTATACCAAGAATCTTTGCACCTCCATATCGATATAAACTACTTGCGCCCACCGATTCAGCTTCACGGAAACATTCTTATGACAGAAAATCATATATGGACTTCTTCTACAACAGTACTATTATTAATTAATTAAGTAACATTCAATTAATTAATTAATTAATTAATTTATTAACGTAAAGACGACAATCATATTCATATTCTTCCTTAAATAAAGGCGTGACTTCTGTTTTTGCAATGTGATTCCAAAGGGAGAATAATTCAGTATTTGACGAAATTCACCCAGTACCATGTCTCACGCTCGGGAGACTTGATTATCCGATGTTTTACCTTCTATGGGGGAGTCAATGTGCTCGTCTATAGGAGGGTTTCCTCGCTTATAAAAAAAAGTATTTAACGAAATTAAACTAATTCGTGTTACCCTGAGATTGAGTTTAAAGTTAAGCATTATACATAGTTGAAGTTTATTTTCAGAGCGTGTTTGGTAATAACCACATAGAGTTGAAACTTGAAGCTAAAATTGATAGTTGAAGATTGTGATTATTACCCTAACATACTATTACCCACTCCATTTTTGGTCGCTTCAATCCCGAGACTCCATCATTTTTAATATCGCGTTCACACTTTCTCCCTTTATTTTTTCCCCATATTTTTTCTCACCTACTATTACTCGAGAACCTTCTTCCTTATTCCTTCTTCTCAATCAATCATCATCTTCTCCTGGATGGATGCTCCAATTTCCTTATCACAACAAAGCTCTCTATTTCACCTATTGAATCAACTAGAGAAGCCTTTCGAGTTTTTGCAACCTACTAGAATATTAAATCCTTCGACCGATTGAGATACCGAATTTTATCTCTTAAAAAAGGCGTAGAAGCTCTCCCTTTAACTCGAGCCTTCCACCACTCTGACAATGCAGACGCGTTAAAAGAAATTGCTATGATAGATATATTTTTCTTTTCAAAAAGTCATTACTATGATATATTTTCAATGTGAAAAATAATTAAAACATATACAAATTCTTAAAAAAGAACCTTTATTCATTCTTTATATTCTTTATTTTTTTCCATTAGTACTTATTACAATGGTAATAGAAATTTAATAGTCCTAAAATCATAGTTATTTTTAAGAGTGAACGAGTCGGTTATTATAGGGGTTTGAAAAAGTATATATATATATATATATATATATATATATATATATATATATATATATATATATATATATATATATATATATATATATATATATATGGGCAGGATCAATGGGGAAGTAACCAATCGGGGGGAAGCAAAAATTTTATTTTTTTCGTTTTTTTTGAAATTTTTTTTCCCGGCATCAAGATCACGCGAAAATATGAACATTTAGAAGAGACACTTCGTGATGAATGTTATTATTTAGGCGGGAAAACGATCGACAAAAATAACATTCAAGATAATATTGTTCGTGAAGAATATGGACGTTTTTTTCTTCATGTTTTGTGAAGTAAAATTTAGCCCGATTTAGAGTTTAGGATTTAGGGTTTACGGTTTGGTGTTTTGAGTTTATTCCATAAACCCAAAACACCAAACCCTAAACCCTAAATTCTAAACCGTTCGTGTTAAAAACTCAATCTAAATCCTAAATCTAAACCCTAAATCTAAACCCTAAACCCTAAATTTCTAAACCCTAATATCTAAACCCTATAAACCCTAATATCTAGACCCTAACATCTAAACCCCAATAGCTAAAACATCAAAATACGCTCGAAAACACGATAATTGTTATATATTTCTTCTTCGAGCATTTTCCCGCCAAAATAAAAACATTTATCACAAAGTGTCTCTACTAAATGTTCATATTTTCATCTCATCTATAATGTTCGTGAACAAAGTTTTTTCAAAAAATGAAAAAAAAAAAAGTTTTTGCTTCCCCCCGCTTCCCCCCGAATGGTTACTTCCCTCTTGATCCTGCCACTATATATATATATATATATATATATATATATATATATATATATATATATATATATATATATATAGTGGCAGGATCAAGAGGGAAGTTTACTTCCAAGTTTACTTCCAAGATTGCAAGTTTACTTCCAAGTTTTCTAAATCCATTCCAAGTAATCATCCAAGATCAAGAAATCTTTGTTACTTACAGTAGGTTATCTTTCTAATACAAGGTAATAATCATATTCAAACTTTAATTCAATTTCTATAACTATAACAATCTTATTTCGAGTGGAAATCTTACTTGAAATTGTTTTCGTGTCATGATTATGCTTCAAGAACTTTCAAGCCATCCAAGGATCCTTTGAAGCTAGATCTATTTTTCTCATTTCCAGTAGGTTTATTCAAGGAACTTGAGGTAGTAATGATGTTCATAACATCATTCGATTCATACATATAAAGCTATCTTATTCGAAGGTTTAAACTTGTAATCAATAGAACATAGTTTAGTTAATTCTAAACGTGTTCGCAAATAAAAGTTAATCCTTCTAACTTGTCTTTTAAAATCAACTAAACACATGTTCTATATTTATATGATATGCTAACTTAATGATTTAAAACCTGGAAACACGAAAAACACCGTAAAACCGGATTTACGCCGTCGTAGTAACACCGCGGGCTGTTTTGGGTTAGTTAATTAAAAACTATGATAAACTTTGATTTAAAAGTTGTTATTCTGGGAAAATGATTTTTATTATGAACATGAAACTATATCCAAAAATTATGGTTAAACTCAAAGTGGAAGTATGTTTTCTAAAATGGTCATCTAGACGTCGTTCTTTCGACTGAAATGACTACCTTTACAAAAACGACTTGTAACTTATTTTTCTGACTATAAACCTATACTTTTTCTGTTTAGATTCAAAAATAGAGTTCAATATGAAACCATAGCAATTTGATTCACTCAAAACGGATTTAAAATGAAGAAGTTATGGGTAAAACAAGATTGGATAATTTTTCTCATTTTAGCTACGTGAAAATTGGTAACAAATCTATTCCAACCATAACTTAATCAACTTGTATTGTATATTATGTAATCTTGAGATATCATAGACACGTATACAATGTTTCAATCTATCATGTCGACACATCTATATATATTTTGAAACAACCATAGACACTCTATATGTGAATGTTGGAGTTAGCTATACAGGGTTGAGGTTGATTCCAAAATATATATAGTTTGAGTTGTGATCAATACTGAGATACGTATACACTGGGTCGTGGATTGATTCAAGATAATATTTATCGATTTATTTCTGTACATCTAACTGTGGATAACTAGTTGTAGGTTACTAACGAGGACAGCTGACTTAATAAACTTAAAACATCAAAATATATTAAAAGTGTTGTAAATATATTTTGAACATACTTTGATATATATGTATATATTGTTATAGGTTCGTGAATCAACCAGTGGCCAAGTCTTACTTCCCGACGAAGTAAAAATCTGTGAAAGTGAGTTATAGTCCCACTTTTAAAATCTAATATTTTTGGGATGAGAATACATGCAGGTTTTATAAATGATTTACAAAATAGTCACAAGTACGTGAAACTACATTCTATGGTTGAATTATCGAAATCGAATATACCCTTTTTTATTAAGTCTGGTAATCTAAGAATTAGGGAACAGACACCCTAATTGACGTGAATCCTAAAGATAGATCTATTGGGCCTAACAAACCCCATCCAAAGTACCGGATGCTTTAGTACTTCGAAATTTATATCATATCCGAAGGGTGTCCCGGAATGATGGGGATATTCTTATATATGCATCTTGTTAATGTCAGTTACCAGGTGTTCACCATATGAATGATTTTTATCTCTATGTATGGGATGTGTATTGAAATATGAAATCTTGTGGTCTATTGTTACGATTTGATATATATAGGTTAAACCTATAACTCACCAACATTTTTTGTTGACGTTTAAAGCATGTTTATTCTCAGGTGAATACTAAGAGCTTCCGCTGTTGCATACTAAAATAAGGTCAAGATTTGGAGTCCATGTTTGTATGATATTGTGTAAAAACTGCATTCAAGAAACTGATTTCGATGTAACATATTTGTATTGTAAACCATTATGTAATGGTCGTGTGTAAACAGGATATTTTAGATTATCATTATTTGATAATCTACGTAAAGCTTTTTAAACCTTTATTTATGAAATAAAGGTTATGGTTTGTTTTAAAAATGAATGCAGTCTTTGAAAAACGTCTCATATAGAGGTCAAAACCTCGCAACGAAATCAATTAATATGGAACGTTTTTAATCAATAAGAACGGGACATTTCAGTTGGTATCCGAGCGTTGGTCTTAGAGAACCAGAAAATTTGCATTAGTGTGTCTTATCGAGTTTGTTAGGATCCATTAGTGAGTCTGGACTTCGACCGTGTTTTCTTTAAAAATGATTACTTAACATTTTTGTTGGAAACTATATATTATTAACATGTATATATTATGTGATATATTAATCTCTTAACATGTTTGATATTGTGTGATAGATGTCTACCTCTAGCACAAATCCCATTGACTCACCTAATAATAACGAAGAGTCGAATATATATTGGACTGATTCACAAGTTCCCGAAGAAGAACCGGAAGAAGAATCAGAACCGGAAGAAGAATCAGAACCGGAAGAGGAGGAACCGGAGGAGGAAATAGAACCGGTGGGGGAAATAATAAAATGGTTAAGTAAAAGAAAATCCTCAACCAACCGACCAAGGTTAATTATGGTCAATGGTGTTTCCGCCAAGGAAGCAAAATATTGGGAGGATTACCAATTCTCCGATGAATCGGATTCCGACGAGAATTCCGATGATGTTATAGAAATTACCCCAACTGAATTTAAAAGGGCAAAAGAAAATAATAAGGGAAAAGGCATAAAAATAGAGAAATCTAATTCCAACCCCGATGAACTTTATATGTATCGTCAACCCCCGAAGCCCTTAAGTTGTAACAATGACCCGGGAACCTCTAAACCACTAGGTTTTTCTAAACCGTTGTGGAAAACGATAGCTAGTATTAGGGGAACATCATATATCCCTAGAAACTTGGCAAAAAGAACCAAAACCGAAGAAGAAGAAACGAGCGAGTCGGAATAAGATAGTTGTATTCGTGTGGTGTAATATATGTAATATAGTGTGCTTATGCTTTATGATATATGTAAAAATTGCTTGTATTAATAAGTATTTTTTATGAATCTAACTCTTATCTATTTTACAGTTTAAAAACACAAAATAGATAGACAACCCAATATTTTAAGAGACCTACCCGGAGACATGATTGATGAAATCTTGTCTAGAGTCCGTCAGAATTCCTCGGCAGAACTATTTTCGGCGAAATCAGTTTGTAAGACATCCGAAGAACGTTTCAAGAATGCCTTGGTTTATAAGAGACTTTCGTTTGAAAGATGGGGGATATCACATTGGGAAACCCATAAGTTACGATGTGTTTACTTTGACGCATATATTGCGGGGAACCCAAATGCTATTTTACGCAACGGGTTAAGAAATTATTTTGACTCAATGTATCCGAATATAGGACTTCATGATTTAGAAAAAGCGATTAACATGCAACATAAAGAAGCATGCTATGCTTACGGGTTAGTAATGTTCGCTTTTCACCAAAGTGAGAAAAAGAACATCGGGCTACAACTATTAAACAAAACGTTCCCACAAGTGACGGAGTCGGTAATTGGGGTAAGAAATGAGGTTTTTAGGTTATTACGAGACTGTTGGTCATTACGTAACCCTCGTCCCTTTGACGACGTTACAACACGATGTCTTATCAACGGCCATAACGGTTATGTTCCACAAGACCAAGGATGGGAAGTAGTCCTAGTAAAACTAGAATGCATGACTTGTTTCTGGACGTATGAATTACGTGTCTTTATTGCCTTTGCTGAACGACTTGTGTACTAGCTAGAATTATTTTCACAACTATCTTGTATCAAAGTTATTGTGTGCTATATTTCATGCTTTATGTAAAATATGCGGTATTGTAAGTTTATAAAATATTGTATAAAAATTTGAACGCAAAATATTATTATAATCAGTTTTTCATATAGAATTGTAGTAGTTGAATTGTATATTAGCTACTAAGTATGAACTTAACGGGTAGGTACTGCCCGAATTTAAACTTATAAAACGCTAATATGAAGAAAAAGCTTTTATAAATGAGATCATATTATGCTACGAAATACTATTAACTACTCTTAATATTCTGTATGATTAACTTGTTCCATTTGACAATTTTGAAGGAAATGGCACCGACTACTCGACACACCGTGAATATGAATGAAGAGGAATTCCGTACTTTTCTAGCTTCAAACATAGCCGCAGTACAGGCTGCGCTACATACCAACAATAACCTTGGATCTAGCAGTACAGGAAATCGTGTAGGATGCACCTACAAAGAATTCACTGCCTGCAAACCTTTGGAATTTGATGGAACCGAAGGACCGATCGGATTGAAACGGTGGACCGAGAAGGTCGAATCAGTGTTTGCCATAAGTAAGTGTACTGAAGAGGACAAAGTGAAGTACGCTACGCATACCTTCACAGGTTCTGCGTTAACATGGTGGAATACCTATCTAGAGCAAGTGGGACAAGATGATGCGTACGCACTACCGTGGTCAGCATTCAAGCACTTGATGAACGAGAAGTACCGTCCCAGAACCGAGGTCAATAATCTCAAGACAGAACTTAGAGGGTTACGAACCCAAGGATTTGATATTACCACGTACGAAAGACGATTCACAGAATTGTGCCTATTGTGTCCGGGAGCGTTCGAAGATGAGGAAGAGAAGATCGACGCGTTTGTGAAAGGATTACCGGAAAGAATCCAAGAAGATATAAGTTCACACGAGCCCGCCTCCATACAACAGGCATGTAGAATGGCTCACAAACTAGTGAACCAGATTGAGGAAAGAATTAAAGAACAGACAGCTGAAGAGGCCAATGTGAAGCAAGTCAAAAGAAAGTGGAAGGAAAACGGTGATAAGAATCACCAATACAACAACAACAACAACAACAACAATAATAATAATCGCAACAATTATCCCAACAATCGCAACATCAATCGCAACTACAACAAACGACCCAACAACAACAACAACAACAACAACAGCAACTACAACAATCATCCCAACAACAATAACAACCGCAACAACAACAACAATCAGAAGCAGCTATGCCAAAGGTGTGAAAAGTATCACTCGAGGTTCTGCACCAAATTTTGCAACAAGTGTAAAAGAAATGGTCATAGCGCGGCGAAGTGTGAGGTCTACGGACCAGGGGTTAACAGAACGAAAGGAACAAATGGTGTCGGAACGAGTAATGGCGGAGCAAGTAGTGTCAGAGCAAGTTATGCCAATGTAGTTTATTATAAATGTGGAAAACCGGGCCACATTATTAGAAATTGCCCGAACCAGGAGAACACGAATGGACAAGGCCGCGGAAGAGTTTTCAATATTAATGCGGCAGGGGTACAGGAAGAGTCGAAGCTTGTTACGGGTACGTTTCTTATTGACAATAAATCTGCTTACGTTTTATTTGATTCGGGTGCGGATAGAAGCTATATGAGTAGAGATTTCTGTGCTAAATTAAGTTGTCCATTAACGCCGTTGGATAGTAAATTTTTACTCGAATTAGCAAACGGTAAATTAATTTCAGCAGATAATATATGCCGGAATCGAGAAATTAAACTGGGTAGCGAAATATTTAAGATTGATTTGATACCAGTAGAGTTAGGGAGTTTTGATGTAATAGTTGGCATGGACTGGCTGAAGAAGGTGAAAGCAGAGATCGTATGTTATAAAAATGCAATTCGCATTGTACGAGAAGAAGGAGAACCCTTAATGGTGTACGGAGAAAATGGCAACATGAAGCTACATCTTATTAGTAATTTGAAGGCACAAAAACTAATAAGAAAAGGTTGCTATGCTGTTCTAGCACACGTCGAGAAGGTACAAACTAAAGAAAAGAGCATCAATGATGTTCCCGTTGCAAAAGAATTTCCCGATGTATTTCCGAAAGAATTACCGGGACTACCTCCACATCGATCTGTTGAATTTCAAATAGATCTTGTACCAGGAGCTGCACCAATAGCTCGTGCTCCTTATAGACTCGCACCCAGCGAGATGAAAGAACTGCAAAGCCATTTGCAAGAACTATTAGAACGTGGTTTCATTCGACCAAGCACATCACCATGGGAAGCTCCTGTTTTGTTTGTCAAGAAGAAGGATGGTACATTTAGGTTGTGTATTGACTATAGAGAGTTGAACAAACTTACCATCAAAAACCGTTATCCACTGCCGAGAATTGACGACTTATTTGATCAACTACAAGGCTCGTCGGTTTATTCGAAGATCGATTTACATTCTGGATATCATCAAATGCGAGTAAAGGAGGATGATATTCCAAAAACTGCTTTTAGGACGCGTTATGATCATTACGAGTTTATGGTTATGCCGTCTGGATTGACTAACGCACCAGCTGTGTTCATGGACCTTATGAACCGAGTGTGTGGGCCATATCTTGACAAGTTTGTCATTGTTTTCATCGATGACATACTTATTTACTCAAAGAATGATCAAGAGCACGAAGAACATTTGAGAAAAGTGCTAGAAGTATTGAGGAAAGAAAAACTGTACGCTAAGTTTTCAAAGTGTGCATTTTGGTTGGAAGAAGTTCAATTCCTCGGTCACATAGTGAACAAAGAAGGTATCCAGGTGGACCCGGCAAAGATCAAAACCGTTGAAAAGTGGGAAACCCCAAAAACTCCGAAGCATATACGTCAATTTTTAGGATTGGCTGGTTACTACAGAAGATTCATCCAAGATTTCTCCAAAATAGCAAAACCCTTGACTGCATTAACGCATAAAGGGAAGAAATTTGAATGGAAGGATGAACATTATTGAAGAAAAAGCTAACTACGGCACTGATAATGCTAAAAACGAACATATATTTCATAGCATTATTCCTCAAGAAAGACAAGCTTTTAGTTGCAATTGTTCTATTTACAAGTGATATTCGTTTAAATAATAAAAGGTGAAGACAAAAGACAGATTCGACGAATTGAAGACGCAAATGACCAAAAAGCTCAAAAGTACAAAAGACAATCAAAAAGGTTCCAATAATTGATAAGAAACGTCTCGAAATCACAAGAGTACAAGATTCAAAACGCAAAGTACAAGATATTAAATTGTACGCGAGGACGTTCGAAAATCCGGAACCAGGACTAGAGTCAACTCTTAACGCTCGACGCAACGGACTAAAAATTACAAGTTAACTATGTATATAAATATAATATAATATATAATTAATTATATTAATTATATATATATTATATATATATATTAAAAACCGTCGGCAGCAGGAAACTCCAAGGGTGTGAGCTGTAAATATCTCTCCGCGACTCGCGGAGTTTTAAGGCCATTTTGCCGCGAGTCGCGGAGCCCCAAAATTCACTTCTGGCTATAAAGCAAACCGAATTCTGATCAAATTTTACATCTTATTTCTCAATCTCTCTCTCAATATATACGTAAATATATTTATATTTATAATTTATATTTTAATTTTAATTATAATTCTAATAATAAGGGTATGTTAGCGAATGTTGTAAGGGTGTAAGTCGAAATTCTGTCCGTGTAACGCTACGCTATTTTTAATCATTGTAAGTTATGTTCAACCTTTTTATATTAATGTCTCGTAGCTAAGTTATTATTATGCTTGTTTAAAACGAAGTAATCATGATGTTGGGCTAATTACTAAAATTGGGTAATTGGGCTTTGTACCATAATTGGGGTTTGGACAAAAGAACGACACTTGTGGAAACTAGACTATGGGCTATTAATGGGCTTTATATTTGTTTAACTAAATGAAAGTTTGTTAATGTTAATATAAAGATTTACAATTGGGCGTCCCTATAAATTACCATATACACTCGATCGGACACGATGGGCGGGGTATTTATTTGTACGAATAATCGTTCATTTAACCGGACACGGGAATGGATTAATAGCCACTAGAATAATTAAAACAGGGGTGAAATTACATTCAAGGGTAATTGGTGTAATTGTTAACAAAGTAGTAAAACCTTGGTTTACACGCAGTCGATAACCTGGTGTACTCATTAAACAAAGTATTAAAACCTTGTTACAATTCGAATCCCCAATTAGTTGGAATATTTATCTTCGGGTATAATAATAATTTGACAAGGACACTTGCAATTTATATTTATGACTGATGGACTGTTATGGACAAAAACCAGACGGACATATTGAATAATCCAGGACAAAGGACAATTAACCCATGGGCATAAAACTAAAATCAACACGTCAAACATCATGATTACGGAAGTTTAAATAAGCATAATTCTTTTATTTCATATTTAATTTCCTTTATTTTATATTTAATTGCACTTCTAATTATCGCACTTTTATTTATTGTTATTTTATTTAATCGCACTTTTAATTATCGTACTTTTAATTATCGCAATTTAATTTTATCGCATTTTTATTATTCGCAATTTCATTATCGTTATTTACTTTACGCTTTAATTTAAAGTCTTGTATTTATTTTATATTTTACATTAGGTTTTAACTGCGACTAAAGTTTTAAAATCGACAAACCGGTCATTAAACGGTAAAAACCCCCCTTTATAATAATAATATCACTTATATATATATTTGTATTTTTATAAAAGTAAACTAATATAGCGTTGAGCTTTGTTTAAAGATTTCCCTGTGGAACGAACCGGACTTACTAAAAACTACACTACTGTACGATTAGGTACACTGCCTATAAGTGTTGTAGCAAGGTTTAAGTATATCCATTCTATAAATAAATAAATATCTTGTGTAAAATTGTATCGTATTTAATAGTATTTTCTGCTAAAAATTAATAGTATTTTATACCCCTCTGCTTTGACATCAAGTATTTTTGGCGCCGCTGCCGGGGATCTATCTTAAAAGCCGGAAGCGCAACGCTAATATAAGAAAAAAAAAAGATTTTTAGTTACTTTTATTAAAAATTCGTTTTTGTAAAAATACGTTTTAAAAATTCGAAAAATATAAAAAGAAAAACAAAAATATAAGTATTTTTAAGATTTTATTAAATATTTAAAGTTTTATAAGTTTCTTTATTTCTATTTTAGTTTATAAAAATATAAGCTTTATTTTAAAAATCTTTTATTTATTTAAAAAACAGAAAACATAAAATAAAAAAAAAAAATAAAGAAAAACGCGTAAAAGTGAAACCTGTCAGCTCAAATTCTGAACCCCGCGACTCGCGGGGTTTTCTTCTTTATTTGCCGCGACTCGCGGAGCTACTCTGACACTCGCACAGGAAGCCCTAAAACTGCATTAATTACGGGTTTTAATTATTATTATTATTATTTAACTTAATTATTATTATTATTATTATTAATTTTAGTTTTATTTTTACTTTTTACTTTATATTTATGTATTTTGTTTTATTAAAATTGTAAAATTAGTAGTTTTATTAAATAAATAATAAAAAATAATATTTTTATAAAAAATTGTACTTTTTACAACTTTTTGTATATTTTTATATTTTGTACCTTTTTAATCGTTGTAGCGTAAAATTTGTATTTTTAGCTCATATTTAATTTTAAACTTAGTTTTTGCTATAGTTATTTTTACTCTTAGATTTTTAGGCTTTGCCGTAGAATTCCTTAAGTGCTTTTTCTTTAAGACTAAGATTTAGGTGCTTTAGAATTTTGCGACGCCTTTTTAAGTTTTAGTTTCTTTTTAAGTTATTTCCATTTGGGATTTAGTTTTTCCTGTAAGCTTTAATATTTTTAGACACCTTTTACTATGTATCAATTATCATTCCAATTAGTAATTTCAATTTGCGATTATAATTTTAAGTTAGTTGTAGTAATAAGGTTAAATTAGTTAAGTATTTTTAAGTTTTTATAAGTTTCTTTTATTTTTCCGTCACCTTTTATTTTTCAATCATTTTTTTCTTTTTCGACCTTTTTCGACGAACTCTTTTTCTCTCTTATTTCTCGTTATTCTAGTTTTTAGGACTTAGAATTTTTTCTACTTCTTCTCTAAATTTCTTAAAATTACGAAAATTTATTTTAAGTGGTTAAATTGATAGACATCAAAATTTTCTGGTTCGTAGTAATAGTTGGATTTGTACGTGGACCGGGTTATTGGAGCCAAACAGTCCTCAATTATATTGAGACCAAACGAATCCTGCCCCTCTGCTGCATCTTTTGGCTATTCGAAACGTGGGCAAAATCAGAAAAGTCTATTGATTGGATAACTTATTATAATTTTTCTTTCCTTTTTAAAACTAATAGGATATTCAGTGAATGCACCGAGCAAGACGTTCACCACCTTTTGTACGTTCACCACCTGTAACTAGATCAAGACATCGTTTAACAAATATAACCGCCGTTGATTTTTCTTTAGAATCGTCATCCAGTCGACCAAGTACTTCAGTTCAAATTTCCGATAATCCATTTTTTGAACCCAACCTCACAATTGAGAATCCGGAGAATATTCAGGAACGGTTCGTAGATCCTGAACCACTAAACTTTCCTCCGGAACCACCAATCATTCAAACAGAGATTGTTGAGGAACGAACTATTAAATCAGAACCATCTAGTGATACCGAGTCAACAAATTCAATTATGGAGAATCTGGAACCTTTAAGTATGGAAGACCGAATGAGAGCTAAACGCACTGGCCAAGGTCACGCAATTACTCATCCAGACATTAATGCGCCAGATTATGAAATCAAAGGACAAATTCTACACATGGTGACTAATCAATGCCAATTTAGTGGTGCGCCGAAGGAAGATCCAAATGAACATCTACGTACCTTTAATAGGATCTGCACACTATTTAAAATCCGAGAAGTGGAGGATGAACAGATATATCTCATGTTATTTCCCTGGACTTTAAAGGGAGAAGCCAAAGATTGGTTGGAATCGTTACCTGAAGGGGCGATCGATACATGGGACGTTTTAATTGATAAATTTCTTAAACAATTCTTTCCTGCATCTAAAGCCGTAAGACTTCAAGCAGAAATTGTTACGTTTACACAGAAGCCAAATGAAACTCTATATGAGGCGTGGACAAGCTATGGAAAGTTGTTAAGAGGATGTCCGCAACATGGTTTAGACACCTGTCAAATAGTACAAATATTCTACCAAGGATGCGACATCACTACAAGGAAAGACATAGATATAGCAGCTGGTGGTTCTATTATGAAGAAAACCGAAACTGATGCTTACAAAATTATTGATAATACTGCTTCCCACTCACATGAGTGGCACCAAGAAAAAGATATCATTAGATCATCTAAAGCAGCTAGAACCGATTCTAGCCATGACTTAGATTCCATTTCCGCAAAGATAGATGCTTTCGAAAGACGAATGGAAAAGATGACTAAAGATATTCATGCTATACGAATTAGTTGTGAGCAGTGTGGAGGACCACATTTGACAAAAGATTGTCTCAGTATTGAATTAACAATGGAACAAAGAGAGAATATTTCATACATAAACCAAAGGCCTGGAAATAATTATCAGAATAATTATCAACCGCCAAGACCGATTTACAATCAAAACCAGAATTATAACCGAAATATTCCATACAACAACCAACAAGGTCCTAGCAATCAACAAGTATCCAATAATACTTATAATCAGCAAAGACCGAATTTTCAAAACAAACCAGCACAACAAACCGATGATAAAAAGCCGAATTTAGAAGATATGATGACGAAGCTAGTTGAAACTCAAACGCAGTTTTTCACATCTCAAAAACAAACCAATGAACAAAATGCTCAAGCATTTAGAAATCAACAAGCTTCTATTCAAAATCTGGAACAAGAAGTAAGTAACCTAGCAAGGTTAATAGGTGAAAGAAAACCGGGAAGTCTACCTAGTGATACAAATGCTAACCCCCGGAATGAAACAGCTAAAGCTATTACCACAAGAAGTGGTACAACACTTAAACCACCTGAAATACCTGTAACTTCTGATGAAACTATTCCTACTCCACAAGAACCACAACCTGATCAAGATAAGGAAAAAGAACCGGTAGTTGAAAAGGTTAATGAAGATAACACAGTTAAGGATAAACCTTATGTTAAACCATACCAACCACCACTTCCTTACCCGAGTAAAATGAAGAAAGAAAAACTTGAAGCCGAGCAATCCAAATTCTTGGATATGTTTAAACAGATAAATGTAAATCTTCCTTTCATTGATGTGATTTCAGGAATGCCAAGATATGCTAAATTCTTGAAAGATCTAATCACGAATAGAAAGAAAATGGAAGAACTCTCGGCTGTTACTATGAATGCCAATTGTTCAGCAGTGCTGTTGAATAAGATACCAGAAAAACTATCTGATCCAGGAAGTTTCACAATTCCATGTTTTCTGGGTAGTCTTAGTTCAATAGAAGCATTGGCAGACTTAGGTGCTAGTATAAATCTAATGCCGTATTCACTATACGCTAAACTAGACCTTGGAGAATTGAAACCAACCAGAATAAGCATACAACTAGCCGATAGATCAATAAAATATCCTAGAGGGATAATGGAGAACATGCTAGTTAAAGTTGGTACTTTAGTATTTCCAGTAGATTTTGTTGTTTTGGACATGGAAGAAGATTCTCAAGTTCCTCTCATATTAGGAAGACCATTCTTAAACACGGCTAAAGCAATGATAGACGTGTTCGGTAAGAAACTGACCCTAAGTATAGAGGATGAGAGTGTTACCTTTTCAGTTGATAGAGCAATGCAACAACCACAATCTGCAGATGATACATGTTATTATATTCAAACTATAGATGCACATGCAGAATTATTAGAAGAATTTCCAGAATTACAAGGAACAGGAGAATGTTCTTTAGGAGAAAGTAATGAACCAATTGATGAAGCTGAAATGTTAGCTACACTTATAGCTAATGGATATGAACCAACAACAGAAGAAATTCAAATGCTAAAAGAAGAAGACAGATATCGATATAAATCATCGATAGAAGAACCTCCGAAATTAGAGTTAAAGCCACTTCCAAACCATTTGGAATACGCTTATTTACATGGTGAATCTGAATTACCTGTAATAATATCGTCTTCTCTTACTGAAAATGAGAAATCACAACTCATTTCTGTGTTGAAAGCTCATAAACCAGCCATTGCATGGAAGATTCATGATATTAAAGGAATAAGTCCTTCGTATTGCACACATAAAATCCTTATGGAAGAAGGTCATAAAACGTATGTGCAACGCCAACGAAGACTAAATCCTAATATGCAAGATGTAGTTAAGAAAGAGATTATTAAACTGCTAGATGCAGGTTTGATATATCCAATCTCTGATAGTCCATGGGTAAGCCCAGTTCAATACGTGCCTAAGAAGGGTGGCATGACTGTCATCACAAATGAGAAAAATGAGCTTATTCCTACTAGGACTGTAACAGGATGGCGTGTATGTATTGACTATAGAAAATTAAATGACGCCACCAGAAAAGATCACTTTCCCTTACCTTTCATAGATCAAATGTTGGAAAGATTAGCCGGAAATAGTTACTATTGTTTTCTAGATGGATTTTCCGGATATTTTCAAATTCCAATAGCACCCGAAGACCAAGAGAAAACCACATTCACGTGCCCTTATGGTACTTTTGCTTACAAACGCATGCCATTTGGACTTTGTAACGCCCCTGCAACCTTTCAAAGGTGTATGATGGCGATTTTTCACGACATGATAGAAGAATGCATGGAAGTATTCATGGATGACTTTTCAGTCTTCGGTGATACATTTAAATCATGTCTAGTTAATCTGGAACGAATGCTAATTAGATGCGAAAAATCAAATCTAGTACTTAATTGGGAGAAATGCCATTTCATGGTTAAAAAAGGCATCGTTCTTGGACATAAAATTTCAAAAGAAGGAATTGAAGTGGATAGAGCTAAAGTAGATGTAATTGCTAAACTTCCACATCCCACCAATGTTAGAGGAGTTAGGAGTTTTCTAGGGCATGCCGGTTTTTACCGACGTTTTATAAAAGATTTTTCTAAAATTGCCACTCCTATGAATAAACTCCTAGAAAAGGATGCGCCATTCATCTTTTCAGATGAGTGTATCAAATCTTTTAATATTCTTAAAGAAAAACTCACTAATGCGCCGATCATGATAACACCAAATTGGAATCTACCATTTGAACTAATGTGCGATGCAAGTGATTTTGCAATGGGAGCCGTTTTAGGACAAAGGATCGAAAAACGATTTCAACCTATATATTATGCTAGTAAGACATTACAAGGAGCACAAACGAACTATACAACTACTGAAAAGGAACTCCTTGCTATTGTCTTTGCTTTTGACAAATTTCGATCATATCTCGTTCTAGCAAAAACGGTGGTCTATACCGACCATTCTGCTCTTAGATACCTATTTTCAAAACAAGATGCTAAACCAAGATTAATCCGTTGGATCTTACTCTTACAAGAGTTTGATATTGAAATCCGAGATAAAAGAGGAGCAGAAAATCTCGCCGCTGATCATCTTTCTCGTCTTGAAAATCCCGAATTAGAAGTTCTGAATGAATCGGCCATACAAGACAACTTTCCTGATGAATATCTATTGAAGATAGATTATAAAGAAATCCCATGGTTTGCAGACTATGCAAACTACTTAGTTTGTGGATTCCTTGAAAAAGGATTATCGTACCAAAGACGAAAGAAATTCTTCAGTGATATAAAACACTATTTCTGGGAAGATCCACATCTGTTTAAAAGTTGTCCCGATGGAATAATACGCCGATGTGTATTTGGAGATGAAGCTAGTAAAATTTTAAACCATTGTCACACAGGACCAACAGGAGGGCATTATGGGCCTCAACTAACAGCAAGAAAAGTTTATGAAGCTGGATTCTATTGGCCTACAATTTACAAAGACGCACACCTTCTTTGCAAATCCTGTGATGCATGTCAAAGGGCCGGAAAAATAAGTCAACGTGATGAAATGCCACAAAATGTCATTCAAGTATGTGAAGTATTTGACATTTGGGGTATTGACTTTATGGGTCCATTTCCAAAATCTCATAATAATCTATATATACTCGTAGCCATTGACTATGTATCTAAATGGGCGGAAGCACAAGCTCTCCCAACTAACGATGCACGAGTTGTAGTCAACTTTTTAAAACGTCTTTTTGCAAGGTTTGGAACACCGAAAGCTTTAATAAGTGATCGGGGAACTCATTTTTGTAATAATCAACTTGAGAAAGTTCTTAAAAGATATGGAGTAACTCATAAAATCTCCACCGCATATCATCCACAAACAAGTGGACAAGTTGAAAATACCAACCGAGCTTTAAAACGTATTCTAGAGAAAACCGTAGGATCAAATCCGAAGGAATGGTCCATTAAATTGGAGGATGCACTCTGGGCTTTTAGAACAGCCTACAAAACTCCAATTGGAACCACACCTTTTAGACTTGTTTATGGAAAAGCATGTCATCTTCCAGTAGAAATTGAACACAAAGCATTTTGGGCTTTGAAGACATGTAATCTTGATTTACATGAAGCTGGACGTCTACGATTAAGTCAACTAAACGAATTAGAAGAATTAAGACATGAAGCATACGAGAATTCGTTAATCTATAAAGAAAGAACGAAGAAATGGCATGATAAAAGAATCAGAAGTTCAAAAGAATTTAAAGAAGGAGACAGAGTTCTTCTTTTCAATTCACGATTCAAGCTATTTCCTGGAAAATTGAAATCAAGATGGTCTGGACCATTCATAGTCAAAAGAGTTTTCCCATACGGAACGATAGAATTAATAAATTCAAATGGGATTGAATTTAAAGTTAATGGTCACAGAGTTAAACATTACATACATGGTCCGATGGAAGTCGACAACGAAGTTAATCACAATTTCGACACCACAGCTAACTAAGTGTGGGGAGAATCAAGTCTGTAAAGGATAATATGTATTTCTATTAGAGTTAGATTGTCTGTTTTCGTGTAGTTCTCGAAAATGGAACACGTATGGTCTTTCCCTAGCAGACCCTAAAGAACTAGTCTTCTCCCCCCATTCTGAATTTTTATTTTTTTTAGGTTTTTACAAAATGAAGACTGCCTGTGAACTAAACCATGGTCTAATGCTACACGCTTTGATCACTAAACGTAATAATGACATACTACCGAGTGAAATAGTATCAGTAATCAGAGAAAGAATGGACGGAGTTAGAAAAGGATCCAGATGCGAAGATAATAAGTTACAATTTGGTAAAGGAAAATCAAAATCCGCAACGAAAAGAAGAGCACGACACCTAGAACGATGTCACAAATGCGGAAAATGGTCACATGGAGGTAAATGTTCAAATAATCAAACATATTCAAATACCGAATTTGTTACTTTATGCAGAGACGGACCGTTCATATGTTTAGAAGAAAAGACAATGAATGCTCGAGGTTACGCCTATGCAGCCATGGAAAATCAATTAAACCGACTATCTTATGAATATAATAGATCATATAACTAAGAAATCTATTTCACAGGTATGTCTGTACAGTTTTTATTTTTATTTTTATTTTTAACCTTTTGATAATAAACGCTAATTTGTTCGCTAAAAAGTATTAAATTGGTATTGAATAAAATTAGGTTTGGCGACCGAAATTATTGATATCGTTCAAAAATTTATTACATCACTGCGAAATTTAACGTTTATTCCTAAGGTATAAATATCTTTAATCAATCAACCCAAAATATTTCAAAAATTCGTCATGAGTTAAATTAGGTCTTGGAACCGAAATTACTTTACCGAAAAGAGGGGCGCATATTTTTGATAATATTTGACTGATTAAAGTGGGATAAAAAGACAAAAAGATTTTTAATTTTATTTTTACCATGTTTTTAATCTTAATATTTAAATCTTAAATTAATATTGTAAATTTTGTAAAAACAATATATTTAAAATTATAAATATTTGAAAAATTAATATAAGTTTGGTATGAATTTATGAATTTTTAAATTAAGTTTGGTGTGAATTTTTAATTTTTAAAATATGAAATTTTAATTTTATGCATTTCAAATTTTAAGTTTGGTGTGAATTTTTAATTTTTAATATTAATTTTGAATTTTATATTTATGTTGTGTGAATTTAAAAACAAAAATTTACTTTATCTCATTAAGTTAAAAATATGATTTTTAAAATTCGTCGTAAGTTGAAGACTAGGTCTTTGAACCGAAATTGCTTTACCCGAGGGAGGGACGAGAACTTTTATTATCATTATTTTTAATCTTATTGATTTAAAGTATGCCAAAAACATTGAAAAAACCCAAAAATCTTAGCTTTTAAAACAATCGCTACAAAAAGACAAATTTTAAAATTTTGTCGAAGGACGGACTAGGACATCGATCCGAAACGACCTCGTCCTAAATAACAAGGGAAACAAAATTTTAAAATTAATTTCTAAATTGTTTTATAAGTTAAAGTTTATAAAAAAAAAAAAAAAAAAAAAAAAAAAAAAAAAAGGGTAAACTCCGCGACTCGCGGAGTTTTCAGGCAAAACCTCCGCGACTCGCGGAGGGTCCAAAACCCAGAAAAAAAAATACAAGAGCTGCTCGATCAGTCACTCTCCCACACACAAACACACTGCATAAACACCCGAAAAAGAACCCGAAAAAACCCAAAAATCACCCCCAAAAATCTCAATTTTTAACCGTTAATCACCAAATTTTTTGCTAAAATCATGTTAAGGATGATATCTAAGAACTACTCAAGAAAAACGGTAAATTTCTACACCTAAACACCATTTAATTCGAATTTTAGTGTTCTTGAGCTATTTTTCCCCAATTTGATTTTAATGCTTTTTAGTGTAATTAGACTTAAATTGTTTATGTATTATGCTTGTATAACCTAGATTGATGCTGTTTAACATGATTAGAAGCCTTAAACTTCAAATTTTGAATAATCTAGGGTTTGTGTTCTTGAGCAATTTGGGGCTTTTTGATATAAACAGGTTATGGCCGATTTTTGTCATGAATTGTTGCTAAATTGAGTAGTGTAACATGTCTAGGTAGTTAAATGATCCAAACTTTGAGCCTAAACATGATTTTGAGAATTAAAGTGGACTTTTTCAAGTCCAAAATTCATGAACTTGATTTTTGAAAGATAATGCCATTTGAGACTTGTTTATTTGCTAGTAATGATTATTTTGACATGTTATTTGAGTTGAATGCTTATGAACTTGGCGAAAATTTTCGTATATGCTTATTTGAAAAAGTGTAGATTTGATAAAAATGTGAAAATAAGCTTAAGTTTGATATAAATTGATAATGTCATTGTAATTATTTTGATTGATGATTTTGCTGACACTAATGCATATTTGGATGCACAAAATTTGTGTTTGATGTGTTTTGCAGAATGAAAGGGGTGAATCTTCATCCCAAGCCCGCCATGCTCCTGCTGAGAACTTGGAACAACAGGAGGTAGATAACTACTACAAGCAGGATGTACCTCATCCAGTCATGACCTTTTCAGATATGCACTTGGAACAGTTGCACCCGAACCTGAGATTTGACAGACTTTGGATAGATTATCCAAAATATCAACGGGGTTTGCATACTCTTCACTCTAAGGTTGTTGAGGTACCGAGGGTCATAGAATGGGGACCCTTAGAAGCTGTAGAATTGGCCGGGCCAATTAGGGAATTACTGGTACAGAGGTATGGTAATTCTTCTTTTAATGACTGGATATGTTTATTCACCATACGCAGACCTGTATATAAAGTATGGTGTGAAGAGTTGTTATGTAGTATAGAGTTGAATGATCGGGTAGCTAGTTTAACCGATCGTTCTTTTATTAGATTTTTGTTAGGCGGTTCGATGCGCCACATGTCTTTACTGGACATGGCTCAGGCTTTACGTATATATACGCCTGAGGAATTAGCATCTGCCGATTGTAGAGGATTGATACTAAACGGTAGGAAAATAGATGAAAATTTTGATACACACGGTGTGTGGAGTCAAATGACAAGCCATCACCGTTTCAAAGGGGGAAACTACTCTTATTTGGATATAGATAGAGCCGAATTAAGAGTAATACATAGGTTTTTAGCTAATTCGATTACACAAAGGGGTAAAAACAAAGAAAAGGTAAATGAACAAGATTTGTTTTACCATATGTGTATTCGAGACCCACACAGCGCTGTAAGTATACCATATTGTGTGGGTTATTATTTATCAGCTATGGTTCGAGGGATGCGTCCACATAGCATAATAGGAGGTGGTATTTTTATTACTTTGATTGGTGAATATCTCGGTGTGGATATAAGTCGGGGGGGATTATTAGTAGAAGAGCCGGAACCCCGCGACACTATAGGTTTAAATGTATACCATGGTGCGAAAGTTTTGAAGCGGCGAAATAACGCTGCAGTACGATACAATGGTAGACATCCACAGGTAGAGAGAAACCAGGAACAAGGTAATGTAGGAGGGGGGAATGAGATGCAAGAAATGCATAGGTTTATAGCTTCTCAGGAATACGAAAATGCTAGACAGAGGGCATTTGAAGATTGGCAAGTTCATCAGAACCAGATCATAGCACATTGCCAACATATAGGTAGAAACTATATTCCTACACCGAAACCCGTCTTCCCTCCTTGGTCGATAGAGATGCAGCCACCATATCCTACGTATGATCCTGCCGAAGCATTCTATAGCACGTATGGGTATGCCTGGAACCCCTATTGGTACCAATATCATCCTTAGTTTATTTATTTTTTTTTATTTTGTAATTTGTAATTATTGATGCATTTAATATTTTTGTTAATATTGTAATCATTTTTATAATTTCTAACTTTTATTCTTAGATTTTAATAATTTTTGAATGTGGGGTAATAAACCAAACTTCAAAAATATGTATATATGTTTGCAGTTTATCTTATGTACACAACAGGGTAAAACAACGCATTTTCAAAGACTGGCATTAAGTTCAGCAAAAGCAACTAATTTTGACGACAAGATGCAAAATACATGTGAAATAACAACAAGACGGAATGAACAAATGATGTGCACCATTTATCATTCAGCAAACAAACGCCAATATATTTGGAAACTTTGGTAAAAATTTAATCATTTTCACACAAATCACCCTCAATAATTTAAATTGTTACTGATTTCTTGCAAATGAGGGCATTGCAAGATCTTAAGTGTGGGAAGGGGTTAAATTCTTTCGGATTTTAAAAATTTTTACTTTATACACTTGGTTACCATTAAAAATACTAGTAAATCAGTAGTTGTATTAGAATCTAGTGCTCTCTGATAAAAAAGAACAGCCCTAGTCTTATATACTGACTACCCAATTCTAGTAAAAGTTTTCAAAATTTTCAATTAAATGAATTAAAATCATGTTTATACATATTTATGAACGATAAAACTAGGTTTTAACACCGAAATTATTGTTACCTCAGAAAGGACATAAATTGAGAAACAAACTAAAATGTTAAAATTCATTTAAAATGGAATAGAGGACGATAAAAAGAAAAATAAAAAGCCAAGTGTGGGAAAATTTACCAAGTTATCTTAAACATATGTCACATATATCTGTAACAAATAACTGAAAATACTTTTGCTTTGGACTAAACTAAACTGTTTTACCCAATAAAAGAAAAGAAGAGATGGATCTACACGATGAATCAATTCCATCATTAAAAGGAAGTAAAGTCTTCCGAAAAAGACACGCGCTTCTTGATTTAGGTCATGAAGTTGTCGTTCAGACCAGCTGTAGGTTGACGAAAAATCTAGAAAAGTCATCACTAAAATCAGCAGGAAATCCACGGACCTCAGCATCAAACAGGGTCGCCAAGTGGTCAGATTTATCCTAACCATGAGAAGGATTTATCTCGTACAATGGGGAGGCACCATGCAAATTAGCTGGATAAGACTAATGAATCAGATCCCCAGAAAGGATAATCTCCTTAAAGATTAAAAATCAGCTTTTAAGACTGATATTACTCAATCCTTGAGATTGACCTTAAAGATTGATAATTCAAACTCATGGAATTCAATGATATCTAAACTCGAGCTTGAACGAGAAAATATTTTGATCAAAATTATAAACCGATTTGTTTTCTAAAAACCCTATTTTCAATGCGTTCATTACCATTGAACGTAAAATCCTAGGAATTCACCTGGAATTCATTAGGTCACCTGAACTAAATCGGGTGTCAACCGTAAGAACGGTGGTTGCATAACATGGTCAAAGACAGGACCTTGTGCCAGACCGAAAAATTATAAGGGTGAGCTTTACTATTGCTCCTACCAAGGATAGTAATTGCGTCCGACACGTTATAGACCATAATCAAAAGCATGTCACGGGACATTGCCTTAACAGTTGCTTGTTCAACGCTTTCCTTACAACCGGACGGTAGTTTGCCGAAAGGTAATATACGGAACAAGTAAACTGGACGTGTTGCTTTCCAAATACAAGGTTAGCAAGTGGGTGACACAAAACCGCAAGTTTTGAGCTAAAATTTTCAAATCTGAAACCCACCAAACCCACAAAAATATTTTGCAAACACCGGTAAAGGGTTATTCCGGAAAACTTATCTAGGGTAAAAACTAGATTTAATTTTCAAAAGATCAAATGTTTTCATAAAGATCCAATTTCCTTAATGGATCTAAATTTTTATAATCATGTGGGACTGTAAACCATATCGTTACTACCATTGTTTATACCGCCATATAGAAATCACTGATGTACAAAGTGTGAAGAATAAAGAAGTGATTCTAGTATTTCAAGACAATATTGCTTGAGGACAAGCAACGCTCAAGTGTGGGAATATTTGATAATGCTAAAAACGAACATATATTTCATAGCATTATTCCTCAAGAAAGACAAGCTTTTAGTTGCAATTGTTCTATTTACAAGTGATATTCGTTTAAATAATAAAAGGTGAAGACAAAAGACAGATTCGACGAATTGAAGACGCAAACGACCAAAAAGCTCAAAAGTACAAAAGACAATCAAAAAGGTTCCAATAATTGATAAGAAACGTCTCGAAATCACAAGAGTACAAGATTCAAAACGCAAAGTACAAGATATTAAATTGTACGCGAGGACGTTCGAAAATCCGGAACCAGGACTAGAGTCAACTCTTAACGCTCGACGCAACGGACTAAAAATTACAAGTTAACTATGTATATAAATATAATATAATATATAATTAATTATATTAATTATATATATATTATATATATATATTAAAAACCGTCGGCAGCAGGAAACTCCAAGGGTGTGAGCTGTAAATATCTCTCCGCGACTCGCGGAGTTTTAAGGCCATTTTGCCGCGAGTCGCGGAGCCCCAAAATTCACTTCTGGCTATAAAGCAAACCGAATTCTGATCAAATTTTACATCTTATTTCTCAATCTCTCTCTCAATATATACGTAAATATATTTATATTTATAATTTATATTTTAATTTTAATTATAATTCTAATAATAAGGGTATGTTAGCGAATGTTGTAAGGGTGTAAGTCGAAATTCTGTCCGTGTAACGCTACGCTATTTTTAATCATTGTAAGTTATGTTCAACCTTTTTATATTAATGTCTCGTAGCTAAGTTATTATTATGCTTGTTTAAAACGAAGTAATCATGATGTTGGGCTAATTACTAAAATTGGGTAATTGGGCTTTGTACCATAATTGGGGTTTGGAAAAAAGAACGACACTTGTGGAAACTAGACTATGGGCTATTAATGGGCTTTATATTTGTTTAACTAAATGAAAGTTTGTTAATGTTAATATAAAGATTTACAATTGGGCGTCCCTATAAATTACCATATACACTCGATCGGACACGATGGACGGGGTATTTATTTGTACGAATAATCGTTCATTTAACCGGACACGGGAATGGATTAATAGCCACTAGAATAATTAAAACAGGGGTGAAATTACATTCAAGGGTAATTGGTGTAATTGTTAACAAAGTAGTAAAACCTTGGTTTACACGCAGTCGATAACCTGGTGTACTCATTAAACAAAGTATTAAAACCTTGTTACAATTCGAATCCCCAATTAGTTGGAATATTTATCTTCGGGTATAATAATAATTTGACAAGGACACTTGCAATTTATATTTATGACTGATGGACTGTTATGGACAAAAACCAGACGGACATATTGAATAATCCAGGACAAAGGACAATTAACCCATGGGCATAAAACTAAAATCAACACGTCAAACATCATGATTACGGAAGTTTAAATAAGCATAATTCTTTTATTTCATATTTAATTTCCTTTATTTTATATTTAATTGCACTTCTAATTATTGCACTTTTATTTATTGTTATTTTATTTAATCGCACTTTTAATTATCGTACTTTTAATTATCGCAATTTAATTTTATCGCATTTTTATTATTCGCAATTTCATTATCGTTATTTACTTTACGCTTTAATTTAAAGTCTTGTATTTATTTTATATTTTACATTAGGTTTTAACTGCGACTAAAGTTTTAAAATCGACAAACCGGTCATTAAACGGTAAAAACCCCCCTTTATAATAATAATATCACTTATATATATATTTGTATTTTTATAAAAGTAAACTAATATAGCGTTGAGCTTTGTTTAAAGATTTCCCTGTGGAACGAACCGGACTTACTAAAAACTACACTACTGTACGATTAGGTACACTGCCTATAAGTGTTGTAGCAAGGTTTAAGTATATCCATTCTATAAATAAATAAATATCTTGTGTAAAATTGTATCGTATTTAATAGTATTTTCTGCTAAAAATTAATAGTATTTTATACCCCTCTGCTTTGACATCAGGCACCTATATTGTCATTGCCTGAAGGGAATGATGATTTTGTGATTTATTGTGACGCATCAAAGTAAGGTCTCGGTTGTGTATTAATGCAACGGACGAAAGTGATTGCTTATGCGTCTAGACAATTGAAGATTCACGAGCAAAATTATACGACGTATGATTTGGAATTAGGCGCGGTTGTTTTTACATTAAAGACTTGGAGGCACTACTTATATGGGGTCAAAAGTATTATATATACCGACCACAAAAGTCTTCAACACATATTTAATCAGAAACAACTGAATATGAGGCAGCGTAGGTGGATTGAATTGTTGAATGATTACGACTTTGAGATTCGTTACCACCCGGGGAAGGCAAATGTGGTAGCCGACGCCTTGAGCAGGAAGGACAGAGAACCCATTCGAGTAAAATCTATGAATATAATGATTCACACTAACCTTACTACTCAAATAAAGGAGGCGCAACAAGGAGTTTTAAAAGAGGGAAATTTAAAGGATGAAATACCCAAAGGATCGGAGAAGCATCTTAATATTCGGGAAGACGGAACCCGGTATAGGGCTGAAAGGATTTGGGTACCAAAATTTGGAGATATGAGAGAAATGGTACTTAGAGAAGCTCATAAAACCAGATACTCAATACATCCTGGAACGGGAAAGATGTACAAGGATCTCAAGAAACATTTTTGGTGGCCGGGTATGAAAGCCGATGTTGCTAAATACGTAGGAGAATGTTTGACGTGTTCTAAGGTCAAAGCTGAGCATCAGAAACCATCAGGTCTACTTCAACAACCCGAAATCCCGGAATGGAAATGGGAAAACATTACTATGGATTTCATTACTAACTTGTCAAGGACTGCAAGTGGTTATGATACTATTTGGGTAATAGTTGATCGTCTCACCAAGTCAGCACACTTACTGCCAATAAGAGAAGATGACAAGATGGAGAAGTTAGCACGACTGTATTTGAAGGAAGTCGTCTCCAGACATGGAATACCAATCTCTATTATCTCTGATAGGGATGGCAGATTTATTTCAAGATTCTGGCAGACATTACAGCAAGCATTGGGAACTCGTCTAGACATGAGTACGGCCTATCATCCACAAACTGATGGGCAGAGTGAAAGGACGATACAAACGCTTGAAGACATGCTACGAGCTTGTGTTATTGATTTCGGAAACAGTTGGGATCGACATCTACCGTTAGCAGAATTTTCCTACAACAACAGCTACCATTCAAGCATTGAGATGGCGCCGTTTGAAGCACTTTATGGTAGAAAGTGCAGGTCTCCGATTTGTTGGAGTGAAGTGGGGGATAGACAGATTATGGGTCCGGAGATAATACAAGAAACTACCGAGAAAATCATCCAAATTCAACAAAGATTGAAAACCGCCCAGAGTCGACAAAAGAGCTACGCGGACAGTAAAAGAAAAGATATAGAGTTTGAAATTGGAGAAATGGTCATGCTTAAGGTTTCACCTTGGAAAGGCGTTGTTCGATTTGGTAAACGGGGGAAACTAAATCCAAGGTACATTGGACCATTCAAGATTATAGATCGTGTCGGACCAGTAGCTTACCAACTGGAGCTACCTCAACAACTCGCGGCTGTACATAACACTTTCCACGTCTCAAATTTGAAGAAATGTTTTACTAAAGAAGATCTCACTATTCCGTTGGACGAAATCCAAATCAATGAAAAACTTCAATTCATTGAAGAACCCGTCAAAATAATGGATCGTGATGTTAAGAGACTTAAACAAAACAAGATACCGATTGTTAAGGTTCGATGGAATGCTCGTAGAGGACCCGAGTTCACCTGGGAGCGTGAAGATCAGATGAAGAAGAAATACCCGCATTTATTTCCAGAAGATACGTCAACACCTCCAACTGCTTAAAATTTCGGGACGAAATTTATTTAACGGGTAGGTACTGTAGTGACCCGAACTTTTCCATGTTTATATATATATATATATATATATATATATATTAAATGAAATTGTTATTTACATGATTAAGTGTTTCCAACATGTTAAGCAATCAAACTTGTTAAGACTTGATTAATTGAAATAGGTTTCTTATAGACAATTGACCACCCAAGTTGACCGGTGATTCACGAACGTTAAAACTTGTAAAAACTATACGATGACATATATATGGTTATATATATAGTTAACATGATTTTATTATAAGTATGTATCTCATTAGGTATTTTAACAATGAGTTATATACATAAAAATGAGACTATTAATTTATGAAACTCGAAAACGATATATATAACGATTATCGTTATAACAACGTCTTACTAGGTACATATGAATCATATTAAGATATTGATACACTTGGTTAATTATGTTAAATGATAAGTAAATATATTATTAAGTGTATTAACAATGAAATACATATGTAAAAATAAGACTACTAACTTAATGATTTCGAAACGAGACATATATGTAACGATTATCGTTGTAACGACATTTAACTGTATATATATCATACTAAGATATATTATATATCATAATATCATGATAATATAAAAATTTAACATCTCATTTGTTATAATAAACAATGGATTAACAACATTCAATAAGATCGTTAACCTAAAGGTTTCAAAACAACATTTACATGTAACGACTAACGATGACTTAACGACTCAGTTAAAATGTACATACATGTAGTGTTTTAATATGTATTCAAAAACTTTTGAAAGACTTCAAGACACTTATAAAAATACTTCTACTTAACAAAAATGCTTACAATTACATCCTCGTTCAGTTTCATCAACAATTCTATACGTATGCACCCGTATTCGTACTCGTACAATACACAACTTTTAGATGTATGTACTATTGGTATATACACTCCAATTATCAGCTCTTAGCAGCCCATGTGAGTCACCTAACACATGTGAGAACCATCATTTGGCAACTAGCATGAAATATCTCATAAAATTACAAAAATATGAGTAATCATTCATGACTTATTTACATGAAAACAAAATTACATATCCTTTATATCTAATCCATACACCAACGACCAAAAACACCTACAAACACTTTCATTCTTCAATTTTCTTCATCTAATTGATCTCTCTCAAGTTCTATCTTCAAGTTCTAAGTGTTCTTCATAAATTCCAAAAGTTCTAGTTTCATAAAATCAAGAATACTTCCAAGATTGCAAGTTTACTTCCAAGTTTTCTAAATCCATTCCAAGTAATCATCCAAGATCAAGAAACCTTTGTTACTTACAGTAGGTTATCTTTCTAATACAAGGTAATAATCATATTCAAACTTTAATTCAATTTCTATAACTATAACAATCTTATTTCGAGTGGAAATCTTACTTGAAATTGTTTTCGTGTCATGATTCTGCTTCAAGAACTTTCAAGCCATCCAAGGATCCTTTGAAGCTAGATCTATTTTTCTCATTTCCAGTAGGTTTATTCAAGGAACTTGAGGTAGTAATGATGTTCATAACATCATTCGATTCATACATATAAAGCTATCTTATTCGAAGGTTTAAACTTGTAATCACTAGAACATAGTTTAGTTAATTCTAAATTTGTTCGCAAATAAAAGTTAATCCTTCTAACTTGACTTTTAAAATCAACTAAACACATGTTCTATATCTATATGATATGCTAACTTAATGATTTAAAACCTGGAAACACGAAAAACACCGTAAAACCGAATTTACGCCGTCGTAGTAACACCGCGGGCTGTTTTGGGTTAGTTAATTAAAAACTATGATAAACTTTGATTTAAAAGTTGTTATTCTGGGAAAATGATTTTTATTATGAACATGAAACTATATCTAAAAATTATGGTTAAACTCAAAGTGGAAGTATGTTTTCTAAAATGGTCATCTAGACGTCGTTCTTTCGACTGAAATGACTACCTTTACAAAAACGACTTGTAACTTATTTTTCTGACTATAAACCTATACTTTTTCTGTTTAGATTCAAAAATAGAGTTCAATATGAAACCATAGCAATTTGATTCACTCAAAACGGATTTAAAATGAAGAAGTTATGGGTAAAACAAGATTGGATAATTTTTCTCATTTTAGCTACGTGAAAATTGGTAACAAATCTATTCCAACCATAACTTAATCAACTTGTATTGTATATTATGTAATCTTGAGATATCATAGACACGTATACAATGTTTCGACCTATCATGTCGACACATCTATATATATTTCGGAACAACCATAGACACTCTATATGTGAATGTTGGAGTTAGCTATACAGGGTTGAGGTTGATTCCAAAATATATATAGTTTGAGTTGTGATCAATACTGAGATACGTATACACTGGGTCGTGGATTGATTCAAGATAATATTTATCGATTTATTTATGTATATCTAACTGTGGACAACAAGTTGTAGGTTACTAACGAGGACAACTGACTTAATAAACTTAAAACATCAAAATATATTAAAAGTGTTGTAAATATATTTTGAACATACTTTGATATACATGTATATATTGTTATAGGTTCGTGAATCAACCAGTGGCCAAGTCTTACTTCCCGACGAAGTAAAAATCTGTGAAAGTGAGTTATAGTCCCACTTTTAAAATCTAATATTTTTGGGATGAGAATACATGCAGGTTTTATAAATGATTTACAAAATAGTCACAAGTACGTGAAACTACATTCTATGGTTGAATTATCGAAATCGAATATGCCCCTTTTTATTAAGTCTGGTAATCTAAGAATTAGGGAACAGACACCCTAATTGACGCGAATCCTAAAGATAGATCTATTGGGCCTAACAAACCCCATCCAAAGTACCGGATGCTTTAGTACTTCGAAATTTATATCATATCCGAAGGGTGTCCCGGAATGATGGGGATATTCTTATATATGCATCTTGTTAATGTCGGTTACCAGGTGTTCACCATATGAATGATTTTTATCTCTATGTATGGGATGTGTATTGAAATATGAAATCTTGTGGTCTATTGTTACGATTTGATATATATAGGTTAAACCTATAACTCACCAACATTTTTTGTTGACGTTTAAAGCATGTTTATTCTCAGGTGAATACTAAGAGCTTCCGCTGTTGCATACTAAAATAAGGACAAGATTTGGAGTCCATATTTGTATGATATTGTGTAAAAACTGCATTCAAGAAACTGATTTCGATGTAGCATATTTGTATTGTAAACCATTATATAATGGTCGTGTGTAAACAAGATATTTTAGATTATCATTATTTGATAATCTACGTAAACCTTTTTAAACCTTTATTTATGAAATAAAGGTTATGGTTTGTTTTAAAAATGAATGCAGTCTTTGAAAAACGTCTCATATAGAGGTCAAAACCTCGCAACGAAATCAATTAATATGGAACGTTTTTAATCAATAAGAACGGGACATTTCAGTTTATAGGGTTTAGATATTAGGGTTTAGAAATTTAGGGTTTAGGGTTTAGATTTAGGGTTTAGATTTAGGATTTAGATTGAGTTTTTAACACGAACGGTTTAGAGTTTAGGGTTTAGGGTTTAGGGTTTAGGGTTTAGGGATTGGTGTTTTGGGTTTATGGAATAAACCCAAAACACCAAACCCTAAACCCTAAACCCTAAACTCTAAATCGGGCTAAATTTTACTTCACAAAACATGAAGAAAAAAACGTTCATATTCTTCACGAACAATATTATCTTGAATGTTATTTTTGTCGATCGTTTTCCCGCCTAAATAATAACATTCATCACGAAGTGTCTCTTCTAAATGTTCATATTTTCGTGTGATCTTGATGCCGGAAAAAAATAAATTAAAAAAAAACGAAAAAAAAAATTTGCTTCCCCCGTTTCCCCCCGATTGGTTACTTCCCAATTGATCCTGACCCTATATATATATATATATATATATATATATATATATATATATATATATATATATATATATATATATATATATATATATAATTCAATAACTTTTTAATAATAACCTTTAGAACTATTGTTAACCTGTAAAAAAAGTTTTTACTTTTTAGTAGTCGTTACATAAAAATTACTATGTATCATTTGTTCAACATATTAATGCACCTTAATTACAGTGCTAACTCGTTAATTTTTTTTAAATTCAATTGTTAAAAAACATGTAAAAGAAAGTGTTTTGTTACATCGTAATTGATGTGTCTAACTTTATTTATAACTTGATTATATATATATATATATATATATATATATATATATATATATATATATATATATATATATATATATATATATATATATATATATATATATATATATATATATATATATAACTCCTAAATATTGCCACATTTTAGTGATTATAAAAATTTCGTGCTTGACTGTTAATAACTCATAGACATAGACAATAATGTCTAAAACGGACGTACTTTAAAATACAAAACACACGTCAGTAGTACTCGATCCGCATTTTTATTTATCCAGCCTATAATATAATTTATATTATTAATTATTATACTAACAATCTTTATTCTCTACAATCAGATTTACATTCATATACGTCGTTGTGGTTTTAATTTTTAAACATGGAAAAAATAAAAATAAAAATAAAAAATAAATGTATGTGGTATCCTGTGAAGAGCCCAATGAACCACATAACTCATCCAATAATTGGAGATCGACATAAATCACCACAAAATTGCATTCCTCCTCACAATATTTCCGCTTTACAACTGTATTCTTTTTTCCCTTTTTATCTCATTAATAATAATTATCTATTATTTATTGTAATTATTATTAACTATATTAACTATTAATTGTTATTATTATCTCTTTTACACCTGTATCATATCGATACTATCTATTTTTTTATTTTATTTTTTTTAAGCAAAAGGATATTATCGACAGTATCTATAGTTCTCTACTACTCCCAATAAACAATGGATTGAAAAATAATTTATATCATACACTTGGGAAAAATAACTCAAACTTTATGATTAATACAATTCATTGAAATCAAACAAGAATACAACTATAGAAACAATTAGGCTCAAAACCAAAAAACATAGCGCACAAATAACAAAAATGATTGTTACTGATAAAGTTCTTTTGTACCTTTACTTTATATTTATATATGTAAGACATAAAAATAAGTAAAAGTTAAGGGATAAGACTGAAAAATGAACAAAAAGTACATGTTATAGATATTTTTTTCTTAAAATGTATATTTTTTATTTGGAGACAATAGATTTGGAACGAAATAACTAATATTTATTATTTAATATTCATATTCAAATTTAATATTTATTATTTATTACTGTAGATAACTAATAATTTAATTTAATAATAAAATAAAATAATAATAATTTTTAAATATTATTATAATGACTTATATTTTCCATTAAAACCCCAAAATTTTCAATCATTTACTTATTTTCGTAGTGGCCTGCATTACACACACAAACCCCAAATTCACCACCACCACCACCACCACCACTAACAGCCATGGCCGGCGTTGATTCCACCGCCGTCCTTGCTGCCATCCAATCTCTCCGTCTCGTCAGAGACGTCTCTCGTACCGCCGCTAACGGATTCTCCGGCGACTTCAAAAAACACTGCACAGACCTTTCTAGAAGAATCGCTTTACTATCGCATTTACTTGAAGAAATTAGGGATTTCAAAGGCGATTTGAAATTGCTAAATTCCTCATCATCTTCTTCAAATTCTTTAGCTGACTTAACTGTTGCTGTTCAATCATCCAAAAAATTGCTATCTGTTGCAGCCAATTTTGATCCTAAGATCTCGCCGGTACGTTACCTTTCAATCCTCAATTATATATAATATATAAATATAATTTTGTATATTCATACTTTATTCTGGTTTAATAATGTTTCTAAATTGTACAGTAATTGTATTAGTTCATTGTTATTGTGTAGAATTGTGACTTGTGAGTTCATAATTTATGTTATATATAATTACTGTATTAAATTATTAAATTGAATTATGAATTTGTAACTAATTAATAATAATAATTTGTTAATAAAGGATGGAGCAGCAAAGAAAATAGAATTTCAATTCCAGAGTGTAACATTGAAACTGGAAAAAGCTTTAGCAAACTTCCCATATGATCATTTTGAGATCTCAGAGGAAGTTCAAGAACAAGTAAGAATTTGCTCATAATTATGTGCTTATCTTCCAAAATTTAAATAACTACAAGTCTTTTAATCTAAAACATATTTTGTATTAGGTTGATTTAGTGAGAGGTCTGTTGAAAAGAGCAACAGAACGATACAGTAAACCCGAAAATTCGAGCTTAGGTAGAGATCCTTATACTGTAGAAAACATAATTGTGATCAATCAACCACAACAACAAGAGGAAGAAACCAAGGTTGAAACTTTATTGAACAAAAGTGTTTCTAAAGTGAATAAACAGAATGAAATTGTTCATCAATTGGAACCTTCATCTGCATCATCTGTGACATCATCTTTATTAGATGAAACCAAGAAGTTGGATGCACCTTTGTTTCCGGTTGATTTCCTTTGCCCGATTTCTCTTGAACTAATGCGGGACCCTGTTATCGTCTCCACGGGACAGGTAGATCAAGATCTTCAAATAAATTCGTTTCTTTTGATCTTATACGTGTTTTTTGATGTTGAGATTTGTTGCAGACTTACGAGAGATCGTATATACAAAGATGGATCGATTGTGGGAACACAACATGTCCGAAAACTCAACAAAAGCTTCAAAACGTTACTCTAACGCCTAACTATGTGCTAAGAAGTTTAATTACACAATGGTGTATTACTAATAACATAGAGCAACCAAATTTACTAGCAAACAGAAGACTAAAAAGGAGTGACGGGTCGTTTCGTGATGTAAGTGAAGATATACAAGCCATTGAAATACTCGTGCGGAACCTTTCAAGCCCGTCAATCGAAGAACGAAGATCAACTTTATCCGAAATTCGATCATTATCGAAACGAAGCACCGATAATCGAATACTCTTAGCTGAAGCTGGAGCAATTCCAATTCTTGTTAATTTACTAACATCTGAAGATAATATCATACAAGAAAATGCAGTTACTTCGATTCTTAACCTTTCGATATACGAAAACAACAAAGGACTTATAATGCTAGCTAATGTGGTACCTTCGATTGTACAACTATTAAGAGTTGGATCAATGGAGACTAAAGAAAATGCGGCTGCAACCCTTTTTAGCTTATCACTTGCTAACGAGAATAAAATCATAATTGGTGCATCTGGTGCAATTTCTGAATTAGTTAATCTTCTTGAAAATGGAAGCAATCGAGGAAAAAAAGATGCTGCAACAGCTTTGTTTAATCTTTGCATTTATCAAGGAAATAAAGGGCGAGCTGTTCGATCAGGAATTATATCAGTTCTTCTTAAAATGTTGACCAATTCGAGTAGCGGTATGGTTGACGAATCGTTGACTATTCTTTCGGTTCTCGCTAGCCATCAAGAAGCAAAAGCAGCCATAGTTAGAGCTGGCACAATACCACTTTTGATTGACCTTACAAGAACAGGAGTTTCAAGAAACAAAGAAAACGCAACGTCGATCTTGCTTTCTTTGTGCAAAAGAGATAGTGAAAATCTTGAATGCATAAGTAGGCTTGGTGCAGTAATCCCATTAACGGAATTGGCGAAAAATGGGTCAGAACGAGCTAAACGAAAGGCGAAATCGTTGTTGGAGCTTCTTCAAAGGTCTCAACAAATTTAACATTCGGATTGAATAATAACCTGCTAATTTGTTTATTCAATTCAACTGATTCTTGATCTTCATACTCACCGAATTTTTTCTGAGTTTAAAGTGCGAGGGAAGAAGGTAATTCTTGATCCTGATTTGTATTTTTTTTTTTTTTTTTTTGATTGTGTTTATGAAATTCATTTGATACTGTTATTGTTTGTTTGATATATCCTTATGTGGATTATTGAGAATAACCTATGAACTGAATTTGTGACAAATTTTTAGGAATTAATTGGCAATTGTATATTTTTTTGGGTGTGATGTTAAAATGTATTCAAGCTCATTTGGCTTGTTTCGTTCATGTCATTGTTTTCCTTTTATCTAGTCTTTATTTTTTTGACTCGGTTGTAAACACAACCAACTGGGTCGAACTTACAGGCTGTACGTTATTAGCAAAACTATGTTGATGTACGTTATTTGTATTGATATTATCGTTCGACAACTTGGAATATTTCTAAGTTGTCTATTAATAGGAAAGTACAATTCATCCCAATATGTATCCGTCTATTTCTTTTAGTTATTTTCTTGCGAAAAAACTGAAATTAAAATCGTACCGATTCTTGAGGGAAGAGGTTAAACAAACCGTGAGCCTACCGAATGACAAAACAAACCCATTGACCAATGAAACCGTTCAAACTTACTTTCCAAATAAGCCACAAGATCACCGAGACTCCTAAACATACTAGAGAACGTATAAACCAAAACCATAGATTAACCTAACCCAAACCACACTACCACCTATGAAATCACCTCAAATTGCCGCCATATTCAAAACCCGCCGTCGGAAAACTCAAGAACACCCAACTTGAACCCAAAACCGCAACCTCTAAATCTCACGACACCACCACCTGATGTATCCGTCTAATATAAGTGATACTACATATACTATATATAACTAGACAAAATAGCTCGTGCATGTAGTACTTTGACTCGGTATCTTCAAAAACACAGCACCTTTGACTCGTGAAGTCCGGAGGGGGAACCATGACCGACCGCTTAGGACCCAAGATTATCAGAGGTCCAATTATATATATATATATATATATATATATATATATATATATATATATATATATATATATATATATATACATATACATAATCGGATATTTGAAAAGCAGTGAAACTAGAGAAACGCAACCGAAACATCAAAGGCAAAACACAATAGACCCAAAAACAACAATTAAAGGCCCGGGAAAAAAAAATCAAAGACCACTAGCATTTTAACAATGGCTAAAGAGCCTTATTTAAAATAATTTATATTATTCTTGAGGGCCTAAAGACCATTTTTTCACCTCGTTCTAGGTACATAAATTCTCCGAACCAGCCCCTAACCTTTGACCAACATTCCAAGCATACAATTCACATGAACAACAACAAGAGCTATCAATCAATTCATCATAAAAAAAACAAATCGGATATCGTTAAACATTAAGTTTACAATAACATATATTTAAACACAATATAACTACGTTGAGGTACGAAATTATCGTTAATGATAGTGTACCCCACCTTGAAATTTTAATCCCCGCTTCGTTAACGATCACTTACGAAGAAAATATCGAACATGGGGATTACGAAGCTAAGTCTTCATACGAAGTAAAGCCCATCATCGAAGCTAAGGTCCAACAACGAAGCTAAGTCCATCAACGAAGCTAAGTCCAGCAACGACGCAATCTAGTGCCTCGATAACCTCAGTCACGACTTGACTTAAAGGAAAGAAACATTATTGTTTTCCAAAAGTATAATAGACATTTTAAAAAAGTGTATGCTCTCTTTACATAGCTGCTTTGGGAACTGATGCTACATAGCATTAGGAACTGAATACAAAGCATCTTTAACTGCCTTGAGAACTGAATACGGAGTATCTTTCTAGGATTTCCTTGTCTTCTGATGACAGAGATACGAAATTGATTAGACACTAAAAGGAGTCATTCTCACAATATAAATAAGGAAGCATAACCTCTGAAAAGGGGACGCTCACATACTATCCATCACTCATACTTTCAAGTCATACTTGATAAGACACATACGACTCTCTATGTTGTATCTTCGTATCTTGGTGGCATAAAGTAAGATACATTCTTACTACCTTCGGGAAATCGCCAACAAGAACACACACATCACAAATGTCCTATTATACCTATGTGGTGTGAAGCAAGTTATCTTGCTACTTTCGGGAAATCGTCAACAAGAGTATAAACTACTCTCATTTACCCTTCTCATCTACACTTGTGTTTAGAGCCAACCGACATCATCTCTTCAACAAGAATACGTCGGAAAGTGCCCAAACAGTTAAACAATAAGGCTTTGTGATCATGTGTGTGAACATTATATTGGCTTCAGACGCTGATGACCACTTCAGTCCAAGATGCAGTAACTGGAAGGTCAAAACCTTACAAAAAACATGTTGAAGCGACACTTTATGACTCTTGAAACGGTGAAAGCCATGTTTTACTAGACTAAATATAATTTAAATTATTATAAAAAGATGTTGAAACTTAATTGAATGCCTAATTGGTTGGCTTGAAGCCACGATAATTTGACATATCAGATTGGTATATGGAATCGGACCAAGATGACAATTGATTAAAATATTAAATAAGTAATAATCGTTATAAGGATAACGATTGGAGCTTTTGATGTAATTCATTTGATTAAGGAGTTAGCTAGTGGCCTCGTTCTACAAATATATATTGTCGATTATATTTTTTATAATTACATCTTAAAGTTATTGTTAATGTAATTTAATGTTAATAAAGTCTAGATTGACAAGGCTTGTCAAATTTCAAGATCTTGAACGATTATTCTCGTTTTACACTAATTTCATTCCATATTTTATTCTAATGCCCACCTTAAATTCTTAAAATAATAAAACAAATCTATAATCTAGTGAAATGACCCGTGAAACCACATGTTTGTTTAAACGAAACAGTTTAATAATATGTTTTAGGTATTAAGTGAACGTAAATGTTAAAGTTATTTAGTTTAATGACCCGTAGAACCACATAGTCCGACTAAGAAACTCGTCAGCTGAACATTTCATCAAACACCTAAAATGCATATTAAACAATCCACATCCAATTATAAGAGATAATATTGGTTGTTATTTTATTTTAAAAGTGTAAATTAAAATATAAATGTAAGAATTAGTTTCCTTCTGCCTAACTTTATACATTCTCGTACTCAATTCAAAATAATTAATTAAAATTATGTAAAATTATTTAATTTTAATAATTAAAATAATTATTAATAAGATTTAATATTAATAATCAATGAATAAGATTTAATTTTAATTCAAAATTATTTAGATTAATGACATCACCCACCATGCTTAGATTTTTTTCTTTTTCTTTTTGATTTTTTCTTAACAAAGAAATTAGCCTAATAATGACATCATCATTTTAGCAATATAATAGAAACTATAGATAACAAATCGTAACAACTATACTGTAAATCAAATTAGAGTAAATCTTTATTTTTGAATGAGGTATATATATATACTAGTTTATAATTCGCATTGTTGCATGACTTAAATATGAGATAATGTTTTAAGTATGTTAAAATAATTTTCTTATTACACCTTTAGTAATAGTGATTTATTTAAGTATGCATGAAAATCAATTATAATTATAAGTTGCTATTGTTATTGAAGTATGTTAAGGGATAACACATGCGTGCAAAGGGTAAAAATTCATTATACTTGTGACGCTGCACTATGATTTTTTCTCTACTCGTCGGGCTCGGTGTACCCGTCAATAGCTTAATTTTTCAGCCATATTCACGACTCGCGAGTGAACCCGAATATTATAAAATTATACAAATAAACTAATCAAAAAAGTTAACGCAATAAAAACTAAAAAATATATGCAATAAGTTCAAAATGTAGTTAATATAGGGCAGTTAGCTTAAAAAGGTAACATAAAGTTAAATTTTCTCAAAAAATGAAATATCGCTTTTTTATTTGTCCACGTGTGACTTGTCAAGTTGTTCAGCAGTATGATAATTCATTATCTACTTGTGATCTATCAGTACGTAAAAAAAATATACCGACCCATATTGTATGGTAAAATTCTTTGAAAGCTTTGATGAATGATCGCAAATCCAAGAGATAATACATAGATGCAAATTCAGTTTTAACGAACGATTTAATGAAGATGCAAATTCAGTTTTAACGAATGATTTAATGAAGATGCAAATTTAGTTTTGATGCTTGATTTTATATGGATCCAAATTCAGTTTTCACGACAAATGATGATTTCGTGCTCATACCCCATTTTTAAGTTAACTGAATCGTTTTTCGTTTGTTGTGGGTCGTGATCATGGGAGTTATAGCATTGTATATGTCATCATTGTAAGTGTCGTCGGAGAATGTGCACAAAATTTCTGGTCATTTTGGTGACGTTCTTGCGGTTGTTAAATAAACTTCGTCTCTTGGTAATTTCGGGTCCCTATTCGCTTTCCTCAAGTCTAGTTTGGTGAAACACATACACGAAATTGTCGTAAAAGATCTCGACAGGCGTGTTGATTCTACACTTCAAGTGTGGGTTAACGAATTGGGTATGACAACGGATTTTCAGCGTTTGACCATGGATGGCTTCACCGGACTTTCTTGATGAGATGAATAGATCGGTAATACTAGGTGAGGACCCAGATACTTGTTGTTACGGACTTACGATGCTTTTGATCGGGTTGGGGCTGTTGCGGTGTGGACAGGCTCCGTGTGGTATTCTTCCCAATACGATTAGTTAAAAAAATGATCTAGATGTAGCTCGAGGGTGGTCAAAGGTGGGATTGGTGGTAATGAGGCTGATTTGGTGGCAGAGGACTCGGTGGCTCGTGATGATGGTGCGAAGGATAATATTGAATTTATATTGTTATTTTATTAACTGGATGCTAATAATCGTTTGACTATCTAGTTGAGACCAGTTCGTGACAAGGGTCACAGAACAGATTTGTTTATTTAATTTGAAATTGTTAGGACCACCTAATGATGTACGAAAGATATCAGATTAGTGTTAATTACCCGTGTGATATGAGGTATTATTTTATAACCCATTTATATACTTGTTTTTGGATTATTCCTCCAATTTTCCCAAATTAGAAACTCGTACCTAAACTTTAATCCTTTGAAACCCTAACTTGAATCTTGAAGTGGATTTGGATTAAATCAAGTTTAGAATCTGAATTCGTGTATAATCAGTGATCTTTAACAAGGTATGTGTATTGAATCCATGGCTTAATCTTGTTTTAATCTTAGTTTTGAGTCAAAATGGGTTTTAAGTTATTTTGGCTTGATTCTTGATGCTTATGTGTTAGAAATGCTTGATTAATGTTAGAAATATATTATGTAGTTGTTATATGATGTTTTTAAGTGAGTTTCGTGACCAGAACAAGCAAAAATCAAGATTTGGGCTCAAAAACCCGAAAACTGCGTGATGGTGCTGTTCTTCAGCTCCCACACAAATGAAATCTCAACCGTACGATTGACCACGCGGTTGAGGTCTCAACCATGCGGTTGAGGGCTCAACCGTACGGTTGAGGGCTCAACCTTGTCAGCCCATACTTAATGACATTTCAGCATTTTGTAAAATTTGTTTTGGTCGTAACTTTCAAACAGTAACTCCATTTTTGATGAATCAAATATCTTTGGAATCCTAATGAAGAATAATTTTCATTGGTAAACTTTTAAGAAGCTATATAAAACTCTATTTGGATCGAAAAAGAGGTTTTAGCCTTTATGTCTTGTTTTGCACTCACTTGTATGAAAATATTGATTGAGGTCATGATGTAGACTTATTAAATTATGAATATATGATGTTATGAGTTAGTTTATAAAATGAATTGATTATGTTATTGATTGAGATACGATTACTGACTTGGATTTGTATAGATAGCGGGGCAGAGGTGAAGACTCAGTGATATTAGACAACTGAGTTCTGCTCGTATCGGTGAATGGGATAATCTAGTAGTTAAGGTGTAGAGTGGCATGATCTAGACCGTTGACCTAGGTGTTATGATTTGAACCCGTTGCTGTTGTGTGATGTTGACGGCGCTTGTTGGACCAATGTTTCTTTTGATCACGTTGAGAGGGAACAACCTTGCTTTTGATCATGTTGGGCTCATTGATGTTGTATGAGTAGTATAAGTCTGAATGACGTATAAGTCTGAATGACATGTTCGTCAAGTGTGGAATACTTATACTAGTGATACAGGGTTCTGCGCTTTCGGTAGACTCTAGTCTGATTAAATAGGGTCGTAGGCTCGGCCAGGCGTCTGAGTCTCTCATGGTTGCTTTCTAATACCCAGGGTTACTTTCGATTACCTACGGTTGCTTTGAATTGACCGTTGCTTTTGACTATTTACGGTTTTTTTGGATGACCGTTGCTTTTGATTACTTAGGGTTGCTTTGGATTAACCTTGTGATATGGACTGTTGTATGCTTTTAAGACCGCTCGCTTTTGTTGATTTATGCTTTAGAGACTGTATGCTTTTGTGATCAATTACTTTTGTATCATGATGCTTTGGTAGTCTGTATGAATGAGATGTTGATGTCGGATCTAGTGATTGTAATTGTATGCTTTAGCTGTTAGATTATCTTATTCTCTTAGCTTTGTGCTAACCCCACCACCCACCCCCTTACAGTTTGTAGATCTTTCGCATGCCAGGATTTGGGGGGAAGATGGTCGGGTTTGGTTATGTTTGACGAGGCTGAAACTCTGATGTCATTTTATAAAATTAAGGAAACTATTTGTTGAAAGTAACACCAGTCGTTAAGTAATAATGTGACCTTTATGGATTTTTTTATAATCTCCTTTTAATGTATATAAGGATATTTTCGTAATTAAGACTTCCGTTGTGAATAAATAAAAAGGGTTTTACAAATATGGAGGTAAAGTTTTCGGTGGTTCGAGATCAAGGTGAGGTTGATGATGGTACGATTGGGGTTGCTTCTGTTTGTTTTGATGTGAATCGATCCGGACGAAGTTTGGATGAAGCGGAACTTGTCGTGAATTCAAAAGAGCAACATGTTATTTCTGATCTATATGTATCCATGCATTTAGACAAGGGTGGTGTCAGGATGGTTCAAAAAAAATTTCGTGGGTTGGGAAAGGCTGCTTAAAAATCTTGCCGGATCGAGTGGGACAATTTGACTAAAGGTAAAACATTGTGTAACGACCCGTCAAAATCGCTATTGACGCGGTACGTTATTCATTGATTCCATAGTGAGGTTTTAACCTCTACATGATACGTTTTAATAAAAATATTGCATTCATTAAAATAAGTGACTTTCTAAACATAGAAAGTTATAAACATGTGGGCGATTACTTAAGTATAAGTAAATCCCCGAAAATACATAAGTCTTTATCTTACAGGTTGATATCACCGTCAAATTATTTTATTACACAACGTAGTTTTGTTTCGAATGCAATAAACTTTATACAAAGCATGAGAGACTCCATGCAGGCAACAAGCACATCACAGCGGAAGCAGTCTAAGGACATGAGAATAAAACATGCTAAAAAGGTCAACACGAATGTTGGTGAGTTATAGGTTTAATTGCTCGAGTCATAAGTATATAAAGATGGACAACAAGATTTCATCAAAAGTTTATCAATAGATTCTACGTAACAGAGCACCCTGGTAACTAAACTTAACGCTATAATAATAATTACCCTATTCGTTTTAATACACGCAAACCAACGTGTCGTAAACTCAAATAACATACGTCCGTTAAAAGGCTAGCGCTACTAGCTCGGACGGGGATGTCAAGCCTTATGGATCCATATACAATTATTCGCGCCCACCAGTCCACATCCTACGTACTGGCAGCTACTAGTTACCAAAGCTAAGGGATTTTCGGTTTAGGTCAGTGTAGAATTAAGTATGTACTTGTGTCCATTGGTATAAAATAAAGTGCATGTATTCTCAGTCCAAAAATATTTAGAGCATTTAAAAATGGATCTATAAACTCACGGTTCAATATTGAGATTCAATATTGTAGGCAAATTGCGTAGACGTAATGATAGTGGATGATTGTATGGTTGGTCTTGGATTCACGAACAATACCCCGAACAATATTTTCTTAGTTTTAAAACGGTTTGAAACCCGAATTAAAAACACCTGCGTATATACCTTATTATTATTAAACTTAAATTATAAATTATAAATTATAAATATAAATATAATTGTATGCAGAAAGATAGAGAGATATGAAATTGTGTAAAAACTCGAGCAGCACCCTTGGCTTTTATAGGCCATTTGTGAGACAGACGGCTCCGCTATCGCGAACAGTTTATGCCTTACAGCTCCGCGATCGCGAAGATGCGCATTTCCAGCTCAGAGATTTTTGTTCACTAGCTTGTCGACATAATATAATAATTATATATATAATTTATAATTTATATTAATTAATTATATATTATATTATATTCTCGTGCATAGTTGACTTGTAACCTTAGCTCCGTTGTCTTGTACGTTGATGCCCGGTTTATGTCCCGATTCTGGTTTTTCGAACGTCCTTTCGTACGCTTAGAAAACTTGTACTTTACGTTTCGTGATAAGTACCTTTATCAATAATTAGACTTATTTGCCAGTAAATTATCTTATTTGAAATGTAACTTATAGATTTTAGTATTTTGGTCATTTGCTTCTTTAAATCGTATAGAGATTTGGTGTAAATTAGTCGAAATTTTCCGGGTCATCACAGTACCTCCCCGTTAAAGAAAATTTTGTCCCGAAATTTTGAGTAGTACCTGTTTTATGAGTGATATCAGTGAACAATTGTGGATACTTTTGCTTCATTTGATCTTCACGTTCTCAAGTAAACTCGGGTGTCACACCCTCAAATAGGGCCAGGGGTATTTGTGACTATTCATATCATAACACAGTTGTATAAACGAGAACGACTCTATATGAGACGTTTTGAATAAAACCTTTATTAATAAAACAGCGGAAGTATTAAGAGTGTTTACATCAAATCCAAACTGGAATAGTAATAGTTTTAAAATGCAAAGTAAATGTAATGAAATGAAGACTCCATGCAGCAGCATTCAATTCATCAAGTAGCAGTCATAGCAATCATCTTAATCGTCACCTGAGACAAAACATGCTTAAAGTGCCAACCAAAAAGGTTGAGTGAAGTTCATAGATTTATATAATATGCATTAGACTACAAGATTTAATTTAAAGTTGATTGATACCAAATATATCAATCTAAAAGTGTTGTTGTAGTTTGTAATATCGCGACTAAACAATAGTTACCTCGTGACACCTTGTACAGTCAGTGTCGTTGAATCATTATTATGTAACCAAAGACCAACGGTCAAATGGTTAGAGACGTTACTCTCAATAGGCCTACTCACAATAATTAAGTTTGCATTATACCAAGCAATTAACGATATTACAGTGAGGATTTGCATGACAAAGCAAGACAGCATAATAACATTTGAGTATTTGTGTCTAAACGTAAAATAGTTATAAAGCAAGCATGTGTCTCACCCCAAAAGTTATAAACAGTTAAGTAAACAGTAAAAGTGAGGCTATGAAAATTACCTTAAATTAGCACACCGAGGATTTCACTAGGAAGTAGCTGTAATTGAAGCCACCCGTCAAGAAAGTTTGATGATCAAAAATAAATCCAATACGTTTATTTGTTCGTGAAATATTTACTCCCAAATATTTTACGAAAGTATAATATTAATTGTATATTAGAAATCGCGCGTATAGGAATACGACACTTTAAATATTTTACTTATACAATAAATATATTATGATAGTTTGAATATATAAGTTTTTATATTATTATTTACCAATCTTTAATTTATAATAATATTTGATTAATACTTATATTATATATATATATATATATATATATATATATATATATATATATATATTGAATTTGTTTTTATTAAACATATAAATTGTAAATAAATATAAATAATGTTCAAAAATTCATACAAATTAGTAAAAATATTCTAGAATGTATTTAGGTATTTTATAAGTAATATAATATGTTTATGACAATTTTTAATAATTAAAATCGATTTATTCAATTTTATTATGTTTCGCATGAATATAATAATAAATAAATTATAAATTTGATTTAAATACACATAAAAATTATAAAAAAATTATTTTTGATCAGAATAATATCATATTAAGGTTAAGAAACTTGTAAAAATATTTGTTTGATTTTTATTTAATTATTACATATATACTTCGTATATACACATATATATTCAATAATTCATTTTAATTTCTTAATAATTATAAATCCTATTATAATTAAAACAAAAATTTTAAACATGTTTTCTTACTCAATATTAATTGTGGAATAATTATATTAATTATAACATGGTATTTATTTTTATTTCAATTACATATAATTTATATCATTATTTACATGTTTCGGAAAAAAATAATCAACCGAAATAAATAAAAAAATAAAAAGAAAGAAAAGAATACTTACAATAAGTAGTTCTTCAAAGAGAGAAATGAAGGTTTAAGGTGCAAGTTCAAATGAAGAAATGATGGGCTATTTATACTTGAAAAATTAGGTAAAAAGAATAAAATAATTAAAAGAAATAAAAAGAAAAAATATTTTAAGTCTTAGTTGGTTTGATAATGGGATTTAAAAAATTAAAAGTATTAAATTTTAGGTCATGAAATAAAATAACAAAAGTATTTTTCCATTAACATTTTAAAATAAAAAGCAAAAGTAGTTTATTACTTTATATAAAAAATAAACATATTCTTTTTATAAAAAAAATGGGCCGTCCCTTTTTTTAATTTTATATATTATTATTATTATTTTTTTATGAGAATCTTGATCCAAATTTTTATTTGTCATTTTTTATTTTTATATATATATATATACCGAAATATATATATATATATATATATATATATATATATATATATATATATATATATATATATATATATATATATATATATATATATATATATATTTGTTTTTTTTGTTTTTTATATATATTTATAATTTAATCCTAATCATTTTTAATATTTCAAGTTTTATAATTTATATATTGGACATTAAATACTAATTATAAAGTTAATTATTTAACTTTATATATAGTTTTGTACCGGGTTTTTATATACTTTCATATAATATTAATAGGTAATATAATTTACTTAATATTAAGGTTGGGGTTTGAGTTATCGACTGAAAATTCATCATCCGGTCAACGTTTATTAAATAATCATCGATTGAGTTTTAATAACAACCATAACGTTAGGGGTAAAATAGTTAATTCAAAGTGAAAAAGTGAGGGTTGTTATAGTACCTCCCCGTTAAAGAAAACTTCGTCCCGAAGTTTTAGGTAAATTTCTCGATTGCATCAGCGTTTGAGAAAAGATGGGGATATTTCCGCCTCATTTGGTCTTCACGTTCCCAGGTATACTCGGGGCCACGTCGTGAATTCCAACGGATCTTAACAATAGGTATGGTGCTTTGTTTCAAGCATTTAGCAGATCGGTCCATGACCTCTACGGGTTCCTCTATGAAGTGCATTTATCATCAATGCGAATGTCATCCAAAGGAATAACGAGAGTGTCATCAGTGAGACACTTTTTAAGATTCGAGACATGAAATACGTCGTGTACGCTGCTAAGTTCAGCAGGTAGTTCTAATCGATAAGCCACGGGTTCGATCCTTTTAATAATCTTGAAGGGTCCAACAAAACGCGGACTTAGTTTGCTTCGTTTACCAAAACGAACGACGCCTTTTCAAGGGGATACTTTCAACATGACTTTGTCACCAACTTGGAATTCCAAATCTTTCCGACGTTTATTAGCATAGCTCTTCTGTCGGCTGCGGGCAGTTTCTAATCATTTCTTAGTCTGAACGATCCTTTCGGTTGTCTCGTGTATGATTTCAGGACCGGTTAACTGTCTGTCCTCTAATTCATCCCAACATAAAGGTGATCTACATTTTCGCCCATATAAAGCTTCAAAAGGAGTAGCCTTAATACTTGAATGATAGCTGTTGTTGTAAGAAAACTCGACCAAAGGTAAATGTTTATCCCAACCTTTGCCGAAATCAATAATGCACACACGAAGAATATCTTCCAACGTTTGAATGGTTCGTTCACTTTGACCATCGGTTTGCGGTTGATAAGCAGTACTCATGTCGAGTTGAGTTCCAAGAGCAGTTTGTAAGGATTTCCAGAATCTGGAAGTGAATCTATTGTCGTGATCGGATATGATTGAAATAGGAACACCATGACGAGAGACAATTTCCTTAATATAAAGTTGTGACAATCTCTCCATTTTGTCGGTTTCCTTGATCGGTAAGAACTGAGCTGATTTAGTAAGGCGATCAACTATGACCCAAATAGTATCATTGCCACTAGAAGTCTTGGGTAATTTAGTAATGAAGTCCATAGTGATACCTTCCCATTTCCACTGTGGGATTTCTGGTTGTTGAAGTAAGCCAGACGGTTTCTGATGTTCGGCTTTAACCTTCAAACAAGTTAGACACTTGCTCACATATTCAGCAACGTCTGATTTCAGATGAGGCCACCAATAAAATTCTTTCACATCATGATACATTTTACTAAAGCCTGAGTGAATAGAATACCTAGTCTTATGTGCTTCATCCAAGACTAGTTTACGTAGATTTCCGAAGTATGGAACCCAGATTCGGTTATTGAAATACCGCATTATGTTTTTCTTAGTTTCCAATTGTCGTACGAGACCTCCAAGTCCCTTAAGTTTGACATTTTCTTCTTTCAATGCTTCTAGTTGCGCATCGCGAATTCGAGTTGTAAGATTAGTCTTAATGACCATATTTAGAGCTCGAACTCGAATAGGTTTTTCTCGTTCCTTGCGACTTAGGGCATCGGAATCGGAATTCCCTTTTTCGAGGTGATAGTTGAGTTCACAATCATAATCGTTTAATAATTCAATCCATCTTCGTTGCCTCGTATTCAGCTGTTTTTGATCAAAGATGTGTTGGAGACTTTTGTGATCGGTAAGTACCATGAATTTAGTTCCATATAGATAATGTCTCCACAATTTTAAAGCAAATACCACAGCTCTTAATTCCAGGTCATGTGTGGTATAGTTCTTTTAATGGTTCTTAAGTTTTCTAGATGCATAGGCAATAACTTTTTGTCGTTGCATCAATACAAAACCAAAACCTTGATTCGAGGCATCATAGTAGACAATGAAATCGTCGTTTCCCTCGGGAAGTGATAAGATCGGGGCTGTAGTCAATTTTTCTTTTAGAACCTTAAATGCAGATTCTTGTTCACTTGACCATTCGAATTTCTTCCCCTTGTGGGTTAATTTAGTGAGAGGTTTAGCAAGAATGGAAAATCCTTCAATGAACCTTCGATAATAACCAGCAAGTCCCAAGAATTGGCGAATTTGTTTCGCACTCTTAGGCGCTTCCCAGTTTTGAATAGCAGTGATTTTTGCTGGATCAACATGTATTCCTTCGCTATTAACTACATGTTCGAGAAATTGAACTGTTCGTAACCAGAATTCACACTTGGAGAACTTGGCATACAGTTGCTCATTCTTTAGTAATTCTAAGATCAAACGTAAATGTCATTCATGTTCTTGCTCGTTCTTGAAATAGATTAAGATGTCATCTATGAAAACAATCACAAACTTGTCAATATAGGGTTTGCATACACGGTTCATAAGATCCATGAATACAACAGGTGCATTGGTTAAACCAAAAGGCATGACAAGAAATTCATAGTGTCCATAACGAGTTCGAAAAGCAGTCTTAGAAACATCAGCTTCCTTGACCCTCAACTGACGATAACCCGACCTGAGATCAATTTTTTAGTAAATACTTGACCCTTGAAACTGGTTAAATAGGTCATCAATATGTGGAAGTGGATAACGGTTCTTGATGGTTAACTTGTTGAGTTTCCGGTAATCAATAAACATCCTCAACGTACCATCTTTCTTTTTGACTAAAAGAACGGTTGCTCCCCATGGAGACGAGCTAGGACGAATGATTCCTTTCTCTAAGAATTCTTGTAGCTGAATGGATAATTCCTTCATTTCAGATGGAGCTAATCGGAATGGTGCCTTTGCAACAGGTGCAGCACCGGGAGTTAAATAAATTTGAAACTCGACTTGTCTTTGAGGTGGAAGACCAGGGAGTTCCTCAGGAAAAACTTCAGGAAATTCTCTAACCACAGGAACATCTTCAATTCATTTCTCTTCCAGTTTGACTTCCTTAACATTAGCCAAGATGGTTTGATATCCTTTCATCACGTACTTTCGGGTTTTGATGCATGATATAATGTTGAGTTTACAACCACTCTTCTCTCCTTGTACGACTAAGGTTTCTCCATTTTTGAGAGGTATATTAATAGTCTTATCATAACACATTATTCCCGCTCTTAATGGTCTCAATCAATTCATTCCTACAACTACATCAAAGCTTCCTAACTCGACTGGCAATAAGTCAATCTTAAAGAGTTTATCGACTAAGCTTAAGTCACAGTTTTTTTAAATTTTGTCTACTTTCATAACCTTCCCGTTTGCTACTTCTACGAGGCACTTAGCATTTAGGGCACTTGGTTTTTAAGCAAATAAAGTACAGAAATCAGTAGACTCGTAACTTCTATCAGCACCAGTATCGAATAAAACAGTAGCATAGTAATTGTTAATAAGAAACGTACCCGTTATAACTTCATCATCCTCATGGGCTTCTCCGGTAGTCATGACAAATGCTCTTCCCTTAGCATTACCAGTTATTGCAGTATTGTTCTTAGGATAGTTGTTTTTGTAATGCCCCTTTTCCCCACAACCGAAACAAGTAGGCACGGTTGGGGTTGTATTTGTAGCAGGCAGAGCAACTTTACAATTCTTGGTCGAGTGACCAATCTTCTTACACCTTCCGCACTCAGCAGTGCACAACCCATGATGATGCCTATCACAGCGCTTACATAGCGGCTTTGTTCCAATATAACCACTTTTTGTAGTATCACCAACCTTTTTGTTTGAATTCTGACCTGAACCTTGAGTAGGCTCAAACTTTCTTTTGTTATCAGTAGCCTTCACTTCAGTTTGTTTTTCTTTGGCATTTCTTGTTGCAGCCATAACTAGATTTTGGGTCATCAACATCGTAGCCTTAATGGTTTCTTTACCAGCAGATATAACATTCCCCTGAATCTGAGGAGGAAGACCGATGATATACTTTTCAATCTTCTTGCTCTCAGGAGTAACCATACTAGGGCATAGAGCAGGTAGCTCCAGAAATCGATTGTTGTATTCCTCAACTTCAAGATTTTTCATTCTTAACTCCCAGAATTCGACTTCAAATTTCTGGACTTGATTCTAGGACAATACTTGCCAGCCAGCATGGTTTATAATGTTTTCCAGGGTATGGCTAGGGCAGCAGTCCATCCAACTGTACCAGCATATGCAGTCCACCAAGTTAAAGCTCCACCAGATAGAGTTCCAGTAGCATACTTGACCTTGTCAGCTTCACCGCAGTTACACAGACAAAACACAGATTCGGTCTTTTCAAACCAGCGGTTTAGTTCAATTGGTCCTTCGGTTCCTTTATAGCTTGGTGGCTTTCAATTCATAAATTCTTTGTGTGAGCATGAGTTAGGAGGGTTTCAGTTTCCGTTATTGTTGTTTTGATTATTGTTGTTGCCTTGAGCAGCAGCAAGGAGTTATTGAAATTGTTCATTTGTGAGAGTAACGTTAGAAGAGTTGGTATTTTCATTTGGTTGTAGTTCTCCAGCCATTGTTTATTCAATACATAATTACAGTATTAGTTGAAGAGTTATGGTGCGAATAAGCTTGCAAAGTAACAACACTCAAATGGATAATAAAAAGGTAGTATAGGTTAGTTAGTGATAATGATGGTGAAGCAAGTGGGAAATTAGGTGTGCGGACAGATCCTTTTAGCATCGGATCTTTCGATGTCCGAAACGATGATTGGGTGATGACTAGACATCTTAGGAAAAGGAGAAAGAATACTAGGTAGATTTTAAGGCATGGTGTAAAGGCAAGATATAAGGGATGCATAGTAAGGCAAGCATAGAGATGATAGCAATTAATACTAAGGCAAGAATATAGACAAATAAGAAAGGCACTTAAACTAAGACAGGAAAGGTTATAGTCCTAAAGATTGCTAAGGTACCTAACTAGCACATAAGGCACACATAAAATGCAATCATGGTTCTCTACAACAGCCTGGGCTCTGATACCACTCTGATTTAAATACATATAAAAATTTATTTTTGATCAGAATAATATCATATTAAGGTTAAGAAACCTGTAAAAATATTTGTTTTATTTTTATCTAATTATTACATACATACTTCACATATACACATATATATTCAATAATTCATTTTAATTGCTTAATAATTATAAATCCTATTATAATTAAAAAAATTATAACATGTTTTCATACTCAATATTAATTGTGGAATAATTATAGTAATTATAACATGGTATTTATTTTTATTTCAATTACATATAATTTATAACATTATTTACATATTTCGGAAAAAAAATAATCAACCGAAATAAATAAAAAAATAAAAAGAAAGAAAAGAATACTTACAAGAAGTAGTTCTTCAAAGAGAGAAATGAAGGTTTAAGGTGCAAGTTTAAATGAAGAAATGATGTGCTATTTATACTTGAAAAAATTAGGTAAAAAGAATAAAATAATTAAAAGAAATAAAAAGAAAAAATATTTTAAGTCTTAGTTGGTTTGATAATGGGATTTTAAAAATTAAAAGTATTAAATTTTAGGTCATGTAATAAAATAACAAAAGTATTTTTCCATTAACATTTTAAAATAAAAAGCAAACGTAGTTTATTACTTTATATAAAAAAATAAACATATTCCTTTTATAAAAAAATAGGCCGTCCTTTTTTTTTAATTTTATATATTATTATTATTTTTTATTTATGAGAAGCTTGATCCAAATATTTATTTGTCATTTTTTTATTTGTATATATATATATATATATATATATATATATATATACCGAAATATACATGTATATACATTTGTTTTTGTTTTTTTATATATATTTATAATTTAATCCTAATTATTTTTAATATTTCAAGTTTTATAATTTATATATTGGACATTATATACTAATTATTTAATTATTTAACTTTATATATAGTTTCGTACCGGGTTTTTATATACTTTCATATAATATTAATAGTTAATATAATTTACTTAATATTAAGGTTAGGGTTTGAGTTATCGACTGAAAATTCATCATCCGGTCAACGTTCATTAAATAATCATCGATTGCGTTTTAATAACAACCCTAATGTTAGGGGTAAAATAGTTAATTTAAAGTGAAAAAGTGAGGGTTGTTATATCGGGTCCTCTTCTAGCTTTGTTTTAATTGTTTGACCTCACGGTCCATGATTTCAATAGGTTCTACGATAAAATGGAGTTTATCATTGATTCGTATTTCGTCAAGAGGAATTACGACATCCTCTTCAGCTAAACATTTTTTCAAATTTGACACGTGAAATGTGTTGTGAACACCACTAAGTTCTTGCGGTAGCTTTAATCGATAAGCAACTGATTTAATTCTTTCGGTGATTTCAAAGGGTCCTACGTACCTAGGACTTAGCTTACCTCGTTTACCGAATTGTACAACGCCTTTCCAGGGTGACACTTTCAACATGACTTTGTCGCCCACTTGAAATTCTAGCGATTTTCTTCTTACATCAGCATAACTCTTTTGACGACTCATAGCCGTTTTCAATCGCTGTTGTATTTGAATGATCTTTTCGGTGGTTTCATGAATAATTTCTGGTCCAGTAAGTTATCTTTCTCCTACTTCACTCCAACAAATAGGAGATCTGCACTTTCTACCGTAAAGTGCTTCAAATGGCACTGCGTTGATGCTCGTATGATAGCTGTTATTGTATAAGAATTCTTCCAAGGGTAAGTGTTGATCCCAACTGGTTCCAAAGTTAATCATGCATGCCCGTAACATGTCTTCCAATGTTTGTATTGTTCTTTCACTTTGACCATCTGTCTGCGGGTGATAAGCGGTGCTCATATCTAATCGAGTTCCCAATGCTTTTTGTAATGACTGTCAAAAATGTGATATGATTCGGGTGTCGCGATCAGATATGATGGAAATAGGTACACCATGCCTGGAAACTACTTCAAATATAAGCGTGCTAATTTCTCCATACTGTTTGTCTCCTTTATTGGTAGAAAATGAGCTGATTTAGTGAGGCGATCAACTATCACCCAAATAGTATCATGACTACCTGCAGTCCTTGGTAATTTCGTAATGAAATCCATGGTTATTCTTTCCAATTTCCACTGAGTAATTTCTGGTTGTTGTAGTAATCCTGACAGCTTTTGGTGCTCAGCTTTGACCTTCGAACATGTCAAACATTTGCTTACATAAGTAGCAATTTCTGTCTTCATATTAGGCCACCAATAGAACTTCTTGAGACCGTGGTACATCTTCCCATTTCTCGGGTGAATTGAGTACCTCGTTTTGTGTGCTTCATCCAGTACTAGTTGCCTTAGGTTACCATGCTTTGGTACCCATATTGTGACGATCCTTCCAAATCCCTTTGGACGAATACATCATTCATTGATTTCATAGTGAGGTTTTGACCTCTATATGATACGTTTTGTAAATATTGCATTCTTTTGAAAAGGCACACCATAAATGAATATATAAATCCAAGGTTTTCAATGTCTGATGATTTCTACGTATAGACAATCACCGTATATAATAGTTTACAATACTACATCCGTTGACAATGCAGTCAAAATAAGATACATGGTGATGATTTTGTGAATGCAAAGTTTTCTTGAATAAAGCATCTATGACTCCATGCACATAGCTTGTATAACGTATAAACAAACAGTGGAAGACTTCTAGAAACCTGAGAATAAACATGTTTAAAAGTGTCAACATAAAGGTTGGTGAGTTCATAGTTTTAATGTTGCGCATAATCTGTATATAAAAGTGGATCACAAGATTTCAGTTGTTCTATCCAGAAACGTTTATCAAAATATCCTACGAAATTGAGCACCCTGGTAACTAAACTTAACGTATAAATATTTTATACCCTTTGTATAATCATCTTAATAATACACGCAAACCAACGTGTACGCTTCTCAAATAGCATACGTCCGTTAAAAGGCTAGTGCTCTAGCTCGGACGGGGATATCAAGCCTTATGGATCCATATACTACTACTCGCGCCCACCAGTTCTTATAACTGGCAGTTACTAGTTTCCAAAGCTAAGGGATTTTCGGTTCAAACTCAGTGTAGAATTTAGTATGTACTTGTATCCATTGCATTTAAAATAAAGTGCATGTATTCTCAGCTCAAAAATATATATTGCAAAAGCAATTAAAAAGGGAGCAAATAAAACTCACCTTATCAGCACATAAGGTCATTTACCAAAAAGTGACCGAAACTCGGAATGCAAAATTAACCGTAGATCTCAACCTATAGAACATATGTTGATCAATACATGTCTAATAAGCTAGGTTGGGTCATAGTGTATCACAATCCTAATGCTCGATATTGACATACAAAAGTTATCAAAAGTCATTTCAAAAGGTCAACCTGACCCAATATGATCTTTTAAAATCTATACTATAGTTTGAATGATCATGGTAATTGAAAATAGTTTAACATTTCACATGGTTTCCCAATTCTTGAATAATTAAACTATAGTTTTATAAAGCTTTAAAATATGATAAAACAGTCAATTTTGACAATTGTTCAACAAATCGAGACGTGCCTTATATAGAAATTCTGATAATGCTAAAAACGAACATATATTTCATAGCATTATTCCTCAAGAAAGACAAGCTTTTAGTTGCAATTGTTCTATTTACAAGTGATATTCGTTTAAATAATAAAAGGTGAAGACAAAAGACAGATTCGATGAATTGAAGACGCAAACGACCAAAAAGCTCAAAAGTACAAAAGACAATAAAAAAGGTTCCAATTATTGATAAGAAACGTCTCGAAATTACAAGAGTACAAGATTCAAAACGCAAAGTACAAAATATAAAATTGTACGCAAGGACGTTCGAAAATCCGGAACCGGGACCAGAGTCAACTCTTAACGCTCGACGCAACGGACTAAAAATTACAAGTTAACTATGTATATAAATATAATATAATATATAATTAATTATATTAATTATATATATATTATATTTATAAATAAAAAACCGTCGGCAGAGAAAAACTCCAAGGACTGAGCTGTAAAAGTAACCTCCGCGACTCGCGGAGTTTGAAGAGGTTTTAACCGCGAGTCGCGGAGCCCCAAATTTGAAAACTGCCTATAAAGCCAACCGAATTCTGATCAAAAACCATCATCTTTTTCTTCTCTTATCATACGTAAAATTTATATATATATATATATAATTTATATTTTAATTTTAATTTTAATTCTAATAATAAGGGTATGTTAGCGAATGTTGTAAGGGTGTAAGTCGAAATTCTGTCCGTGTAACGCTACGCTATTTTTAATCATTGTAAGTTATGTTCAACCTTTTTATATTAATGTCTCGTAGCTAAGTTATTATTATGCTTATTTAAAACGAAGTAATCATGATGTTGGGCTAATTACTAAAATTGGGTAATTGGGCTTTGTACCATAATTGGGGTTTGGACAAAAGAACGACACTTGTGGAAATTAGACTATGGGCTATTAATGGGCTTTATATTTGTTTAACTAAATGGAAGTTTGTTAATGTTAATATAAAGATTTACAATTGGGCGTCCCTATAAATTACCATATACACTCAATCGAACACGATGGGCGGGGTATTTATATGTACGAATAATCGTTCATTTAACCGGACACGGGAATGGATTAATAGCCACTAGAATAATTAAAACAGGGGTGAAATTACATTCAAGGGTAATTGGTGTAATTGTTAACAAAGTAGTAAAACCTTGGTTTACACGCAGTCGATAACCTGGTGTATTCATTAAACAAAGTATTAAAACCTTGTTACAATTCGAATCCCCAATTAGTTGGAATATTTAACTTCGGGTATAAGAATAATTTGATGAGGACACTCGCACTTTATATTTATGACTGATGGACTGTTATGGACAAAAACCAGACGGACAGATTAAATAATCCAGGACAAAGGACAATTAACCCATGGGCATAAAACTAAAATCAACACGTCAAACATCATGATTACGGAAGTTTAAATAAGCATAATTCTTTTATTTCATATTTAATTTCCTTTATTTTATATTTAATTGCACTTCTAATTATCGCACTTTTATTTATTGTTGTTTAATCGCACTTTTAATTATCGTACTTTTTAATTATCGCAAGTTTATCGCACTTTTATTATTCGCAATTTCATTATCGTTATTTACTTTACGCTTTAAATTAAGTTTTTTATTTATTTAATATTTTACATTAGGTTTTAACTGTGACTAAAGTTTTAAAATCGACAAACCGGTCATTAAACGGTAAAAACCCCCCCTTATAATAATAATATTACTTATATATATATTTGTATTTTTAATAAAAGTAAACTAATATAGCGTTGAGCTTTGTTTAAAGATTTCCCTGTGGAACGAACCGGACTTACTAAAAACTACACTACTGTACGATTAGGTACACTGCCTATAAGTGTTGTAGCAAGGTTTAAGTATATCCATTCTATAAATAAATAAATATCTTGTGTAAAATTGTATCGTATTTAATAGTGTTTTCTGCTAAAATTAATAACTATTTTATATACACCTCGCATAACATCAAGTATTTTTGGCGCCGCTGCCGGGGACTATCTTAAAAGCCGGAAGCGCAACGCTAATATAAAAAAAAAAAAAAGATTTTTTGTTTACTTTTATTAAAATTCGTTTTGTAAAAATACGTTTTAAATATTCGAAAAATATAAAAAGAAAAACAAAAATATAAGTATTTTTAAGATTTTGTTAAATATTTAAGTTTTATAAGTTTCTTTATTTTTATTTTAGTTTATAAAAATATAAGCTTTATTAACTATCTTTTATTTATAGAAAAGAATTAAAAACAGAAAATAAAAAAAAAAAAAATAAAGAAAAAACGCGTCGATTCAAACTGTGCCAGAATTGAAATTCTGAACCCCGCGACTCGCGGGGTTTTCTTCATTAATTACCGCAACTCGCGGAGGGTATCTGACAGGCGACAGGAAGCCCTAATTCAGCATTAATTACGGTTTATTATTAATTATAATTATTATTTAAACCTAATTATTATTATTATTATTATTATTAGTTTTATTTTTATTTTTACTTTTTATTTAATTTATGTATTTAGTATTAATTAGTTTTATTAAATTGTAAAATTAGTAGTTTTATTAAAAAAAATAATATAAAAATAATATTTTTATAAAAATTGTACTTTTTACAACTTTTTGTATATTTTTATATTTTGTCTCTTTTTAATCGTTGTAGCGTAATATTTGTATTTTTAGCTCATATTTAATTTTAAACTTAGTTTTTGCTATAGTTATTTTTACTCTTAGATTTTTAGGCTTTGCCGTAGAATTCCTTAAGTGCTTTTTCTTTAGACTAAGATTTAGGTGCTTTAGAATTTTGCGACGCCTTTTTAAGTTTTAGTTTCTTTTTAAGTTATTTCCATTTGGGATTTAGTTTTTCCTTGTAAGCTTTAATATTTTTAGACCTTTTACTATGTACCAATTATCATTCCAATTAGTAATATCAATTTGCGATTATAATTTTAAGTTAGTTGTAGTAATAAGGTTAGGTTAGTCAAGTATTTTTAAGTTTTTATAAGTTTCTTTTATTTTTCCGTCACCTTTTATTTTTCAACCATTTTTTCTTTTTCAACCTTTTTCGACGAACTCTTTTTCTCTCTTATTTCTCGCCATTCTAGTTTTTAGGACTTAGAATTTTTTCTACTTCTTATCTAAATTTCTTAAAATTACGAAAATTTATTTTAAGTGGTTAAATTAATAGACATCAAAATTTTCTAGTTCGTAGTAATAGTTGGATTTGTACGTGGACCGGGTTATTGGAGCCAAACAGTCCTCAATTATATTGAGACCAAACGAATCCTGCCCCTCTGCTGCATCTTTTGGCTATTCGAAACGTGGGCAAAATCAGAAAAGTCTATTGATTGGATAACTTATTATAATTTTTCTTTCCTTTTTAAAACTAATAGGATATTCAGTGAATGCACCGAGCAAGACGTTCACCACCTTTTGTACGTTCACCACCTGTAACTAGATCAAGACATTTAGCAAATATAACCGCCGTTGATTTTTCTTTAGAATCGTCATCCAGTAGACCAAGTACTTCAGTTCAAATTTCCGATAATCCATTTTTTGAACCCGACCTCACAATTGAGAATCCGGAGAATATTCAGGAACGGTTCGTAGATCCTGAACCATTAAACTTTCCTCCGGAGCCACCAATTATTCAAACAGAGATTGTTGAGGAATGAACCATTAAATCAGAATCATCTAGTGATACCGATTCAACAAATTCAATTATGGAGAATCTGGAACCTTTAAGTATGGAAGACCGAATGAGAGCTAAACGCACTGGCCAAGGTCACGCAATTACTCATCCAGACATTAATGCGCCAGATTATGAAATCAAAGGACAAATTCTACACATGGTGACTAATCAATGCCAATTTAGTGGTGCGCCGAAAGAAGATCCAAATGAACATCTACGTACCATTAATAGGATCTGCACACTATTTAAAATCCGAGAAGTGGAGGATGAACAGATATATCTCATGTTATTTCCCTGGACTTTAAAGGGAGAAGCCAAAGATTGGTTAGAATCGTTACCTGAAGGGGCGATTGATACATGGGATGTTTTAGTTGACAAATTTCTTAAACAATTCTTTCCTGCATCTAAAGCCGTAAGACTTCAAGCAGAAATTGTTACGTTCACACAGAAACCAAATGAAACTCTATATGAGGCGTGGACTAGATATGGAAAGTTGTTAAGAGGATGTCCGCAACATGGTTTAGACACCTGTCAAATAGTACAAATATTCTACCAAGGATGCGACATCACTACAAGAAAAGACATAGATATAGCAGCTGGTGGTTCTATTATGAAGAAAACCGAAACTGATGCTTACAAAATTATTGATAATACTGCTTCCCACTCACATGAGTGGCACCAAGAAAAAGATATCATTAGATCATCTAAAGCAGCTAGAGCCGATTCTAGCCATGACTTAGATTCCATTTCCGCAAAGATAGATGCTGTGGAAAGACGAATGGAAAAGATGACTAAGGATATTCACTCAATACGAATTAGTTGTGAGCAGTGTGGAGGACCACATTTGACAAAAGATTGTCTCAGTATTGAATTAACAATGGAACAAAGAGAGAATATTTCATACATAAACCAAAGGCCTGGAAATAATTATCAGAATAATTATCAACCGCCAAGACCAATTTACAATCAAAACCAGAATTATAACCGAAATATTCCATACAACAACCAACAAGGTCCTAGCAATCAACAAGTATCCAATAATACTTACAACCAGCAAAGACCTAATTTTCAAAACAAACCACCACAACAAACCGATGATAAAAAGCCGAATTTAGAAGATATGATGACGAAGCTAGTTGAAACTCAAACGCAGTTTTTCACATCTCAGAAACAAACCAATGAACAAAATGCTCAAGCATTTAGAAATTAACAAGCTTCTATTCAAAATCTGGAACAAGAAGTAAGTAACCTAGCAAGGTTAATAGGTGAAAGAAAACCGGGAAGTCTACCTAGTGATACAAATACTAACCCCCGGAATGAAACAGCTAAAGCTATTACCACAAGAAGTGGTACAACACTTAAACCACCTGAAATACCTGTAACTTCTGATGAAACTATTCCTACTCCACAAGAACCACAACCTGATCAAGATAAGGAAAAAGAACCGGTAGTTGAAAAGGTTAATGAAGATAACACAGTTAAGGATAAACCTCATGTTAAACCATACCAACCACCACTTCCTTACCCGAGTAAAATGAAGAAAGAAAAACTTGAAGCCGAGCAATCCAAATTTTTGGATATGTTTAAACACATAAATGTAAATCTTCCTTTCATTGATGTGATTTCAGGAATGCCAAGATATGCTAAATTCTTGAAAGATCTAATCTCAAATAGAAAGAAAATGGAAGAACTCTCGGCTGTTACTATGAATGCTAATTGTTCAGCAGTGCTGTTGAATAAGATACCAGAAAAACTATCTGATCCAGGAAGTTTCACAATTCCATGTTTTCTGGGTAGTCTTAGTTCAATAGAAGCATTGGCAGACTTAGGTGCTAGTATAAATCTAATGCCGTATTCACTATACGTTAAACTAGACCTTGGAGAATTGAAACCAACCAGAATAAGCATACAACTAGCCGATAGATCAATAAAATATCCTAGAGGGATAATGGAGAACATGCTAGTTAAAGTTGGTACTTTAGTATTTCCAGTAGATTTTGTTGTTCTGGACATGGAAGAAGATTCTCAAGTTCCTCTCATATTAGGAAGACCATTCTTAAACACGGCTAAAGCAATGATAGACGTGTTCGGTAAGAAACTGACCCTAAGTATAGAGGATGAGAGTGTTACCTTTTCAGTTGATAGAGCAATGCAACAACCACAATCTGCAGATGATACATGTTATTATATTCAAACTATAGATGCACATGCAGAATTATTAGAAGAATTTCCAGAATTACAAGGAACAGGAGAATGTTCTTTAGGAGAAGGTAATGAACCAATTGATGAAGCTGAAATGTTAGCTACACTTATAGCTAATGGATATGAACCAACAACAGAAGAAATTCAAATGCTAAAAGAAGAAGACAGATATCGATATAAATCATCGATAGAAGAACCTCCGAAATTAGAGTTAAAGCCACTTCCAAACCATTTGGAATACGCTTATTTACATGGTGAATCTGAATTACCTGTAATAATATCGTCTTCTCTTACTGAAAATGAGAAATCACAACTCATTTCTGTGTTGAAAGCTCATAAACCAGCCATTGCATGGAAGATTCATGATATTAAAGGAATAAGTCCTTCGTATTGCACACATAAAATCCTTATGGAAGAAGGTCATAAAACGTATGTGCAACGCCAACGAAGACTAAATCCTAATATGCAAGATGTAGTTAAGAAAGAGATTATTAAACTGTTAGATGCAGGTTTAATTTATCCAATCTCTGATAGTCCATGGGTAAGCCCAGTTCAATGCGTGCCTAAGAAGGGTGGCATGACTGTCATTACAAATGAGAAAAATGAGCTTATTCCTACTAGGACTGTAACAGGATGGCGTGTATGTATTGATTATAGAAAATTAAATGATGCCACCAGAAAAGATCACTTTCCCTTACCTTTCATAGATCAAATGTTGGAAAGATTAGCCGGAAATAGTTACTATTGTTTTCTAGATGGATTTTCCGGATATTTTCAAATTCCAATAGCACCCGAAGATCAAGAGAAAACCACATTCACGTGCCCTTATGGTACTTTTGCTTACAAACGCATGCCATTTGGACTTTGCAACGCCCCTGCAACCTTTCAAAGGTGTATGATGGCGATTTTTCACGACATGATAGAAGAATGCATGGAAGTATTCATGGATGACTTTTCAGTCTTCGGTGATACATTTAAATCATGTCTAGTTAATCTGGAACGAATGCTAATTAGATGCGAAAAATCAAATCTAGTACTTAATTGGGAGAAATGCCATTTCATGGTTAAAGAAGGCATCGTTCTTGGACATAAAATTTCAAAAGAAGGAATTGAAGTGGATAGAGCTAAAGTAGATGTAATTGCTAAACTTCCACATCCCACCAATGTTAGAGGAGTTAGGAGTTTTCTAGGGCATGCCGGTTTTTACCGACGTTTCATAAAAGATTTTTCTAAAATTGCCACTCCTATGAATAAACTCCTAGAAAAGGATGCTCCATTCATCTTTTCAGATGAGTGTATCAAATCTTTTAATATTCTTAAAGAGAAACTCACTAATGCGCCGATCATGATAACACCAAATTGGAATCTACCATTTGAACTAATGTGCGATGCAAGTGATTTTGCAATGGGAGCCGTTTTAGGACAAAGGATTGAAAAACGATTTCAACCTATATATTATGCTAGTAAGACATTACAAGGAGCACAAACGAACTATACAACTACTGAAAAAGAACTCCTTGCTATTGTCTTTGCTTTTGACAAATTTCGATCATATCTCGTTCTAGCAAAAACGGTGGTCTATACCGACCATTCTGCTCTTAGATACCTATTTTCAAAACAAGATGCTAAACCAAGATTAATCCGTTGGATCTTACTCTTACAAGAGTTTGATATTGAAATCCGAGATAAAAGAGGAGCAGAAAATCTCGCCGCTGATCATCTTTCTCGTCTTGAAAATCCCGAATTAGAAGTTCTAAATGAATCAGCCATACAAGATAACTTTCCTGATGAATATCTATTGAAGATAGATTATAAAGAAATCCCATAGTTTGCAGACTATGCAAACTACTTAGTTTGTGGATTCCTTGAAAAAGGATTATCGTACCAAAGACGAAAGAAATTCTTCAGTGATATAAAACACTATTTCTGGGAAGACCCACATCTGTTTAAAAGTTGTCCAGATGGAATAATACGCCGATGTGTATTTGGAGATGAAGCTAGTAAAATATTAAACCATTGTCACACAGGACCAACAGGAGGGCATTATGGGCCTCAACTAACAGCAAGAAAAGTTTATGAAGCTGGATTCTATTGGCCTACAATTTACAAAGACGCACACCTTCTTTGCAAATCCTGTGATGCATGTCAAAGGGCCGGAAAAATAAGTCAACGTGATGAAATGCCACAAAATGTCATCCAAGTATGTGAAGTATTTGACATTTGGGGTATTGACTTTATGGGTCCATTTCCAAAATCTCATAATAATCTATATATACTCGTAGCCATTGATTATGTATCTAAATGGGCGGAAGCACAAGCTCTCCCAACTAACGATGCACGAGTTGTAGTCAACTTTTTAAAACGTCTTTTTGCAAGGTTTGGAACACCGAAAGCTTTAATAAGTGATCGGGGTACTCATTTCTGTAATAATCAACTTGAGAAAGTTCTTAAAAGATATGGAGTAACTCATAAAATCTCCACCGCATATCATCCACAAACAAGTGGACAAGTTGAAAATACCAACCGAGCTTTAAAACGTATTCTAGAGAAAACCGTAGGATCAAATCCGAAGGAATGGTCCATTAAATTGGAGGATGCACTCTGGGCTTTTAGAACAGCCTACAAAACTCCAATTGGAACCACACCTTTTAGACTTGTTTATGGAAAAGCATGTCATCTTCCAGTAGAAATTGAACACAAAGCATTTTGGGCTTTGAATACATGTAATCTTGATTTACATGAAGCTGGACGTCTACGATTAAGTCAACTAAACGAATTAGAAGAATTAAGACATGAAGCATACGAAAATTCGTTAATCTATAAAGAAAGAACGAAGAAATGGCATGATAAAAGAATCAGAAGTTCAAAAGAATTTAAAGAAGGAGACAGAGTTCTTCTTTTCAATTCACGATTCAAGCTATTTCCTGGAAAATTGAAATCAAGATGGTCTGGACCATTCATAGTCAAAAGAGTTTTCCCATACGGAACGATAGAATTGATAAATTCAAATGGGATTGAATTTAAAGTTAATGGTCACAGAGTTAAACATTACATACATGGTCCGATGGAAGTCGACAACGAAGTTAATCACAATTTCGACACCACAGCTAACTAAATGTGGGGAGAATCAAGTCTTTAAAGGATAATATGTATTTCTGTTAGAGTTAGATTGTCTGTTTTCATGTAGTTCTCGAAAATGGAACCCGAATGGTCTTTCCCTAGCAGACCCTAAAGAACTAGTCTTCTTCCCCCATTCTGAATTTTTATTTTTTTTAGGTTTTTACAAAATGAAGACTGCCTGTGAACTAAACCATGGTCTAATGCTACACGCTTTGATCACTAAACGTAATAATGACATACTACCGAGTGAAATAGTATCAGTAATCAGAGAAAGAATGGACGGAGTTAGAAAAGAATCCAGATGCGAAGATAATAAGTTACAATTTGGTAAAGGAAAATCAAAATCCGCAGCGAAAAGAAGAGCATGACACCTAGAACGATGTCACAAATGCGGAAAATGGTCACATGGAGGTAAATGTTCAAATAATCAAACCTATTCAAATACCGAATTTGTTACTTTATGCAGAGACGGACCGTTCATATGTTTAGAAGAAAAGACACTGAATGCTCGAGGTTACGCCTATGTAGCCATGGAAAATCAATTAAACCGACTATCTTATGAATGGGATAGATCATATAACTAAGAAATCTATTCCACAGGTATGTCTGTACAGTTTTTATTTTTATTTTTATTTTTAACCTTTTGATAATAAACGCTAATTTGTTCGCTAAAAAGTATTAAATTGGTATTGAATAAAATTAGGTTTGTCGACCGAAATTATTGATATCATTCAAAAATTTATTACATCACTGCGAAATTTAACGTTTATTCTTAAGGTATAAATATCTTTAAACAATCAACCCAAAATATTTCAAAAATTCGTCATGAGTTAAATTAGGTCTTGGAACCGAAATTACTTTACCGAAAAGAGGGGCGCATATTTTTGATAATATATGATTGATTAAAGTGGGATAAAAAGACAAAAAGATTTTTAATTTTATTTTTACCATATTTTTAATCTTAATATTTAAATCTTAAATTAATATTGTAAACTCTGTAAAAACAATATATTTAAAATTGTAAATATTTGAAAAATTAATATAAGTTTGATATGAATTTATAAATTTTTAAATTAAGTTTGGTGTGAACTTTTAATTTTTAAAATATAAAATTTTAATTTTATGCATTTCAAATTTTAAGTTTGGTGTGAATTTTTAATATTAATTTTGAATTTTATATTTAAGTTGTGTGAATTTAAAAACAAAAATTTACTTTATCTCATTAAGTTAAGAATATGATTTTTAAAATTCGTCGTAAGTTGAAGACTAGGTCTTTGAACCAAAATTGCTTTACCCAAGGGAGGGACGAGAACTTTTATTATCATTATTTTTAATCTTATTAATTTAAAGTATGCCAAAAACATTAAAAAACCCAAAAATCTTAGCTTTTAAAACAATCGCTACTAAAAGACAAATTTTAAAATTTTGTCGAAGGACGGACTAGGACATCGATCCGAAACGACCTCGTCCTAAATAACAAGGGAAACAAAATTTTAAAATTAAATACTTAATTGTTTTATAAGTTAAAGATTATAAAAAAAAAAAAAAAAAAAAAAAAGAGCAAACTCCGCGACTCGCGGAGTTTGAAAGGGAAATCTCCGCGACTCGCGGAGGGACCGGAAATCAGAAAAAAAATATAGAGCTGCAACAGCTCAGTTTCACACACCCAAAACAGAATTCTGCACGAAAAAACTCCGAAAAACCACCCAAAAACACCCCAAAAATCCCAATTTTTAACCGTTAATCACCAAATTTTTTGCTAAAATCATGTTGAGAAGGATGCTATCTAAGAATTACTCAAGAAAAACGGTAAATTTCTACACCTAAACACCATTTAATTCGAAATTTGGTGTTCTTGAGCTATTTTTTCCCAATTTGATTTTGATGCTTTTTAGTGTAATTAGACTTAAATTGTTTATGTATTATGCTTGTATAACCTAGATTGATGCTGTTTAACATGATTAGAAGCCTTAAACTTCCAATTTTGAATAATCTAGGGTTTGTGTTCTTGAGAAAATTTGGGGCTTTTTGATATAAACAGGTTATGGCCGATTTTTGTCATGAATTGTTGCTAAATTGAGTAGTGTAACATGTCTAGGTAGTTAAATGATCCAAACTTTAAGCCTAAACATGATTTTGAGAATTAAAGTGGACTTTTTCAAGTCTAAAATTCATGAACTTGATTTTTGAAAGATAATGCCATTTGAGACTTGTTTAATTGCTAGTAATGATTATTTTGACATATTATTAGAGTTGAATGCTTATGAACTTGGCGAAAATTTTCGTATATGCTTATTTGAAAAAGTGTAGATTTGATAAAAATGTGAAAATAAGCTTAAGTTTGATATAAATTGATAATGTCATTGTAATTATTTTGATTGATGATTTTGCTGACACTAATGCATATTTGGATGCACAAAAATTGTGTTTGATGTGTTTTGCAGAATGAAAGGGGTGAATCTTCATCCCAAGCCCGCAATGCTCCTGCTGAGAATTTGGAACAACAGGAGGTGGATAACTACTACAAGCAGGATATACCTCATCCAGTCATGACCTTTTCCGATATGCACTTGGAAGAGTTGCACCCGAACCTGAGATTTGACATACTTTGGATAGATTATCCAAAATATCAACGGGGTTTGCATACTCTTCATTCTAAGGTTGTTGAGGTACCGAGGGTCATAGAATGGGGACCCTTAGAAGCTGTAGAATTGGCCGGGCCAATTAGGGAATTACTTGTACAGAGGTATGGTAATTCTTCTTTTAATGACTGGATATGTTTATTCACCATACGCAGACCTGTATATAAAGTATGGTGTGAAGAATTGTTATGTAGTATAGAGTTGAATGATCGGGTAGCTAGTTTAACCGATCGTTCTTTTATTAGATTTTTGTTAGGCGGTTCGATGCGCCACATGTCTTTACTGGACATGGCTCAGGCTTTACGTATATATACGCCTGAGGAGTTAGCGTCTGCCGATTGTAGAGGATTGATACTAAACGGTAGAAAGATAGATGAGAATTTTGATACACACGGTGTGTGGAGTTAAATGACAAGCCATCACCGTTTCAAAGGGGGAAACTACTCTTATTTGGATATAGATAGAGCCGAATTAAGAGTGATACATAGGTTTTTAGCTAATTCGATTACACAAAGGGGTAAGAACAAAGAAAAAGTAAATGAACAAGATTTGTTTTACCATATGTGTATTCGAGACCCACAAAGCGCTGTAAGTATACCATATTGTGTGGGTTATTATTTATCAGCTATGGTTCGGGGGATGCGACCACATAGCATAATAGGAGGTGGAATTTTTATTACTTTGATTGGTGAATATCTCGGTGTGGATATAAGTCGGGGGGGATTATTAGTAGAAGAACCAGAACCCCGCGATACTATAGGTTTAAATGTATACCATGGTGCGAAAGTTTTGAAGAGGCGAAATAACGCCGCAGTACGATACCATGGTAGACATCCACAGGTGGAGAGAAACCAGCAGCAAGGTAATGTAGGAGGGGGGAATGAGATGCAAGAAATGCATAGGTTTATAGCTTCTCAGGAATACGAAAATGCTAGACAGAGAGCATTTGAAGATTGGCAAGTTCATCAGAACCAGATCATAGCTCATTGCCAACATATAGGTAGAAACTATATTCCTACACCGAAACCCATCTTCCCTCCTTGGTCTATAGAGATGCAGCCACCATATCCTACGTATGACCCTGCCGAAGCATTCTATAGCACTTATGGTTATGCCTGGAACCCCTATTGGTACCAATATCATCCTTAGTATACTTATTTTTTTTTTTATTTTGTAATTTGTAATTATTGATACGTTTAATACTTTTATTAATATTGTAATCATTAATTATCTAACTTTTATTCTTAAATTTTAATAATTTTTGAATGTGGGGTAATATACCAAACTTCAAAAATATGTATATATGTTTGCAGTTTATCTTATGTACACAACAGGGTAAAACAACGCATTTTCAAAGACTGGCATTAAGTTCAGCAAAAGCAACTAATTTTGACGACAAGATGCAAAATATATGTGAAATAACAACAAGACGGAATGAACAAATGATGTGCACCATTTATCATTCAGCAAACAAACGCCAATATATTTGGAAACTTTGGTAAAATTTAATCATTTTCACACTAATCACCCTCAATAATTTAAATTGTTACTGATTTCTTGCAAATGAGGGCATTGCAAGATCTTAAGTGTGGGAAGGGGTTAAATTCTTTCGGATTTTAAAATTTTTATCTTAAACACTTGGTTACCATTTAAAAATACTAGTAAAGCAGTAGTTGTATTAGAATCTAGTGCTCTCTGATAATAAAGAACAGCCCTGGTCTTATATACTGACTACCCAATTCTAGTAAAATTTTTCAAAATTTTCAATTAAATGAATTCAAAATCATGTTTATACATATTTATGAACGATAAAACTAGGTTTTAACACCGAAATTATTGTTACCTAGGAAAGGACATAAATTGAGAAACAAACTAAAATGTTAAAATTCATTTAAAATGGAATAGAGGACGATAAAAAGGAAAATAAAAGCCAAGTGTGGGAAAATTTACCAAGTTATTTTAAACATATGTCACATATATCTGTAACAAATAACTGAAAATACTTTTGCTTTGAACTAAACTAAACTGTTTTACCCAATGAAAGAAAAGAAGAGATGGATCTACACGATGAATCAATTCCATCATTAAAAGGAAGTAAAGTCTTCCAAAAAAGAAACGCGCTTCTTGATTTAGGTCATGAAGTTGTCGTCCAGACCAGCTGTAGGTTGACGAAAAATCTAGAAAAGTCATCACTAAAATCAGCAGGAAATCCACGGACCTCAGCATTAAACAGGGTCGCCAAGTGGTCAGATTTATCCTAACCATGAGAAGGATTTATCTCGTACGATGGGGGGGCACCATGCAAATTAGCTGGATAAGACTAATGAATCAGATCCCCAGAAAGGATAATCTCCTTAAAGATTAAAAATCAGCTTTTAAGACTGATATTACTCAATCCTAGAGATTGACCTTAAAGATTGAGAATTCAAACTCATGGAATTCAATGATATCTAAACTCGAGCTTGAACGAGAAAATATTTTGATCAAAATTATAAACCGATTTGTTTTCTGAAAACCCTATTTTCAATGCGTTCATTACCATTGAACGTAAAATCCTAGGAATTCACCTGGAATTCATTAGGTCACCTGAACTAAATCGGGTGTCAACCGTAAGAACGGTGGTTGCATAGCATGGTCAAAGACAGGACCATGTGCCAGGCCGAAAAATTATAAGGGTGAGCTTTACTATTGCTCCTACCAAGGATAGTAATTGCGTCCGACACATTATAAACCATAATCAAAAGCATGTCACGGGACATTGCCTTAACAGTTGCTTGTTCAACGCTTTCCTTTACAACCGGACGGTAGTTTGCCGAAAGGTAATATACGGAACAAGTAAACTGGACGTGTTGCTTTCCTAATACAAGGTTAGCAAGTGGGTGACACAAAACCATAAGTTTTGAGCTAAAATTTTCAAATCTAAAACCCACCAAACCCACAAAAATATTTTGCAAACACCGGTAAAGGGTTATTCCGGAAAACTTATCTAGGGAAAAAACTAGATTTAATTTTCAAAAGATCAAATGTTTTCATAAAGATCCAATTTCCTTAATGGATCTAAATTTTTATAGTCATGTGGGACTGTAAACCATATCGTTACTACCATTGTTTATACCGCCGTATAGAAATCACTGATGTACAAAGTGTGAAGAATAAAGAAGTGATTCTAGTATTTCAAGACAATATTGCTTGAGGACAAGCAACGCTCAAGTGTGGGAATATTTGATAATGCTAAAAACGAACATATATTTCATAGCATTATTCCTCAAGAAAGACAAGCTTTTAGTTGCAATTGTTCTATTTACAAGTGATATTCGTTTAAATAATAAAAGGTGAAGACAAAAGACAGATTCGACGAATTGAAGACGCAAACGACCAAAAAGCTCAAAAGTATAAAAGACAATAAAAAAGGTTCCAATTATTGATAAGAAACGTCTCGAAATTACAAGAGTACAAGATTCAAAACGCAAAGTACAAAATATAAAATTGTACGCAAGGACGTTCGAAAATCCGGAACCGGGACCAGAGTCAACTCTTAACGCTCGACGCAACGGACTAAAAATTACAAGTTAACTATGTATATAAATATAATATAATATATAATTAATTATATTAATTATATATATATTATATTTATAAATAAAAAACCGTCGGCAGAGAAAAACTCCAAGGACTGAGCTGTAAAAGTAACCTCCGCGACTCGCGGAGTTTGAAGAGGTTTTAACCGCGAGTCGCGGAGCCCCAAATTTGAAAACTGCCTATAAAGCCAACCGAATTCTGATCAAAAACCATCATCTTTTTCTTCTCTTATCATACGTAAAATTTATATATATATATATATATATATAATTTATATTTTAATTTTAATTTTAATTCTAATAATAAGGGTATGTTAGCGAATGTTGTAAGGGTGTAAGTCGAAATTCTGTCCGTGTAACGCTACGCTATTTTTAATCATTGTAAGTTATGTTCAACCTTTTTATATTAATGTCTCGTAGCTAAGTTATTATTATGCTTATTTAAAACGAAGTAATCATGATGTTGGGCTAATTACTAAAATTGGGTAATTGGGCTTTGTACCATAATTGGGGTTTGGACAAAAGAACGACACTTGTGGAAATTAGACTATGGGCTATTAATGGGCTTTATATTTGTTTAACTAAATGGAAGTTTGTTAATGTTAATATAAAGATTTACAATTGGGCGTCCCTATAAATTACCATATACACTCAATCGGACACGATGGGCGGGGTATTTATATGTACGAATAATCGTTCATTTAACCGGACACGGGAATGGATTAATAGCCACTAGAATAATTAAAACAGGGGTGAAATTACATTCAAGGGTAATTGGTGTAATTGTTAACAAAGTAGTAAAACCTTGGTTTACACGCAGTCGATAACCTGGTGTATTCATTAAACAAAGTATTAAAACCTTGTTACAATTCGAATCCCCAATTAGTTGGAATATTTAACTTCGGGTATAAGAATAATTTGATGAGGACACTCGCACATTATATTTATGACTGATGGACTGTTATGGACAAAAACCAGACGGACAGATTAAATAATCCAGGATAAAGGACAATTAACCCATGGGCATAAAACTAAAATCAACACGTCAAACATCATGATTACGGAAGTTTAAATAAGCATAATTCTTTTATTTCATATTTAATTTCCTTTATTTTATATTTAATTGCACTTCTAATTATCGCACTTTTATTTATTGTTGTTTAATTGCACTTTTAATTATCGTACTTTTTAATTATCGCAAGTTTATCGCACTTTTATTATTCGCAATTTCATTATCGTTATTTACTTTACGCTTTAAATTAAGTTTTTTATTTATTTAATATTTTACATTAGGTTTTAACTGCGACTAAAGTTTTAAAATCGACAAACCGGTCATTAAACGGTAAAAACCCCCCCTTATAATAATAATATTACTTATATATATATTTGTATTTTTAATAAAAGTAAACTAATATAGCGTTGAGCTTTGTTTAAAGATTTCCCTGTGGAACGAACCGGACTTACTAAAAACTACACTACTGTACGATTAGGTACACTGCCTATAAGTGTTGTAGCAAGGTTTAAGTATATCCATTCTATAAATAAATAAATATCTTGTGTAAAATTGTATCGTATTTAATAGTGTTTTCTGCTAAAATTAATAACTATTTTATATACACCTCGCATAACATCAAATTCATTTACTCGATTAGTAATATTTGAAAATCCAAATTATCAATCTTATAAACAAGTTGTTTAAATATCAATTGCAGATTCAAAAGCAATTTCAATTAATGTTAATCATAATTCAATTGTCCATATCTTTTAATTCGTTCATCGAAATTACGCGATCTCTAAATGAAAAGTTATTGATTTTTCGCCAGCTTTCCAAAAACATGCATATCATATACCTTATATCAGTAATATATGTATTAAATTTGTGATCTATTATAAACTATTTAACGACAAAATTAATCGTACTAACATGCATAATCCTATATACTCGAGCACTAGTCAAGGATACACTATTAATATATAATAGATAAGATATAAATGCTTACGTATCAATATTGTGATTCAATATTGTAGAAAAGTACGTAGACGCAACGGAGATGATAAATACTAGTTTGACTCACGAGCAAAACACTTGAACAATACCCAAAACCTCCTTAGTAATAACCCATACTTTCCTTAGCTCTATCCCGCTTGAAAACCCATTTTAAAAGTGACATACTCATGACCTCGTCGTAGTATTTTAAGTGATATAATTAGTAATAATAATAATACTACTAATAATAATAAAATAAATAATAATAATAATCTTAATAATAATAATAATAATAATAATAATAATAATAATAATAATAATAATAATAATAATAATAAGAATAATAATAATAATATTAATATAAATAATAAATAATAATAATATTACAGAAGGAGTTGTATGTGTAAACAAAACTAGAGCAAAAACTGGACTTTTATAGGCAACTTTTTGGAATCTGATGCCCATGCGATCGCATGGGTTTTTAGTGTATTTTCCATGCGATCGCATGGCCGCCTGATCCAGCTCAAAATGTTTTTGTTTTCTTGTTTGTCGACATATTATTTTATAATATATAATATATATAATTTAAATAATTAATTATATATTATATTAAATTCATGTGCATAGTTGACTTGTAATTTTCGTTCCGATGACTCGTACGTTGTCACTCGACTTATGTCCCGTTCCGGTTTCTCGAACGCATTTTCGTACGCTTAGAAAACTCGTAATTTACGTTTTGTGTCTCGTACTTTTGTCAAAATATAGTCTTAAATTATCAATAAACTATATCATTCAAAGTGTATCTTAAACTTTCGAGTGTTTTGGTCATTTACTTCTATAAATCATTGTCTCGCTATATAACAAATCGTTTTATGACCAAGTTAATCTATATTTTCAACATTCATAAACACGTTTTAAATATACGTCGCAAGTTATTCATATAATTAATATTCCAACTTATCATATATATTCAAATAAATATTTAAACCAATAAGTTTAATGTACGGTATCAAACAATTAATACATTGTTATGTTTTCAAGTTATAGTATATATATATGTATCTATATACATATAATTGTTCGCGAATCGTCAAGAATAACCGAAAGGTATTTGAATATATGAAAGTAGTTAAAAAATTTTGAGATTCAGTTTTACAGACTTTGCTTATCGTGTCGGAAATATTAATCATACAAAGATTAAGTTTAAATTTGGTCAGAAATTTCCGGGTCATCACAGTACCTACCCGTTAAAGAAATTTCGTCCCGAAATTTGAGTGAGGTCGTCATGACTAACAATAAAAATGTTTTTATGATGTATATGTGTTGATAAATAGAGTTTTATCACCGTTGAATAATATGGATAAAACAATCCGATTATTCGAAGCGTATGAGAGAAGTTATCGTAAAAGAGTGAAATGAACAATAGAGATTCGTCTTAACTCTTGACATTTTAATGATTGATTTCCGTAATTTAAGGAATAGAAAATCTTCATAATCTAAATAAGATTTGATTCTTCAGAAATTAAGGAGATTAAGATCTTCTTTAATTAAATGCGTAATCTGCCTCGATTGCTATGTCTGATATTTTACTATAAATTGACCTCTTCCGTTTCATTTATTTTCACCACTCCTATAAGCTTCTTCCTTATTTCATACTTCCTAATAGATTTTGAAAATGCTTAATCCAGTTCTGATTCTTGATATTTTCTTGGCTATCGTATCCTTCATTCTTCTTTTTCATCTGCCACCAGAGGAGGTTATTTTCTTCTACTATTACCTTGGGGTTATAGTGTTTTTTATTCTCCCGTGTCTTAATATTTCTGTACGTATTGATATACATGGTTTGTAATTTCGGAGTTTTTATCGGGCTTTTTATTCTTCATTATATTTCGGAGCTTCATGCTTTTATTTTTCCTTCCCGACTTCAAGTCAAGCGAATAATGGTCCAGAATTCGTCGGTATGGAGTTTTGGATGAACATAGTTAATGTTCTAAGAAGGTAATCGTAATGGCACGATCTTGATTTGTCAAATTACTAGAATATCTGGAAAGATAGAACTATCGTGAAGATATGTTCTTAATATGTTTGGAGATTGGGTCGAATGTAAGAGTCATGTAACATGGCACATGATAACGGTATGATCTGTGAACCTTTATCATGTTCCATTAGAAACTCAGCATGACTTACTGTAATATAATCACGTTGATCAAGTGTTATTATATTATACTAACTCATGCTTCAATTCCCAATATTACTTCAAACATCAATTTTTTTGAATTTTTCAGATTTTTGAAACTAAAATAGTTTCTTTCATGATGTAATACAGATAGCGCAAAGAGATAAATGATTTCAGATAAGAATAGTTGTGAAAATATCTTCAGGAATATCGAAGATATTTATAATGAAAGATACGACGATATCTTAGAATTTCTATTATTGAAGTATGATGAAAAAGACTTGTTCATAAAGGTTTAGAGTCAGGAGCAAGGTATTCGTTAATGACTTCAGCAGACACTGAATCATTTAGATTCTTTGAAGGCAGGTTTAGTCTTTGTGATTTGTCCACAGCCTCCTTCATGGTTTGCTCAATTCGTTTTCCAGTACCAAATTTTCTCCTTTTCTGTGCTTTTCCAACACACTACTCTTTATCATCAAACTTTCGACTGTTAAAGTCGTTTACAGTTTTTGCTGCTTCATCAGTATTTCTCAAGATTTCGAGAACTAGTTCATAGTTTAGGGTGTTTTTCAGAAACTTCACATTCGAAGTCTGTAAGTCTTGAAGGTAAACGTTATATGTATATATATAACTGTTGGCAAAAAATTGCTACGAAATTCAAAATACTGATTTGCTAATTCCCAGTAGTTGGTATGACAATTGTTGTTACAAGTTGTATATGGGTACTTGATAGAGTTTCAATGAATAATTATCGTGATTTTTCGGAGAGGCTTAATGATCAATGTAGTTGTTGATAAGTTTACTGCTAATGTGGTGGAATATGAAAGGTTCCCCGGTAACAATGATGAAGGGGTAATCGTTATAATAAGGCTTATTCGAATGAATAATTGAAGGTGATTTGCTGGAGTGGTGACAAAACTGTTTATTTTGAAAAGGGATTGAAAAGTTATTTTAGCTAATAAATGCCAAAGGGTCTGACACGGATACGTGTTAAACTATGACTTTGATTTCGAGGGTTTTTCAGGTACAAGACTACGGTAACATATGGTTGGATCATCATCTCGATGATTCATTATTTGTAGTGTCTTCGGGAATTTCGAGGAATTTGAATATAGATTGTAATCGTTAATATTCATATGATGTTCTAGGAATTTGAATGATACAAATACTTTTCTGAGTTCTATGATGTTCTAGCACAGTTTTGAAGTTAAAGTATAGCTTCGAAAGATGTAGGAATCTAAGAATGATGTCTTTTGTTAAATCTTGACTTTGGATTTTGATTTGTCAAAATCAAAATATGTAATCAAATTTGGATGAGGATGGTTGTTTTGATTTTTATAAAAAAATATATATTGTTGTGAAAGTAGTGAGTATAGTTGATGATTTGTTGAATCAGAATAGAAGAATGTAACATATTAATAGTGAATTTATATATCTCTCGGCTATTACCTACCCGTTAAAATATTCTCACCATTAACAGTTTATACAAAAGAGTTTTCTTAATTACATTCTTTATGAAAATACACCTACATATATATTTTCTTTAGATGTAATCATGATTTAAATGAGTTAACATAATATTAATCTCATTTGGTTTTCGACTAGGACTAGAATATAATCTCTAAAACTTTTAGAAACTACATATTCTCTGCAGAATAATTCTTCGATGAAGTTATGAATCAATACTTCATCGTTTGTTGTTGTTGGTATTCCTTGGTATCTATGGTGCGTATGACGTTGATGTTTGAAGTACAGATTGTGATGTTGAGGTGTGGGATGCGGATGTTGTTGTTGGTGGTAGTGATGGTACTGTTGGTGTTGCTGATGGTGGTACTGTTATTGTCGGTGCTGCTGCTGGTGCTTGTAACCTTTGTACCACATTCTCCAAAGCCACTACCCGAGAGCGAAGCTCGTTGACTTCTTCTATTACACCGGGGTGATTGTCGGTTCGAACGAATAAGATCTAGAATTTGAGATAATATATAATCGTGACGACACACTCTGGAAATGAGAGAGAAAATGGTGTCTCGAATAGGTTCGCCGGTAAGTGCTTCAGGTTCTTCTCCAAGAGGGCAATGTGGTGGATGGAAGGGATCACCTTCTTCTTGTCTCCAATGACTAAGCAGGCTACGAACCCATCCCCAATTCATCCAGAATAGGTGATGGCTGATTGGTTGATCCATTCCGGTTACACTGTCTTCGGAATTCAGGTGAATATCCATATCGGAATAGCTGTCGGAGTTTAAGGAATTTGAACTTGATACGTGATCTATCTTGTATAATTAGAGGGATGATTTTTGATATGAAATAGATTATAGAATTTGGATTGGTACTCTTCAACACATAATTTACATATATATATATATAACACCAAAATCCCGTAAATTACGGAGAAATTTTTGGAAGATGTCAGGAAAAGTTTACAGTAACAGATATGCTAAGATATGAATTTTTGTCTATACACTATTTATGCAATAAATGCAGTGTCTAGACTTAAGAATGATAAGCATATAATTTCTGACAAGAAATGATAAGCAAAACTTTTAACATGCAGACACGGTCGGAGTCCAGACTTACTAATGCATCTTAACAACTATCAGTTAGACACACTCATGCAAGACCTGGTTCGCTAGGACCAACGCTCTGATACCAACTGTGAAGATCCTTCCAAATCCCTTTGGACGAATACATCATTCATTGATTTCATAGTGAGGTTTTAACCTCTATATGATACGTTTTGTAAACATTGCATTCTTTTGAAAAGGCACACCATAAATGAATATATAAATCCAAGGTTTTCGATGTCTGCTGATTTCTACGTATAGACAATCACCGTATATAATAGTTTACAATACTACATCTGTTGACAATGCAGTCAAAATAAGATACATGGTGATGATTTTGTGAATGCAAAGTTTTCTTGAATAAAGCATCTATGACTCCATGCACATAGCTTGTATAACGTATAAACAAACAGCGGAAGACTTCTAGAAACCTGAGAATAAACATGTTTAAAAGTGTCAACATAAAGGTTGGTGAGTTCATAGTTTTAATGTTGCGCATAATCTGTATATAAAAGTGGATCACAAGATTTCAGTTGTTCCATCCAGAAATGTTTATCAAAATATCCTACGAAATTGAGCACCCTGGTAACTAAACTTAACGTATAAATATTTTATACCCTTTGTATAATCATCTTAATAATACACGCAAACCAACGTGTACGCTTCTAAAATAGCATACGTCCATTAAAAGGCTAGTGCTCTAGCTCGGACGGGGATATCAAGCCCTATGGATCTATATACTACTACTCGCGCCCACCAGTTCTTATAACTGGCAGTTACTAGTTACCAAAGTTAAGGGATTTTCGGTTCAGACTCAGTGTAGAATTTAGTATGTACTTGTATCCATTGCATTTAAAATAAAGTGCATGTATTCTCAGCCCAAAAATATATATTGCAAAAGCAATTAAAAAGGGAGCAAATAAAACTCACCTTATCAGCACATAAGGTCATTTACCAAAAAGTGACCGAAACTCGGAATGCAAAATTAACCGTAGATCTCAACCTATAGAACATATGTTGATCAATACATGTCTAATAAGCTAGGTTGGGTCATAGTGTATCACAATCCTAATGCTCGATATTGACATACAAAAGTTATCAAAAGTCATTTCAAAAGGTCAACCTGACCCAATATGATCTTTTAAAATCTATACTATAGTTTGAATGATCATGGTAATTGAAAATAGTTTAACATTTCACATGGTTTCCCAATTCTTGAATAATTAGACTATAGTTTTATAAAGCTTTAAAATATGATAAAACATTCAATTTTGACAATTGTTCAACAAATCGAGACGTGCCTTATATAGAAATTCATTTACTCGATTAGTAATATTTGAAAATCCAAATTATCAATCTTATAAACAAGTTGTTTAAATATCAATTGCAGATTCAAAAGCAATTTCAATTAATGTTAATCATAATTCAATTGTCCATATCTTTTAATTCGTTCATCGAAATTACGCGATCTCTAAATGAAAAGTTATTGATTTTTCGCCAGCTTTCCAAAAACATGCATATCATATACCTTATATCAGTAATATATGTATTAAATTCGTGATCTATTATAAACTATTTAACGACAAAATTAATCGTACTAGCATGCATAATCCTATATACTCGAGCAATAGTCAGGGATACACTATTAATATATAATAGATAAGATATAAATGCTTACGTATCAATATTGTGATTCAATATTGTAGAAAAGTACGTAGACGCAACGGAGATGATAAATACTAGTTTGACTCACGAGCAAAACACTTGAACAATACCCAAAACCTCCTTAGTAATAACCCATACTTTCCTTAGCTCTATCCCGCTTGAAAACCCATTTTAAAAGTAACACGCTCATGACCTCGTCGTAGTATTTTAAGTGATATAATTAATAATAATAATACTACTAATAATAATAAAATAAATAATAATAATAATCTTAATAATAATAATAATAATAATAATAATAATAATATTAATAATATTAATATAAATAATAAATAATAATAATATTACAGAAGGAGTTGTATGTGTAAACAAAACTAGAGCAAAAACTGGACTTTTATAGGCAATTTTTTGGAATCTGATGCCCATGCGATCGCATGGGTTTTTAGTGTATTTTCCATGCGATCGCATTGCCGCCTGATCCAGCTCAAAATGTTTTTGTTTTCTTGTTTGTCGACATATTATTTTATAATATATAATATATATAATTTAAATAATTAATTATATATTATATTAAATTCATGTGCATAGTTGACTTGTAATTTTCGTTCCGATGACTCATACGTTGTCACTCGACTTATGTCCCGGTTCCGGTTTCTCGAACGCATTTTCGTACGCTTAGAAAACTCGCAATTTACGTTTTGTGACTCGTACCTTTGTCAAAATATAGTCTTAAATTATCAATAAACTATATCATTCAAGTGTATCTTAAACTTTCGAGTGTTTTGGTCATTCACTTCTATAAATCATTGTCTCGCTATTTGTTAATATATATATAATAACAAATCGTTTTATGACCAAGTTAATATATATTTTCAACATTCATAAACACATTTTAAATATACGTCGCAAGTTATTCATATAATTAATATTCCAACTTATCATATATATTCAAATAAATATTTAAACCAATAAGTTTAATGTACGGTATCAAACAATTAATACATTGTTACGTTTTCAAGTTATAGTATATATATGTATCTATATACATATAATTGTTCGCGAATCGTCAAGAATAACCGAAAGGTATTTGAATATATGAAAGTAGTTAAAAAATTTTGAGATTCAGTTTTACAGACTTTGCTTATCGTGTCGGAAATGTTAATCATACAAAGATTAAGTTTAAATTTGGTCAGAAATTTCCGGGTCATCACACATATCCTACCAGCAAAATACAGGGTTCCATCGGCTTTTATTTCAAGCTGTTTTTCTAACCCTTTGCTCATTTCGCCTTTTTCGTTTTCTTCTTTTAAAGCATCTAACTATGCTGCTTGAATTTGTTTTGTGAGATCAGTACGAATTGTAATGTTCAAAGCTCGGACCCTAAAAGGTTTTACTCTTTCTTTCTGACTTAGGGCATCAGCTACAACATTAGCCTTTCCGGGATGGTAACGGATTTCACAATCGTAATTGTTCAATAACTCTACCCAGCGATGTTGCCTCATATTGATTTGTTTTTGATCAAAAATATGCTGGAGACTCTTATGGTCGGTGTACACTGTATACTTGATTCCATATAGATATTGTCTCCATATTTTGAGTGCAAAAACTACTGCTCCAAGTTCCAAATCGTGCGTCATATAGTTCCTTTCGTAAACTTTTAGTTATCGTGAGGCGTATACGATAACTTTTGTGCGTTGCATTAATACACATCCTAAACCTTGGTGTGAAGCGTCACAATAGATCACGAAATCATCATTTCCTTCTGGTAATGACAAAATGGGTGCAGACGTTAACTTCTTCTTTAATAACTGGAATGCGGATTCCTGTTCTGTGGAACAATCATAATTCTTTCCCTTCCGAGTCAATGCAGTTAAAGGTTTGGCGATTTTAGAGAAATCTTGAATGAATCTTCAGTAGTAACCAGCAAGACCTAAGAATTGACGGATTTATGTTGGAGTCTTCGGGGTTTCCCATTTACTAATAGCTTCTATCTTGGCAGGGTCAACTTTAATTCCATGTTTACTGACAACATGGCCCAAAAATTGAACTTCTTGTAACCAAAAATCACACTTCGAAAATTTTGCGTACAGTTCTTCCTTCTTGAGTATTTCTAGTACCAGTCTTAAGTGTTGCTCATGTCCTTCCTTGTTCTTCGAGTAAATCAATATGTCGTCGATAAAAACAATGACAAATTTGTCTAAATACGGTCTGCAGATATGATTCATTAGATCCATGAATACTGCTGGAGCATTAGTCAATCCAAAAGGCATGACTAAAAACTCATAGTGACCGTAACGGGTTCTGAACACGGTTTTAGGAACATCTTCTTCCTTCACTCTCAGCTGATGATATCCGGAGCGTAGATCATTCTTAGAATAAATACTTGATCCTTGCAATTGATCAAACAAATCATCAATCCTCAGTAATGGGTACCGATTCTTGATCGTTAATTTGTTTAATTCTCGGTAATCTATGCACATTCTCATAGATCCATCCTTTTTCTTGACGAACAAAATAGGAGCACCCCAAGGTGAAAAACTGGGACGAATAAATCCACGATCCGATAATTCTTGTAATTGGCTTTGCAATTCTTGCATCTCGGAAGGTGCAAGTCTATATGGGGATTGGGCTACAGGTGCGGCTCCTGGTACGAGATCAATCTGGAATTCTACACATCTGTGTGGAGGTAGCCCAGGTAATTCTTCTGGAAATACTTCGGGATATTCTCTTACAACTGGTACGTCGTTGATGCTTCTTTCTTCGGTTTTAATTTTCTTCACGTGTGCTAAAATGGCAAAACAACCTTTTCTTATAAGTTTCTGGGCCTTCATACAACTGATAAGGTTCAGCTTCGAGTTGCTATTCTCCCCATAAATTATTAATGACGTTTCATCCTTATGAGGTATGCAGATTGCTTTCTCAGCACAAACAACTTCTGTTTTTGTTTTAGACATCAGTCCATGCCAACGATTACGTCAAAACTTCCTAATTCTACGGGTATCAAATCGATTTTGAATGTTTCACCAGCAAGGTTTATCTCACAATCATGGCAAATTTTATCGACTTTTATCAGTTTACCATTAGCTAATTCAATAGTATATTTATCGTCTAGAGGCAATGATGAACATTTCAGTTTAGAACTAAAGTCTTTGCACATATAACTTCTATAAGCACCAGTATCAAACATAATAGAAGCTAGTCGATTATTAACGGTAAACGTACCCGTAACAAGATCAGGGTGCTCACGTGCTTCACTGACATTAATATTAAATGCCCTCCCACGTGCGGGATCTTTGTTCTTCTCCTTATCAGGGCATTGATTTGTAAAGTGACCAGGCTTCCCGCATCCAAAACATTTCTTGACATCGGTCGGTTTTGTCTTCACTTCAGAAACGGTGGCATAACAATCTTTCGCCACATGTCCTTTCTTGTTGCACTTATCACAGACCACTTAGAAATAACCTGAATGATGTGTGTATAGTTTGGACTAGCAATCACCCCATCTTGTTTGCCCTTAAAAGTCTCTTGCCTCTTCGGGTGAGAAATTTTGCCCTTATGGTCCTCCCATTTCCTCTTTCCTTCGGTTGTCTTGACTTCGGTAGTTGGTGCCTTAATCAAACTCTCCGTGATCTGGTCCATGAGTTGGTGTGCCATTCTCATGGCTTCCTACATCGTATTCGGTTAGGAAGATGTAACGTTTCCTTTGATATTGATCGACAAACCGTCAATATACATCTATATCTTTCATTTCTCGTTTGGCACTAATTCAGGGCACAACAAGGCTAGTTCCATGAATTCTTTTCATAGTTCTTGAGATTCGCACCGAAAACCTTCAGATTACGTAACTCAGATTCCATTTTTCTGATCTCGTTTCGAGGACAGTACTCCTCGATTAGCATCTTTTTCAATTCTTCCCAAGAGATATCGTATGCCGTATCTACTGCTTCTGCTTTAGCATAATTGTTCCACCAAGTAAGTGCACTGTCTTGCAATGTGCATGAAGCATACTTTGACTTGTCTCCGTCCGCACTATTACTGATTTTGAAAACGGACTCCATCTTTTCAAACCATCGGGTTAGACCGACTGGTCCCTCGGTTCCACTAAACGTCTGTGGTTTGCATCCTTGAAAAGTTTTGTATGAGCATCCGTTTCATGAGTTTGTATGCACAGCTACTGCTTTGGTTGCTGCTTCGGCTGCTGCTTTTGCCACCTCGGCTGCAACAATTCGTTCATTCACATGTTTCTCAACTAGTTCCTCAAACTCAGCATCCGACATTTGAGACATGTTTCTTCAATAAACACAAAGGAGATAAATTAATCATATAGAATATTATAGGTATAATGAGTAGTCAATAGTTAATCGTAGCATATTAATAATATGAACCAATTATTATAAAAGCCTTTTCTTCTTATTAGCATTTTATAATTATTTATAGGGTATTACCTACCCGTTAAAGTTTATACTTAATAGCTTAGTACAACAATTAACTACTACAGTTCAAATAATATTCTATTATGAAAAACTTAATGCGTTATCATTTCACGCTTTATTCTTCAATGCATTATGGTACAACGATATAATACCACTTATTCACATAAGTTTATTTTACATAAAACATATGTAGAATAAAGTAAAGAAGATTAATTAATATTATACAATGCGTGAAGTGATGTCGTAGCGGAAATGGTTTTTAAAAGTGGCGAGGCTTCTTGTTATCAGGTACTGAAATAACGCTTATTCGAGCGGTACGTTTATATTTTCGTCGGGGTTCTAAGGTACTTGATACCTCAATAGAGTTGGTAACGCAAGGGTGACTAGGGGTAGTGTGATGATCGCTCCAAATCCATATGGACGAACACGTCATTCATCGATTTCATTGCGAGGTATTTGACCTCCATATGATACGTTTTGTAAACATTGCATTCTTTTGAAAAGGCTCACCATAAATGAATATTTAAATCAAAGGTTTTCAATAACTGATGATTTCTACATATAGACAATCACCGTAAATAATAGTTTACAATAGTACTTCTGTTGACAATGCAGTCAAAATAAGATACATGGTGATGATTTGGTGAATGCAACATTTTCTTGAAAAATATACCATGTAAGACTCCATGCACATAGCTTGTCTAACATATAAGTAAACAGCGGAAGACTTCTAGGGAACCTGAGAATAAACATGCTAACAAGTGTCAACACAAAGGTTGGTGAGTTCATAGTTTTAATGTTTTGCATAATCTGTACATAAAGGTGGATCACAAGGTTTCAGTTGTTTCATCCAAAAACGTTTATCAAAATATTCTACAAGATTGAGCACCCTGGTAACTAAGCTTTAAAGTTATAATGATAAATACCCCATTCGTTTTAATACACGCAAACCAACGTATCCTAAACTCAAATAACACACGTCCGTTAAAAGGCTAGTGCTCTAGCTCGGACGGGGATGTCAAGCCCTATGGATCCATATACTATTATTCGCGCCCACCAGTCCACATCCTATGTACTGGCAGCTACTAGTTACCAAAGCTAGGGATTTTCTATTTAACTCAGTATAGAATTAAGTATGTACTTGTGTCCATTGCGTTTAAAATAGATTGCATGTATTCTCAGCCCAAAAATATACTGCAAAAGCAATTAAAAAGGGAGCAATGAAACTCACCTTAGCAGCATATAAAGTCGTTCACTAAAATGTGACCGAAACTTGGATTACTAAATAACCGTAGATCTCAACCTAGAGAACATATGTTGATCAATAAATGTCTATCAAGCTAGGTCAGGTCATAGTGTATCACAATCCTAATGCTCGATATCGACATACAAAAGTTATCCAAAGTCGTTTCAAAAAGTCAATTTTGACATTTGTTTAACAAAACGAGACGTTCCTTATATAAGGATTCATTTACTCGGTTGGTAATATTCAAAAATCCAATTTATCAATCTCGTAAACAAGTTGTTTAAATCTTAATTGTAGATTCAAAAGCAATTTCAATTAACGTTAATCATAATTCAGTTGATCATATCTTTTAATCCGTTCATCGAAATTATTCGATATCTAAATGAAAAGTTATTGATTTTTTGCCAGCTTTCCAAAAACATGTATATCATATACCTTTTACCAGTAATATATGTATTTAATTCGTGATCTATTATAAACTATTTAACGACAAAATTTAGCATACAAGCATGCATAAATATATATACTCGAGCACTAGACATGGATACACAATTAATATACAAAAGATAAGATATGAATACTTACGTATCAATATTGAGATTCAATATTGTGGGAAAGTACGTTGACGTAACGGAGATGATAAACACTAGGTTTGATTTTCCAATAATACCCACGTACATTACCCATAACCTCCATAGCTATAACCCATAGTTTCCTTAACTCTTTCCCGCTCGAAAACCCATTTTGAAAGTGACACGCTCATGATCTCGTCGTAGTATTTTATGTATAATACTAATAATAATAATAATAAGATTAATAATAATAATAATAATATTAATCTTAATAATAATAACAATAATAATAATAATAATAATAATAATAATAATAATAATAATAACAATAAATAATAAATACTTACGGAGTAATAATGAAATGAAATCAGAAGCTGAATGTTCGAGCTTTTATAGATGTGGCCTGAAAATCGTCCTCATGCGATCGCATGGGTCTGAGGAGCATTGGCCATGCGATCGCATGGCCTGAGGTTCCAGCTCACATATTTTTGTTTTCTTGTTTTTCGACATAATTTAAATATTAATATATAATTTATATAATTTATATAATTAATTATATATTATATTAAATTCACGTGCATAGTTGACTTGTAATTTTTGTTCCGATATGTCGTACGTCGTCACTCGACTTATGTCCCGGTTCTGGTTTTTCGAATGTCCTTTCGTACATTTAGAAAACTTGCATTTTACGTTTCGTGTCACGTACCTTTGTCAAAATATATCCTTAAATTATCCATAAACTATACCACTCAAAGTATATCTTAAACTTTCGAGTGTTTTGGTCATTTACTTTTATAAATCATCATCTCGTAGTATATACATATACATTATCATTTTGAAATAGCGTTTTACTGTAGCAAAGTTACTGTAGCAAAGTTTTTTTACTGTAGCAAATAGTGATTTTCGAAAACACTGTAGCTTTTCAGGTACTGTAGCAATTCGAAAATACTGTAGCAATTTAGTGTTTTACTAGTTCATCTTAAACATTTTAGTTAACTTATCTAAATATCAATCGAATCAATAATCAAATGTTACTATCGTTTACCAAATAACTTGAAATCATATATATATATATATATATATATATATATATATATATATATATATATATATATATATATATATATATATATATGCACATTAAGTTATATATATATTGTTCGTGAATCTTCGAGAACAGTCAAAGAATAATTGATTACATGAATATAGTTCCAAAACTTTGAGACTCAACATTACAGACTTTGCTTATCGTGTCGAAAACATTAAATCATTTAAAGATAAAGTTTAAATTTGGTCAGAAATTTCCGGATCATCACAGTACCTACCCGTTAAAGAAATTTTGTCCCGAAATTTAAGTGAGGTCGTCATGGCTAACAATAAAAATGTTTTCATGACGAATATGAGTTGATAAATAGAATTTTATTACCGTTGAATAATATGGATAAAACAATCCGATTTCTCGAAGCGTATGAGATAAGTTATCGTAAAAGAGTGAAATGAAAGCATAGAGATTCGTCTTAACTTTTGACGTAGTTACGATTGATTTCCGGAATTTAAGGAATAGAAAATCTTCATAATCTAAATAAGATTTGATTCTTTGAAATTTAAGGAAATTAAGATTTCCTTTAAATGCGTAATCTGTCTCGATTGTTATGTCTGATATTTTGCTATAAATTAACCACTTCCGTTTCATTATTTTCACCACTCCTACATCTTTTTCCTTATTTCATACTTCCAAAAGATTGTGAAATGCTTAATCCAGTTCTGATTCTTGATATTTTCTTGGCTATCGTATCCTTCATTCTTCTTTTTCATCTGCCACCAGAGGAAGTTATTTTCTTCTACTATTACCTTGGGGTTATAGTATTTTTCATTCTCCCGTGTCTTTATATTGCTATATGCATTGATATATACGGTTTGTAATACACGGTTTCGAGAAAGTGTGTCATTTAGTTTGCAAGATACAGAAGAAGATTTAGATTTTGGTGATGCGGTTCAAAAACTTTTCCAAAAAGTTCCTTCCAGGAGCGGTGTTGAATGTAGTTCGTTGCATCTTCTTGGTGCTGATGGGTGTGGTTCCTTCTTGAGTAAAGTTGTCGGTTTCTTTGATAATGCAATGAAAAGTTTGAACATTTGCATGTTAAAGGAAAGCTTATTCATTCCGCACCCATCCCCCAACTAAGATAGGTTAGATCGAAGGGTCAAAAGGTTCATGATGCCGAATTAGCTAGGTTAAATGTCGATGGTATTTGATTTTCTTGATGTAGGTTGTGGTTATGGTTTGTATGTTGGTGTGCGTTGTAGTTTGTCGTTTATCGTCTGTGAGGTAGATGTTTTGGAATCGTTCCGGGTGGTCATGTTTTCTCGCCCTCTATTTCCCTTTGGTTTTTTGTAGCTTTTGGTGTTTGGGTTTTGTTCTCCGGGTATATTAGTTTAGTTTGATTGTTTGTTTCAGTGGTTCGTGGTGTGTTTTGTATGTTTCCCTAGTTTCTAATAAATTTGTCGTTATTTTTGCCAAAAAGTGGTTATGAACAAATTACTAGGGAGTCTGGTGATTCATTCAAATAGGAACACACGTTTTTTAACTCTCTACACTTTTTCTCTTTTAATAATCTAAACTCCTCTTTCTCAGCCATAGCTACACCTCTAGCCATCGGTTCTATGGTGGAGGTCGGAAGTCCCCATCCAAAAATCACTAACATTAGTATTTCACCTTCATATCCTTGTCTTCTTCTGGATGTTACGATTTAGGCCTCCTTCTCAAACTCCATTAATTAAACCAACCACTTTTTTCATTCCTATACCTCCTTGATTCCAACTCATTTAGTTTGTGTTTTAGTCATTGAGTTCTTGGTTACTTTGACTATCGGCCTTCACTCATGTATTCCTCTTCTTTGTTATGTCCTCTTTAGTTGATCTACTCGTTATGGTCTTTTGCGGCTCGGGTTTTTGATATACTGCTTTCAAGTCTTTCTAGTAGATTTCACTCATATTTTGTGGTTTAAGTGTTAGGTACGCTTAAAGAAGATATGTTTGTTGTTTGAATGGTTGATTTTGTTGGATCCATAAAGTGGTATCCAAGTTGATGTTAAAGGATTTTCAATAAAGTTAGGTACCAATTAAGTTCAAGTTTGATTTCGAGTGAAGCTTCGAACTTTAATACAAATTGCCTAAGCATTTTATACCAAACAAACAAACCCCTCCATACCCCCCCCCCCTTTTGCTCTGGCTTGAAAGATGTGCCGAACTGTATCCTAGCCATCGTAAATTTCAAATTCACCACTCATTTCAGCCTTAAACCACCGCAAACCTCAGTGATTTCACCTAATTTTTTATTTTCACCTTTAATTCTCCCATTGATTTCCCATTTGCTAACCCCTCTTTTTCAAATACATCCAGCTTCATTTACTATTCTTCTAACCACCTTAATCCAACCCTTTAAGTGCCTTAAATTCATTGCCAAAATTTGCCCCAAAATCCTTTTCCATTTCCGCTATACCATATACTATCGAGAAATACGATTCCGGTTGGTGGATGTACAGCTTCATAAACTGCTCTATCACATGCCTCCACCTCTCTTCCATCTTCATCCTCGTTTTGTTTTAGAAATGACAATGCGAACCAACTATAAAACTCTTCGGTTGATGTCATATTTGTTGTTGCCGAAAATGTCAGGTAGAATCCTCCTTCTTTGGCGGGGCAAGTTATCAATGGTTCTTCAATTTTCGTCGGAGACTAGACAAAACCATCTCAAGGCATATGATCAAATCCATATTCGCCAAAATTGGTCCGTAAGCAGAAATCAAATTTTGGCCAAGTTGAAGGTATTGCTTTGTTAATTTTTTCGATTTTAATCATGTTGTTGTCGGCGTGAATTCTATGAACGGGTCCCGCGTTTTTGGTCACCTTAAATTTTTGTGTTGGCCGGTCGGACGTGCTAACCGAGTTTCTCGTTCATCATTTAGAAGTAAACAGGTTTCGTCTACTGTTAAGTTGCGAAGTAAGATAGGTTTAAACCACCAAGTGATGAACTGTTCAGAATACAACATGTTGGTGGTCGATTCCGTGCCTTTGGTCGACTTGAAGCTTCAAGCTTTCTTGATTAAAAATAAGGTAAAGATGTAAGATCTCCAAAGTGGGTCACTTTGATGCCTTCATTATGTGTGATACCTTTATTATGTTGTCCATTTGAAACAATTGGCTATAAAATACTTTGGTTGGAAATCAAGGGTATCTCGATTGCTTATGCTTCGGTCAAAAGTGTCATTTTGATTGCGAGTCTTTTCAGTGAGGTGTTGAAGTTTGCAGACGTTTCAAACTTCTTGGGAAACGTGGGTCATTTTTTGCCTTCATTAAAATCAAGAACCCGAAACATATACATGATTTGGTCGATGTGGACCTTGAAGATGATTCGTTTTTGGGATGCAAAGTTTGGGTTAAAGAGATTGGTGTCACGTTGGAGTTTGAGTTAGGAACGTTTCTCACCGATTTGGTTGCAATTACCTATCATATAGTACTTGCGGGTCATCCTATTTATGGTAATCATATTGAGATCACGTACGACGCTTTGACCGCTGATAGTGTTGCGGTGACTCAAGTGGATGATGATGTTCGGACTCGTCTTGAAAGTGAGTTAGAAGCTACGGTTGATGGGTGATGTTGTTGCAATTGAAGACATGAATGTTGATGATTTACGATTCGGTTCATTAGGTAACATGGAAGCTACGGTTTTGATTGATGATTCGGGGTCGACTGGGACGCCAAGAATGGATGGTACGAATTTGAACTCGATTCCGGTTTGCGAAGAAGACCCTATTGGTCTACCATCTTCAAATAAGGATGCCTCGGCTCATGGTAATCTAGCGAATGCCTCTACTGATGTTGATCCTAAATTTGTTTTACCACCTTCAGGGTTTGTATAAGCCTTGTGTGGTTAGTGAAACACCGCTGATTAAATATAAAAGACGCATGAGTAAATTGCACAGTTGACGGTTCCAAGGATGATTCTACGGTTCATGACATTCAAGTGGCGAGTTCATCGGGTACTAATCACAAAGGATTTTTTTCAAGATTTGGCGGAACGGAGAGTCCTTTCACAATCTTCGATTGTACTTATAAGCAACATATCATTCAATGTTTTAACCTATTCATTCCCAAATCAGAAGGGCAAAGGTATTCGTATCAATAAGATCGATGGTTTGACGTCGCGACCAAATAAAAGAAAGCAAAATGGTGGAGTCAAGGCCGGTTAATTTAACCATTCAGGCTTGCCTGAGTGGCCACCAAGTTGCCCAATGAAGCACACCACCCGGGTTCAATTCCTGACTATGAAAAATTGTTCAAAAAGATAGTGTGACTAGAGGGTGAATGCACAATTCACCCGGTACCAGGTCTCGCGCTCGAAGGGCTTGATTACCCGAGGTTTTACCTTCAATGGGGGAGCCAATGTGCTCGTTCATAGGAGGGTTTCCTCACTTACCCAAAAAAAAAGGTCGGTTAATTTGGTAATTTGGTTTCTTTAGTTTGGTTTGTGTTATTGTAGTCGAGTTTGTTTGAAGTTTTATTACGTATCTTGTTCTTTCACATTGAATGTAGCTCCGTCCGATCTAGTTGTATTGTTATGGTATAGGTGCTGTCTCTTCCACAATGGCTCGGTTAAAGTTAGCTAGATCTATTTATCGGTTGTGTTTCCAGCATGTTTACTTTTAGTGAGCCGTTTCTTGTTTGGATTGGTTGTATCGTTTATAGGTTCCTTCATTTACTGATGAAGGTTTCCTAATTTTATAGTAATCGCTATTTCAGAATAAAATTAGAATTTTATTTCAATGTATTCGTCTATAATGTTTGGTTAATCTTTTGATGCATGTCAATGGTTTGTTTGAGATTGATTGTAGCTAGGGATGGCAATGGATCGGATATGGATCGGGTGAGGCCGTATCCATATCCATATCCATTTATTTTTTTACTTTTCATCCATCCATATCCATATCCGTCGGGTGAAGCGGGTTAATGGATAATTATCCATATCCGTTTAAATTTATTTTATTTTTAATAATTATAAGCGGTGGTTCACTATATACGATCAAAAGTAATATTTTTAATAGTTTATGCGACTGAAAGTCATATTTTACTAATCTATATAATAAATATTCAATAAATAACCTATTAAACGTGTAAAGATATCGACATGTAAGTTGCTTACTTTTAGTTACATTGAATCACATTTGAACCACCAAAATACGATAAATACATTTGATTATTTAAACAAAATAAAATATAAGAAGAAAGTTATATTTTTTAGAGAAAATATAAAGAAAGATGAATATGAATATAATTAATGAAATATCACTACATAAATGATACTAATTTGAGTGATAAATTTATATATTTAGTTATTTCGGGTGAAAGCGGGTTCATCCATGGATGAAATTTTTTCATCCACATCCATATCCATATCCATTTAGATCATCCATATCCACGAATAATCGGGTGGATTGGATGGATATCCACTGGATCGGGTATCCATTGCCATCCCTAATTGTAGCTATCGGTAGTTGGAAGCAGAACTGAGACGGGATGTGATTAAAGGAAAAATGAGATAGGTTTAATAAGATGACACAGTTAAACAGGAAAGCGAAGTGACACGGAAGGCCCTTACTCTCATTCTTGTTCCCGAATTGTTTTATTTCATCAACGTCACGTAAGAAGTACAAGTTGTACCTTGATGGGTCTTGGAACTTTTGCTCATATTTCTAACAAAAACTTTAATGGTTGTCATAAATAAGCTAGATATCATTGTATAGTTCGGTAACTATCACTTCAAAATCAATATATAATGGCTATGTATAAAGATTCTAAACACGTTAATGCCATCACTTAAGGTTGTTAGAATTTTTTTTTTTATTTATCATATTTTTTTGTAAAAATAATATTATAAGAGTACAATAAATAATGTGTGTTTGGAAATTTAAAACACGGTTCTTAAACGGCAATTAGAAAATTTCATTTTCAATACTATTGCATTTTCAAAAATGACAAGTTGTTAAAAATAAGTTTTCTTAACCTAACTTGGAATGTTCTTTTGACGGGTTCTTAAGTGTAAAGTTACGATAGTTTCTTGATTAACTAACTCACAGGCCACATGATCGCAAACCGTTAAGTTCCTGGTTTTGAAAGTTCATTATGATCTATCAAAATCCAGTATGATCTATCAAAAAAATTACTAGTCGGATCTAAATCTAAATAAAAAGGACATTGATAATCATAACACTAAAGACTATGGTTAAGCTTACTATATTTAACATTTCTAAATTAATTACATAGTATCAATATTCCTAATTTTTCTTATATAAATTTGGAAATCATATTATTCATGGTAAGGGATGAGTTATAATTTTGGAGTTTTCCCCTCATTTAATTTCCAATGGCTTTGAGAGTGAAATAGATCTCAGAGCCCTCTTGTGAGATTCGATCCTGGGTTTCTCCTCGACGCGTGCGTGTGTCTTACCAACTAACCAAGTCGTTCAAAAAAAAAGTTATAATTTTGGAATAAAGATAAATATGAAAACCTTAACCATAACTCTTAGAGCTATAGTTATCATTTTTCATAAAATAATGATCAATTTGTAAAACTAAATGGATTTTGTTAACGCTACTCTAATTCTCATTAAGATGCATAAATCAAGTAGCTATAAATAGATTTCATTACGGTGTAAATGCAAACAAATATATTAACTATTAAGTATGTTCCGATGTGGTTGTAATAATCATTTTGTAAAAACAATTACTATAGTTTTTAACCCCCAATAAATGGTCTAGTGACAGAATTGATAAATCGATAGCCCAACAACATGTCTAACACATAAGTTCAAGAGTCCATCATTTTCCAAAACCAATTGGTGATAGAGGGACTTCTCCTTTGACTTATATGCATACATTTGTTTTTGTCCATGACCGATGTGGGATAACTTCCCAACACGCCCCCTCACATCGAGGCGTGGAACAGTTAAAGAGATGGCTGCAAAAGAAGGTCTGACTCAATCTCTTTGCAGCGACGGCGGCACACTCATGGGGGCCTGACTCGGACTCGCTGTAGAACAAACCGTCCACCTAAGCTCTGATACCATGACAGAATTAATAAATCGTATAGTCTAACAACATGTACAACACATAAGTCCAAGGGTCCATCCTTTTCTAAAACCAATTGGTTTTAGAAAAGGATGGACTCTTGGACTTATATGTTGTACATGTTGTTGGACTATATGATTTATCAATTCTGTCATCTAGTAGCTCGATGTTTAATCTCTACAATTTACAAAGCGTGAAACTTAAATCTGACATGTCACCCTGCCCTACATTTCAGATGTTTTACTCCACGTGGATTTTTTAAATTTATACTTCTTATTTCTTTTACTCCTCAGAAAATTACACCTGGACCAATCCTAATCCCCATCAACAATTATTGAAACCCCCCTCTCTTCTGAAACTAGTTCACCACCGCACCCCTCTCTCTTCCCCCCCTCTCTCTTCTAAAATCTAAACCCTTTTGACTTACACCGGAGATTATGACCGCCCACTGCCGCAAACGACCGCGCCACTAGCACTAATTTATCCGTCACAATTTTACGCACCTAATGGTATAAATTTTGTAATCATGCGATTGTATTTTTTTTGCCCTAATTTTCTATTTTGATCTCAACAACGGTGATGCGATGGCTGCCGTAGTTGGTAAGGTTCTCCGCTGTTACAATAACTCGATGGTATTGATGAAAACATAATCGATGTTTTTGATTGCCGACAAATCAAGGGACTTAATAACAAGTTCATAACCTAATTCGGATGTTTCCTCACTGGTTGAATTAACTACTTTTGTTGTTTCATGATTCAGTTATCATGGTTGATTCGTACATTATCATCACAGTCGTTCGGGTCGAGACCTATTTCTGTCATCGGTGTGTCTTGCAAAGTATTTTTCTTGATTAATCGATTCTTAATCAATACGTGATTATCTCACATTGAAAGCATATTCGTTTGCAAAACGGATTTGAATGCAACTTTTGCAAAACGGATTTGAATACAACTTTTTGAATACAACATACTTTGGTAACTAATTTACTGTATCATTTAGTAAGTAATTTACTGTATCTTTTGGTAATGTTTCCATGATTTTGAATCTGATAGCATTACCAGTTCAGTCAAGCATGTGTTAGAACATTACATTCTACTATAAACTATTTTGAATTAGAACAACATATTTGCAATTGTTAGTCGTGCTTTAACTGTACACATAATCCATATATAGTTTTATAATTTAGTAAAAAGATAGGATTGCTGATGTTCTTACTGGTACAGAACATGTTGTTTCCAGTTGTTGTTGTTTTAAGCCTTATGGCCACCGTCGTTACTGTCTTCATGGTTTAAACTGTAAGTATTTGATATACGTTGAAGAAGTTTGTGTGTATTGTAAGAGTATATTAAGCTCATTTTTATTATGGACAGTTTATGCGCAGGTGATGTTTTGCACTGATGCAGTTGAATTTCCTGAAGCGTTTTACTTAGATTGGTGTTACGAGTTGTTTTATAAGTGAGTTTCCTAAAAAACTATTGTTGAAGTTGAAGTTCAGTAGATGCATTAGGTAAAATGCTTATATACACATCTTTTTATTGTATTAGAATGTATTTATTTATTTATTTGCACTTCAAATGTTTGATAAAATGCTTGAACGAATATATAGTTGATGCAAGTATTTTATGAACTAATCTCTTAACAGATTCCAGTTTTGAATGGAGACTGATTTTGTTTCAAGTTTGATGGGTATTAATTTTGGTACCTCTACCCACTGCCGTGTGGATGCAGAAGGTAATATGTTTTGTTTTTTATTTTTCAAGTTTTCTTAGTCTACTGTTGAAATGCAAAGTTTTTTTAATACGTGTTTTTTGGTTATGGTTGATGTTTTTAGGTGTTTATTTAATGTGAAATTGCATATTTTTTTAATGTCTCACATTCAAAAAGATTTGTAAATCAGGTGACCTTTTTAATGTGAATCCACAATGTTTAGGTTAACAAGTTATTAAAGGTGAAATCTTCAATCAAATTCAGCTTAAACTTTAAACAGTTTGCTGTACACCTACATTTGATCCGAAACATATAAAAATGTGTTTGCTTTGCAGTTATGTAGTCACAGCTATGTTGTCTAATACATTTTGGTGAATATGCGATTTAGTTGATCAGCGGTTTTGAGAATTGAAACTTTGAGGGGCATGTTGATCCGTTGACAAGAGCAATCTACTATCAAGCTGAAGGTATGGCTGGTATTCATACTCCTAAAGTGTAAATTTTTTTCAACCCCATTTTGGCATCGTTATACATAATCATATTTTTGTTATGTTAGTAAACGAAAATTGTACCTGTTTGTTATTTATCTTATGAAGGTATAAGGATAGGAAGAAAAAAAATATGAATTATTAAGAAATTAGGGACGTACTGTAACAAGGGATAAATTAGGATTTGTTATGACCAATTGGGTTGAAAAGTGCAAAGTTGAGTTAAATTGACGATTTACCTATGTTTATATAATTAGAAGTTTATTTGGAAATGAAATTTCGAAAGTTATATATGGTTAAAAGTGTTTATATTGTCCATTTGTAGCTTCGACCCGTTTGTGCCATATTGTGTCGAATTGGGTATTACTTGATTTGGACATGTCCTAAATGTCACTTTAGACTAATGGAATGAAAGTTAAACATCTAGGTCACCCAGACTCGATTTTGAGTCACATAAGGGAAATTTTATAGTTTTAATAAAAATGTCAAAAATGACGCTCGGGTCAACTTTGCAGGTTCGTGTTTTTAATTTGAATAAGTTTTGAAGAAAACTATTTATTGTGTTATAAAGTACTCCCGAAAAGCTTCAAATGTGTATATAATGTGTTTGGGTTTGTTGAGGCTAAATGGGTTTTAGATAGTCGTCAAAATGGGAGTTTATGGCTGAAATTTGTTGTGCAAATGTTGGTCATCAGTACAGTAACAAGTAGCAATAATTATTTTTTTTTTTTTTACAGTTTTCATGAAGTCATACCAATGACTCACTCATAGATGATTTGGTTGTTCTCGGTTCTATTTTTACTCAGATCGGTAGAATGGTTAAAACTTAACATTTAGATAAAATGCAAATGGGTTAAATGGGTTGAAACTCACTGTAAGTATTTCTAAAATGGGTGAGTTTTCAGTTAGCTTTTATATGAAAAGTTAGATTGTTTATTGTGATAATAGTGTTTTTGTATTCATTTTAGCAAGTTGGAGTACTTAGTATAGAGTATATAATATTCAGAGAACATTAGGCAATAAATCTTTATGGGCAAGCTGACCAGGCCAGTTTGACCAGCATGGCTTAAACCCGAAACTTTGACTTGTACAGGAGACGTAGCTGTAGTGACCCGAACATTTCCATGTTTATATATATTAAATGAAATTTATATTTACATGATTAAGTGTTTCCAACATGTTAAGCAATCAAACTTGTTAAGACTTGATTAATTGAAATAGGTTTCATGTAGACAATTGACCACCCAAGTTGACCGGTGCTTCACGAACGATAAAACTTGTAAAAACTATATGATGACATATATATGATTATATATATAGTTAACATGATATTATGATAAGTAAGTATCTCATTAGGTATTTTAACAATGAGTTATATACATAAAAATTGTGTTTATTGAATTAAGAAACTCGAAAGGATATATATAACGATTATCGTTATAACAACGTCTTACTAATTACATATGAATCATATTAAGATATTGTTACACTATGTTTAATCATGATAAATGATAAGTAAACATGTCATTATGTATATTAACAATGAACTACATATGTAAAACAAGACTACTAACTTAAGAATTTCGAAACGAGACATATATGTAACGATTATCGTTGTAACAACATTTAACTATATATATATCATACTAAGATATATTAATATATCATAATATCATGATAATGTAATAACTTAACATCTCTTTAGATATAATAAACAATGGGTTAACAACATTTAACAAGATCGTTAACCTAAAGGTTTCAAAACAACATTTACATGTAACGACTAACGATGACTTAACGACTCAGTTAAAATGTATATACATGTAGTGTTTTAATATGTATTCATAAACTTTTGAAAGACTTCAAGACACTTATAAAAATATTTCTACTTAACAAAAATTCTTACAATTACATTCTCGTTCAGTTTCATCAACAATTCTACTCGTATGCACCCGTATTCGTACTCGTACAATACACAGTTTTTAAATGTATGTACTATTGGTATATACACTCCAATGATTAGGTCTTAGTAGCCCATGTGAGTCACCTAACATATGTGGGAACCATCATTTGGCAACTAGCATGAAATATCTCATAAAATTACAAAAATATTAGTAATCATTCCTGACTTATTTACATGAAAACAAAATTACATATCCTTTATATCTAATCCATATACCAACGACCAAAAACACCTATAAACATTTTCATTCTTTAATTTTCTTCATCTAATTGATCTCTCTCAAGTTCCATCTTCAAGTTCTAAGTGTTCTTCATAAATTCTACAAGTTCTAGTTTCATAAAATCAAGAATACTTCCAAGTTTACTAGCTCACTTCCAATCTTGTAAAGTGATCATCCAATCTCAAGAAATCCTTGTTGTTTACAGTAAGATATCATTCTAAATCAAGGTAATACTCATATACAAACTTTGATTCAATTCCTATAACTATAACTATCTTAATTCGAGTGATAATCTTACTTGAACTTGTTTTCGTGTCATGATTCTACTTCAAGAACTTTCAAGCCATCCAAGATCCTTTGAAGCTAGTTAATTTCTTGTCACTTCCAGTAGGTTTACCTACTAAACTTGAGGTAGTAATGATGTTCATAACATCATTCGATTCATACATATAAAACTATCTTATTCGAAGATTTGAACATGTAATCACTAGAACATAGTTTAGTTAATTCTAAACTTGTTCGCAAATAAAAGTTAATCCTTCTAACTTGACTTTTAAAATCAACTAAACACATGTTCTATATCTATATGATATGCTAACTTAATGATTTAAAACCGGAAAACACGAAAAACACCGTAAAACAGGATAAACGTCGTCGTAGTAACACCGCGGGCTGTTTTGGGTTAGTTAATTAAAAACTATGATAAACTTTGATTTAAAAGTTGATCTTCTGTGAAAATGATTTTTCTTATGAACATGAAACTATATCCAAAAATCATGGTTAAACTCAAAGTGGAAGTATGTTTTCCAAAATGGTTATCTAGACGTCGTTCTTTCGACTGAAATGACTACCTTTACAAAATGACTTGTAACCTGTATTTCTGACTATAAACTTATACTTTTTCTGTTTAGATTCATAAACTTAATTTCAATATGAAACCATAGCAACTTGAAACACTCAAAACGGATTTAAAACGAAGAAGTTATGGGTAAAACAAGATTGGATATTTTTGCTTGTTGTAGCTACGTGAAAATTGGTAACAAATCTATATTAATCATATCCTAGCTAACTTATATTGTATTATACATGTATTCTAATATATTATGTAATCTTGGGATACCATAGACACGTATGCAAATGTTTTAACATATCATATCGACCCATCTATATATATTATTTGGAACAACCATAGACACTCTATATGCAGTAATGTTGGAGTTAGCTATACTGGGTTGAGATTGATTCCAAATATATATATATATATACTTTGAGTTGTAATCTAGCCTGAGACGTGTATACACTGGGTCGTGGATTGATTCAAGATAATATGTATCAATTTATTTCTGTATTAAAAGTGTTGTAAATATATTTTGAACATACTTTGATATATATGTACATATTTGTTATAGGTTCGTGAATCGAACAGTGGCCAAGTCTTACTTCCTGACGAAGTAAAAATCTGTGAAAGTGAGTTATAGTCCATGCTTGTATGATATTATGTAAAAACTGCATTCAAGAAACTTATTTTTGATGTAATATATTCTTATTGTAAACAATTATGTAATGGTCATGTGTAAACGGTATATTTTAGATTATCATTATTTGATAATCTACGTAATGCTTTTTAAACCTTTATAGATAAAATAAAGGTTATGGTTGTTTTAAAAATGAATGCAGTCTTTGAAAAACGTCTCATATAGAGGTCAAAACCTCGCTATGAAATCAATTAATATGGAACGTTTATAATCAATATGAACGGGACATTTCAGTTGGTATCCGAGCGTTGGTCTTAGAGAACCAGAAAATTGCATTAGTGTGTCTTACCGAGTTTGTTAGGATGCATTAGTGAGTCTGGACTTCGACCGTGTTTTTCTTCCAAAACGATTGCTTAACATTTTTTTTTTGTTGGAAACTATATATTATTAACATGTAAATATTATGTGATATATTAATCTCTTAACGTGTTTGATATTGTGTGATAGATGTCTACCTCTAGTACAAATCCCATTGATTCACCTAATAATAATGAAGAGTCGAATATATTTTGGGAAGATTCAAAAATTCCCGAAGAGGAACCGGAAGAGGAGGAACCGGAAGAAGAGGAACCAGAAGAGGAGGAATCGGAAGAGGAGGAACCAGAAGAAGAAGAGGTTCCGGAGGAGGAAATATTGATACCTATAGTAAATCGATTAAATAAAAGAAAATCCTCAACCAACGAACCAAAGTTAATAATGGTCAATGGTGTTTCCGTCGAGGAAGTAAAATATTGGGAAGATTACCAATTTTCTGATGAATCGGATCCTGATGAGGATTCCGATGATGTTATAGAAATTACCTCAACCCAATTTAATAAAGCGAAAGAAAATAATAAGGGAAAAGGTATAAAAATAGAGAAACCCGATTCCAACCCCGATGTACTTTATATGTATCGGCAACATCCGTATTTCCTAAAATGTAACAATGACCCGGGAACCTCTAACCCACCAGGTTTTTCTAAACCATTATGGAAAACGAAGGCTCGTATTAGAGGAACACCATATATTCCTAAAAAATTAGGAAAACGAACCAAGTCCGAAGAAGAAGAAACCAGTGATTCAGATTAGAGGGTTGTAATCATGTTGTGTATTATATGTATTGTAGTGTGCTTGTACTTTTATGTTCTATGTAAAAGTTGCTTGTATTGTTTGTTATTACGAATCTAATCCTTGTCAATTTTACAGTATAAAAACAAAATGGACGTTAAGGGTAGACAACCGAATATTTTAGAAGACCTACCAGAGGATATGATTGAGGAAATCTTGTCTAGAGTCAGTCAGAATTCATCAGCACATTTAGTTATGGCGAAATTAACTTGTCAAACATTTGAAAGACTTTCCAGAAATGCCTTAGTTTATAAAAGGCTTTCCTTTGATAGGTGGGGTATATCACATTGGGGAGACCGTAAGTTACGCCGTGTTTTCTTTAAAGCATTAAATGCGGGGAACCCAAATGCAATTTTATGCTACGGGTTAAGAACCTATTTTGACTCAACATATCCCAACATAGGATTTCGTGAATTAGAAAGAGCTTCTAACATGCAACATAAAGAAGCATGTTATGCTTACGGTTTAGTGATGTTCGCTTCTTACCAAAGTGAGAAAAAGAATATCGGATTGCAACTTTTAAATAAAACCTTCCCACAAGTGACGGATTCAGTAGTTGGGGTGAGAAACAAGGTTTTTAGATTATTACGGGGCTGTTGGACATTACGAAACCCTCGTCCTTTTGACGACATTACAACATGCTGCCTAGCCAATGGTCATAACTGTTATTTTCCACAAGACTAAGGATGGGAAGTCGTCTTAGTAAAACCAGAATGCATGACTTGTTTCTGGACTTATGAATTACGTGTCTTTATTTTCTTTGCTGAACAACTTGCGTATTAACTAGGTTTATCTTTAAAACTGTCATGTATCAAAGTGTACTATATTTCATGTTATATGTAATATAGCGAAGTTGTAAGTTTGAAGAATATTTGTATGTGATATATTATTATAATCAGTTTTTCATATGGAATTGTAGTAGTTGAATTGTATATTAGCTACTAAGTATGAACTTAACGGGTAGGTAGTACCCGAATTTAAACTTATAAAACGTTAATATGAAGAAAAAACTTTTATAAATGAGTTCATATTATGCTATGAAATACTATTGACTACTCTTAATATTCTGTATGATTAACTCGATTCAGTTGTCTATTTTGAAGGAAATGGCACCGACTACTCGACACACCATGAATATGAGCGAAGAGGAATTTCGTACTTTTCTTGCTGCAAACATAGCTGCAGTACAGGCTGCGCTACATACCAACAATAACTCTGAATCTAGCAATGCAGCTAACGGCGCAAGAAATCGTGTAGGATGTACCTACAAAGAATTCACTGCCTGCAAACCTTTGGAATTTGATGGAACCGAAGGACCAATTGGATTGAAACGGTGGACCGAGAAAGTCGAATCGGTGTTTGCCATAAGTAAGTGTACTGAAGAGGACAAAGTTAAGTACGCTATGCATACCTTCACAGGTACTGCGTTAACATGGTGGAACACCTATCTTGAACAGGTAGGACAAAATGCTGCTTACGCACTACCGTGGTCAGCATTCAAGCAATTGATGAACGAGCAGTACCGTCCTAGAAACGAAGTCAATAAACTCAAGGCAGAACTTATAGAGTTAAGAACACAAGGGTTTGACGTTACCACATATGAACGACGATTCACAGAGTTGTGCCTATTGTGTCCGGGAGCATTCGAAGATGAAGAAGAGAAGATCGACGCATTTGTAAAAGGGTTACCAGTAAGAATTCAAGAAGATGTGAGTTCACACGAGCCCGCTTCTATACAGAAGGCAAGTCGAATGGCTCATAAACTTATAAATCAGATTGAGGGAAGAATTAAAGAGCAGGCGGCCGAAGAAGCCAACACGAAACAACTCAAGAGGAAGTGGGAGGAAAACGGTGACAAGAGTCACCAGTACAACAACAAGTACAATTACAACCACAATCGCAACAACTATCCCAACAACCGCAACAACAATCGCAACAATAACCGCAATCCTAACAATAACTACAACAAATATCCCAACAACAACAACAACTACAACAACTGTTTCAACAACAATAACAATCCCAACAACAACCTTAATAACAACAACGGCAACAAAAACCAAAAACAGCCATGTCATAGGTGTGAAGAAAATCATCAGGGGTTTTGCACGACATTTTGCAACAGGTGTAAAAGAAATGGTCATAGCGCGACAAAGTGTGAGGTCTACGGACCAAAGTTTAACAGAACTAAAGGAACAAATAATGTCGGAACAAGTAATGCCAAAACGAATAGTGTCGGAGCAAGTAATACCAACGCTGTTTGTTATAAATATGGAAAACCGGGCCACATTATTAGAAATTTCCCGAATCAGGGGAATACTAATGGGCAGGGCCGTGGAAGAGTTTTCAATATTAATGCGGCAGAAGCACAGGAAGACCCGAAGCTTGTTACGGGTACGTTTCTTATTGACGATAAATCTGCTTATGTTTTATTTGATTCGGGTGCAGATAGAAGCTATATGAGTAGAGAATTTTGTGCTAAATTAAGTTGCCCATTGACGCCTTTGGATAGTAAATTTTTACTCGAATTAGCAAACGTTAAATTAATTTCAGCAGATAATATATGTCGGGAGAGAGAAATTAAACTGGAGGATGAAACGTTTAAAATTGATTTAATACCAGTCGAGTTAGGGAGTTTTGATGTAATAATTGGCATGGACTGGTTGAAAAAGGTGAGAGCAGAGGTCGTTTGTTACAAAAATGCGATTCGCATTATGCGTGAAAAGGGAAAACCTTTAATGGTGTACGGAGAAAAGAACAACGTGAAATTAAATCTTATTAGTAGTTTGAAGGCGCAAAAACTAATAAGAAAAGGTTGTTACGTCATTCTAGCACACATCGAGGAAGTTAAACCTGAAGAAAAGAACATCAGTGATGTTCCCGTCGCAAAAGAATTTCCCGATGTATTTCCGAAAGAGTTACCGGGATTACCCCCACATCGATCCGTTGAATTTCAAATAGACCTTGTACCAGGAGCTGCACCAATAGCTCGTGCTCCATACAGACTCGCACCCAGCGAAATGAAAGAATTACAAAGTCAGTTACAGGAACTTTTAGAGCGTGGTTTCATTCGACCAAGCACATCACCATGGGGAGCTCCTGTTTTGTTGGTCAAGAAGAAATATGGTACATTCAGGTTGTGTATCGACTACCGAGAGTTGAACAAACTTACCATCAAGAACCGCTACCCACTACCGAGAATCGACGACTTATTTGATCAACTACAAGGCTCGTCTGTTTATTCGAAGATCGATTTACGTTCTGGATATCATCAAATACGGGTGAAGGAGGATGATATTCCAAAGACTGCTTTTAGGATGCGTTACGGTCATTACGAGTTTATGGTTATGCCGTTTGGATTGACTAACGCACCAGCTGTGTTCATGGACCTCATGAACCGAGTGTGTGGGCCATATCTTGACAAGTTTGTCATTATTTTTATCGATGACATACTTATTTACTCGAAGAATGATCAAGAGCACGAAGAACATTTGAGAAAAGTGCTAGATTTGCTGAGAAAAGAAAAACTGTACGCTAAGTTTTTAAAGTGTGCATTTTGGTTGGAAGAAGTTCAATTCCTCGGTCACATAGTGTGATGACCCGGGAATTTCTGACCAAATTTAAACTTGATCTTTATATGTTTCCGACATGATAAGCAAAGACTGTAAGGTTGAGTCTCAAAAACTTTAAACTGTGTTCATGTATACATTTGACTTTTGATCATTTCCGACGATTCACGAACAATTGTTGTAAATAAATATGTATATGTAAATGTAAGTATATGTATATTAAATTGAAATTATAAAATATGATTTAAACATTTGAATTAAATACATAAAATAGAATACAAAGTAATTGAGTGTAAATTTAAAATGAATCTATATATTTAACTATAAATTCTATGATTGATTATTATTATATGCGTATTATAATATAAATATAATTTATAAATAATAAATATTCATTAAAGGCTATCATATTATATTATGTAATTAATAATATAAAATACAATTTAAAATATAGTTGTTGTATTAAAATTAATATCTTCATTATCAATATAATATTAATATTAATATTAATAACAGTATCATTAATGATATTATATGAAATCTGGTACATTTGATTTATGATTATTATTTAATATTATTAATAGTATTATAAATATTATTGTTTTAATAAGAGATTTGATACATGTAACTTGTTAGATCTTAATTATTATTTGTATTACTATTATTAGAATATTATTATTACTTTCAATATATATGTAAAATAAATATAAAGTTTGATATATATATATATATATATATATATATATATATATATATATATATGTATATATATATATTGTTATTATATTATTATTACTAATATTATCAATCACTAATAATATTAGTATTATGATAACCAATATTAGTATTAATAATAATATTATTGTTATAAATTTTATAGTTATTATTATTATCATTATTAATTGTATTATTATTATTATTATTTATATACCTATTATTAGTATTAATAATATTATTAATACACATATATATTTATAGATACATGTATATATATGAGATACTGTTATACATATATAAATACATATACAGAGTATATGAATATACACATATGCTGATATATATGAGCACATACAGACTTTTATATATAAATCAGTTTTATTATTATTATTTTTACTGAGTTAATCCATCACAGAATCCAAATTTGATTTACATCCTAGACTAACTGTATCCAATCTTTGTATCTATCTGCTAAATGATTCCTTTACAGCAAATCAATCCAAAAATCAGATATAAATCGATTTCCCTTTTATATTTTTTTATCCAATTTTTGTACCTGATGAAGAAAATTCTGTCAACTCTTATTTTTTAATTAATTCAATCAATGTCAGTATTAAAAGCAGCGAAGTGATTTACAGTAACAAGTATCAAATACTAATATCATCTAAAGATTTTACTTTGATCAAAATCATCAAAAATTTAAGAAAAACCCGATGACACCTCTGTAACTCCACCTTTTTTTTATTATCAAAAATCCGATTTAGCATCAATCTTAAAAATGTAACAATGCTGTTATGTTAGGAATCATTCTTTTAAACTTTCTGCAAATCATTGTATCGAATTCGAATTTCTAAGTCAAAGTTTTGTTTTTTAAAAGTCAACAATTATTCTTGATAAAAATTCGAGATACCTGCTGCAGATAAGTTTAAATTGATGATTGATAGAGTTACTAACTAGGATTTAAAACAAGTTTCATGTTATGGATATAATGTAAAACGTCCTGCAAATTGAAGTTAATTTTTTTTTTGAAGTCGTAACAGCAACAACAGGTATGCTGTATAATTTTTTTTATCTGTTAATCTTTTATCACAATTGCAAAGCGTTTATGTTTTAATCTCACACCCAAAGACAAATTCAAAACCTTGATGTTATGGTTGGATGTTTGGTCGATTGAATTTTTGGGAGAAGAGGAAGAAAGGAAGCAGAATTATATACGGGTTATAAAATTTACAGAGGGTTATAAAACAGATAATGGGCGATAGCTCAATGGTTAAGTGATGGTGTCGGGTTTCGAGTGGTCTTGGGTTCAATCCGTGCTGAGCACACTTCTTTTTAAAGTGAGCTTATAAGGTAGTTTATTTATCATTTATTATTCTTATTATTATTAATATTAATAATAATATTATTATTATTATTATTATTATTATTATTATTATTATTATTATTATTATTATTATTATGATTGTGATTATTATTACTAGTGATAATTATTATTATTAAATTTGTTATTATTACCAATACTATTATCATAACTTAGTATTATTGTTATTATTATTACTGATATTAAAATATGTATTATTGTTATTAAAATTATGATCATTATTATTATTTTTATCATTATTACAAACATAATACAAATTACCATCATGAATATTATTATTAGTATCATCCTATATATTATTAGTATTATTATTGTTATTAGGAATACGATTGAGATTATTGTTACTATATAGTCATAAATATTAATATTATTATTATTATCTATATCAAAATCAATAAATGTAGTTTTATTTAAAAATCTTATAATTACTAGTACTATCGATATGGGTATTACTATTATCAATATGACTATGATTATTATTATTACCATTATGAGAACGATACAAATAATTATTATTTTCATTAATATTAGTACTCGTATCATTTTATAATTATTAGTACTTTTAATATTGACACAAGTATTATTATTAATATTATCATTTTCATTAATAAGATTATTATTAATGAGCATTGCTATTATTAAAAATTAATATAATTACGACTAAAAGTATTAATACCTTAAATCTATTTTTTTGACTATTATTAATACTATCATTATTATTTGTAGTATGGAAATTATTATTATCATTATAATTATTCTAGTGTTATTATAACTAGTATTTTGTAACAAAAAGAGTAATCACATATAAATATGTTAAACACCCATAAATTTAAATATACTAATACTATTATCTATCTAAAATATACAAAATGAAAATATAATAAAATACATAAATTATTAATATAAAATTTTCACTAATAATAATATAAATATTTATTCGATTACAAGAATATATTTTAATACATACATGAATGATATAGGTTCATGAATCCGAGGCCAACCATGCATTGTTCAATATTGTCGTATGTATTTTTACTACAAAATACAATATGGTGAGTTTCATTTGCTATCTTTTTACTTGCTTTTGCAATATATATTTTTGGGACTGAGAATACATGCGCTGCTTTTATAAATGTTTTACGAAATACAAACAAATACTTAAAATTACATTCTATGGTTGGATTATTAAACCGAATATTGCCCTTCAAGTCTGGTAACCTAAGAATTTAGGGAAATGGCCCCTGATTGACGCGAATTCTAAAGATAGATCTATGGACCTTGACAAGTCCCATTCGGGGTACGAATGCTTTAGTACTTCGAGATTATTATTATACAGACGAGAGGTTCTGTTTGGGGATATTCTATGCATTTAAGTTAACGTCGGTTACTAGGTGTTCAATCCATATGAATGATATTTTTGTCTCTATGCATGGGACGTATATTTATGAGAACTGAAAATGAAAATCTTGTGGTCTATTAAAATGATGGAAATGATTATTTATGTTAAACTAATGAACTCACCAACCTTTTGGTTGACACTTTAAAGCATGTTTATTCTCAGGTATGAAAGAAATCTTTCGCTGTGCATTTGCTCATTTTAGAGATATTACTTGGAGTCATTCATGACATATTTCAAAAGACGTTGCATTCGGGTCGTTGAGTTCATCAAGATTATTATTTAGTCAATTATAGTTAGATATATTATGAAATAGTATGCATGCCATCCACTTTTGATGTAAATGAAAATTTGTCTTTTAAAACGAATGCAATGTTTGTAAAATGTATCATATAGAGGTCAAGTACCTCGCAATGTAATCAACTATTGTGAATCATTTATAATCGATGTGGACTTCGACCGGATGGATTAGGATGGGTCATTAGAGTTGGTATCAGAGCGGTGGTCTTAGTGAACCAGGTCTTGCATTAGTGTGTCTAACTGATAGTCGTTAGGATGCATTAGTGAGTCTTGACTTTGACCGTGTCTGCATGTCAAAAGTTTTGCTTATCATTTCGTGTCGGAAATCATCTGCTTATCATCCTTAGGAAATTACCTGCTTATCATTCTTAGTCTAGACATATCTTACTGCAATGATTGCATGAATAGTGTATAGACAAAATTCGTATCTTAGCGTATCTGCTAATTCATATCTTAGCATATCTGTTACTGTAGACTTTGCCTGACAGCTACCGTAGATTTCTCCGTAACTTATGGGATTTTAGTATTATATATGCATATGTAAATTATGTATTGCAGGGTACTAATCTACATCCTATAATCTATTTCTTATCAAAAAGTCCTTCATCTGATCGCACGAGATGAATCCCTCAACCAGTTCAAATTCCTCGGATTTCGACAGCTATTCCGATATGGAGTTTCACCTATCAGTGTCACCGGAATGAATCAATCAATCAGTCATCCCCAATTCATCTGATGGGTTCATAGTCGACTTAATCAATGGAGACGCGAAGAAGGCGATCACTTCCACCAACCGAATTTACCTCTTGGCAAAGAACCTGAAGCACTTACCGGTGAACCAGTCCGAAATATCATTTTCACCCACATTTCTCGAATATCTCGTCATGATTACATAATATCTCAGATTCTAAACCTTATTCATTTGCTCGTTCCAACCGACAATAATCCCGGAATAATAAGAGAAGTCAACAAACTTCGCGCTCGAAAAAATAAATAAATTTGGAGAATATGGTGCAAAATTTACCAGCTTCAGCAACATCACCGGAACCAACAGTACCATCAGTAACAGCACCAGTACCATCAACAATCCATGCCTCAACATCTCATTCTGTACCTCGAGCATAATCATCGTTCTACGAATCGTTCTACATAAACTATCTTCGTCCTTCATGGCAATTATGTAATCTCTAAAGTTTTAGAGATTGTGCACTCTAGTTCTAGCCGTAAATCTGATGAGTTTAATATCACATTGACTCATTAAATCCATGATTACATCTGAAGAAAATATATATGTATATATATTTTTTCATAAAGATTGTAACTAAAAATTCTTTTGTACAATCTGTTAATGATGAAAATATTTTAACGGGTAGGTAATACCAGAGGAATATTTAGATTCCACATTAATAAATTACACTGTACATTCTTCGAATCTGATTCAACAGTCATTTACTATCCTATTTACAACCACCGATATACGTATCCGTTCACAACAGAATAACCATTTTCATTCAATTTCATATTTGAATTTTGATCTATCAGAATCCAACAAGTTACATAATGAAGAAAATATTGGACAAAATAAAATTTGTTAGAAACAAACGAATTAACTATGAGAAATTCTATTAAGAATCCACGCTAACAAAATCCTAGCTAACTGTTCCTAGTTAACTGTTAATTCCGTATTACCTTTTATTTATCGCAATTTATTTATCGCAATTTATTTATCGAATTTTATTTATCGCAATTTTAATTCTCGCAATTTTATTATCATCATTTAATTTCTGTTATTTATTTTACGCACTTTAAATATCGGGACATGTATACAAGGTTTTGACATATCATATCGACGCATCTATATATATTATTTGGAATAACCATAGACACTCTATATGCAGTAGTGCTGAAGTTAGCTATACAGGGTTTAGGTTGATTCTACAATAATATATATAGTATGAGTTGTGATCGAGTCTGAGACATGTACACGGGTCATGATACATATTAATTAATTTGAATATTATAAACTATATATGAATTATTGAGTTAGTGACTGTGGACTGCTAACTGTGGACTACCAAGATTGGACAATTAAAATGAATTAAAATATTGATTATAACATATGAAACTAAACAGTTCTTCAAGTTTGCCACTTGATTTCATCTTAAACCTCATTTGTAACTTGACGATTACAATCTGCGTTCAAACCTCTCATGATTCTTGAAAACACTTAAATCTAGAGAATGAAGCAACCGCACTTGATCTACGGAAGAAAAGAATGATGCATATAGTTATGCACCTGAAAAACACTCGGAACCTGAGTAAATGTTTAACACGTATCTGTGCTAGTTCCTTTGGCGTTGTTATTACCGAAATTAACTTTGCAACTCCTGTTTGAAATAGCCAGTTTTGTCATAGCTCCAGCAGGTCAACTTCGACTTTTCCTTCAAAACAACCTTATTATCACTTTGATATATATGTTTGCTCTTTTATTGTTACCTGGGAACCTTTAATATTCCACCATATTACCATCAGCGTTTAATCATCTAAAACATACAATTCTCCTGAAACCACCTCGGATTAATAACCGATGATTCAGATTTCGTAGCATTAAATGCAGAGGAAACAGAAAAATGGTAGATGGTCTAAACGGCCAAAAGTTTGATGATAAAGAAAGGAGTGTTGGGAACGCTCGATAGAAAAATTGGTACTGAAAAACAGATTGAGCTACCCATGAAGGAGACCAAGGATAAATACAAGGACCAAACCTTATATTCAAAGGATCCGGGTAATTCTAGATCCGATGAAATCTTTAGAGAATATATTGCTCCGAGGTCATGTTAAAATCTTGCGGAAAATCTTTCCTCATCAACCATCGAACTTAGAAATTCCAAAATATCATCATAAATATCTTCGATATTTCTGAGGACATTTTCATAAATATTCTCGTCCGAAATTATATACCCCTTCGTGCTATCTGTAATACATTATATTGGAAATTTCTGTAAAAGTTAAGTATGAACTATGAATGAATTCTGGAGTAGTGTTGGGAACTGAAGCATGAGTTAGTATAATATAATGACACTTGATCAACGTGATTATATTACAGTAAGTCATGCTGAGTTTTAATGGGACGTGATAATTCACAGAATCATAACGTCATCACGTGCCATGTTACATAACCCTTTCATTCTACTTAACTTCTGAACGTATCAAGAAAATATATTCTTGATAGTTCTATCCTCAGTAATTCTGGTAATTTGACAAAATCAAATCGTGCTACTACCTTTCCTTTCTACCTTGTATATTATGATAATTCGAAACTCCATACCTATGAAGTCTGGACCATTACTTGCGAAAATAAAACAAAAGCATGAAGCTCCGAAGTAAAAAGGGAGTATAAATCGCAGCAAATAGGAAAGAGCATTACCTATGGATGACAACGATTATAGGAGACAAAAGCTGGGACATTGAAATATAAGGGAAGATATAAAACTCAACAACAACGTAGAAATTACAAACCGTGTATATCAATGTTTATCGCAACATAAAGACACGGGAGAATTAAAAACACTATAACCCCAAGTGTGAAGTAGAAGAAAGCAGATTCCTCCGGTGGAAGTTGGAAAAGGAGAATGATTGTTGCAAAAGTAAGGATAAGGACAAGGATCAGAACTGGATTAAGCATTTTCACAATCTTTTGGGTTATATGAACTAAGAAAGAAAGTATAGGAATGGTGAAACTAATGAAACGGAAAAAGTTTTATTTATCAGACAGAACAATCGAGGCAGATCAAAGTATTTAATTATAGAGATCTTAATTTCCTTACTCGCCGAAGAATCAAATCTCTTAGATTTCGAGGATTTTCTTTATATCCCTTGAATTCCGGAATTCAACCAAGACAACGTCAAAAGTTAAGACGCACTTTATTTTCTAAATTCAAACCCTGACTACGTCAGAAGTTAAGACGAATCTGCATTTATTCATTTCACTCTTTTGTGATAGCTTCAGTTGTACCTTTCGAATAATAGAATGGTCTTATCCTTATTACTCTATGGTAATAAAACTCTATTTATCAGCTCATATTCGTTATAAAAACAATTTATTGTTAACCATGACCACCTCACTCAAATTTCGGGACGAAATTTCTTTAACGGGTAGGTACTGTGATGACCCGGGAATTTCTGACCAAATTTAAACTTGATCTTTATATGTTTTCGACACTATAAACAAAGACTGTAAGGTTGAGTCTCAAAAACTTTAATCTGTGTTCATGTATACATTTGACTTTTGACCATTTCCGACGAATCACGAACAATTGTTGTAAATAAATATGTATATGTAAATGTAAGTATATGTATATTAAATTGAAATTATAAAATATGATTTAAACATTTGAATTAAATACGTAAAATAGAATACAAAGTAATTGAATGTAAATTTAAAATGAATCTATATATTTAACTATAAATTCTATGATTAATTATTATTATATGCGTATTATAATATAAATATAATTTATAAATAATAAATATTCATTAAAGGCTATCATATTATATTATGTAATTAATAATATAAAATACAATTTAAAATATAGTTGTTGTATTAAAATTAATATCTTCATTATTAATATAATATTAATATTAATATTAATAATAGTATCATTAATGATATTATATGAAATCTGGTACATTTGATTTATGATTATTATTTAATATTATTAATAGTATTATAAATATTATTGTTTTAATTAGAGATTTGATACATGTAACTTGTTAGATCTTAATTATTATTTATGTTACTATTATTAGAATATTATTATTACTTTCAATATATATGTAAAATAAATATAAAGTTTGATATATATATATATATATATATATATATATATATATATATATATATATATATATATATATATATTGTTATTATATTATTATTACTAATATTATCAATCACTAATAATATTAGTATTATGATAACCAATATTAGTATTAATAATAATATTATTGTTATAAATTTTATAGTTATTATTATTATCATTATTAATTGTATTATTATTATTATTATTATTATTATTATTATTATTATTATTATTATTATTATTATTATTATTATTATTATTTATATACCTATTATTAGTATTAATAATATTATTAATACACATATATATTTACAGATACATGTATATATACGAGATACTGTTATACATATATAAATACATATAAAGAGTATATGATTATACACATATGCTGATATATATACGCACATACAGACTTTTATATATAAATTAGTTTTATTTTTTTTTACCTGAGTTAATCCATCACAGAATCTAAATTTGATTTACATCCTTGACTAACTGTATCCAATCTTTGTACTTATCTGCTAAATGATTCCTTTAGAGCAAATCAATCCAAAAATCAGATATAAATCGATTTCCCTTTTATATTTTTTTTATCCAATTTTTGTACCTGATGAAGAAAATTCTGTCAACTCTTGATTTTTTAATTAATTCAATCAATGTCAGTGTTAAAAGCAGCGAAGGGATTTACAGTAACAAGTATCAAATACTAATATCATCTAAAGATTTTACTTTGATCAAAATCATCAAAAATTCAAGAAAAACCCGATGACACCTCTGTAACTCCACCTTTTTATCAAAAATCCGATTTAGCATCAATCTTAAAAATGTAACAATGCTGTTATGTTAGGAATCATTCCTTTAAACTTTCTGCAAAGTTTCAAATGCCAAATCATTGTATCGAATTCGAATTTCTAAGTCAAAGTTTTGTTTTTTAAAAGTCAACAATTGTTCTTGATAAAAATTCGAGATACCTACTGCAGATAAGTTTAAATTGATGATTGATAGAGTTACTAACTAGGATTTAAAACAAGTTTCATGTTACGGATATAATGTAAAACGTCCTGCAAATTAAAGTTAATTTTTTTTTGAAGTCGTAACAGCAACAACAGGTATGCTGTATAATTTTTTTTTATCTGTTAATCTTTTATCACAATTGCAAAGCGTTTATGTTTTAATCTCACACCCAAAGACAAATTCAAAACCTTGATGTTATGGTTAGATGTTTGGTCGATTGAATTTTTGGGAGAAGAGGAAGAAAGGAAGCAGAATTATATACGGGTTATAAAATTTACAGAGGGTTATAAAACAGATAATGGGCGATAGCTCAATGGTTAAGTGATGGTGTCGGGTTTCGAGTGGTCTTGGGTTCAATCCCTGCTGAGTACACTTCTTTTTAAAGTGAGCTTATAAGGTAGTTTATTTATCATTTGTTATTCTTATTATTATTATTATTATTATTATTATTATTATTATTATTATTATTATTATTATTATTATTATTATTACAATTATTATTATTATTATTATTATTATTATTATTATTATTATTATTATTATTATTATTATTATTATTATTATTATTATGATTGTGATTATTATTACTAGTGATAATTATTATTATTAAATTTGTTATTATTACCAATACTATTATCATAACTTAGTATTATTGTTATTATTATTACTGATATTAACATATGTATTATTATTATTAAAATTATGATCATTATTATTATTATTATCATTATTACAAACATAATACAAATTACCATCATGAATATTATTATTAGTATCATCCTATAAATTATTAGTATTATTATTGTTATTAGGAATACGATTAAGATTATTGTTATTATATAGTCATTAATATTAATATTATTATTATTATCTATATCAAAATCAATAAATGTAGTTTTATTTAAAAATCTTATAATTACTAGTACTATCGATATAGGTATTACTATTATCAATATGACTATGATTATTATTATTATCATTATGAGAACGATACAAATAATTATATTTTCATTAATATTAGTACTCGTATCATTTTATAATTATTAGTACTTTTAATATTGACACAAGTATTATTATTAATATTATCATTTTCATTAATAAGATTATTATTAGAGCATTGTTATTATTAAAAATTAATATAATTACCACTAAAAGTATTAATACCTTAAATCTATTTTTTTTACTATTATTAATACTATCATTATTATTTGTAGTATGGAAATTATTATTATCATTATAATTATTCTAGTGTTATTATAACTATTATTTTGTAACAAAAAGAGTAATCACATATAAATTTGTTAAACACCCATAAATTTAAATATACTAATACTATTATCTATCTAAAATATACAAAATGAAAATATAATAAAATACATAAATTATTAATATAAAATTTTCACTAATAATAATATAAATATTTATTCGATTACAAGAATATATTTTAATACATACATGAATGATATAGGTTCGTGAATCCGAGGCCAACCCTGCATTGTTCAATATTGTCGTATGTATTTTTACTACAAAATACATTATGGTGAGTTTCATTTGCTCCCTTTTTACTTGCTTTTGTAATATATATTTTTGGGACTGAGAATACATGCGCTGCTTTTATAAATGTTTTACGAAAAAGGCACAATTACTTAAAATTACATTCTATGGTTGGATTATTAAACCGAATATTGCCCTTCAAGTCTGGTAACCTAAGAATTTAGGGAAATGGCCCCTGATTGACGCGAATTCTAAAGATAGATCTATGGACCTTGACAAGTCCCATTCGGGGTACGAATGCTTTAGTACTTCGAGATTATTATTATACAGACGAGAGGTTCTGTTTGGGGATATTCTATGCATTTAAGTTAACGTCGGTTACTAGGTGTTCAATCCATATGAATGATATTTTTGTCTCTATGCATGGGACGTATATTTATGAGAACTGAAAATGAAAATCTTGTGGTCTATTAAAATGATGGAAATGATTATTTATGTTAAACTAATGAACTCACCAACCTTTTGGTTGACACTTTAAAGCATGTTTATTCTCAGGTATGAAAGAAATCTTCCGCTGTGCATTTGCTCATTTTAGAGATATTACTTGGAGTCATTCATGACATATTTCAAAAGACGTTGCATTCAGGTCGTTGAGTTCATCAAGATTATTATTTAGTCAATTATAGTTAGATATATTATGAAATAGTATGCATGCCGTCAACTTTCGACGTAAATGAAAATTTGTCTTTTAAAACGAATGCAATGTTTATAAAATGTATCATATAGAGGTCAAGTACCTCGCAATGTAATCAACTATTGTGAATCGTTTATAATCGATGTGGACTTCGTCCGAATGGATTAGGATGGGTCATTAGACATAGTGAACAAAGAAGGTATTCAGGTGGATCCAGCAAAGATTGAAATCGTTGAAAAGTGGGAAACCCCGAAAACTCCGAAACACATACGTCAGTTTTTAGGACTAGCTGGTTACTACAGAAGGTTCATCCAAGACTTTTCCAGAATAGCAAAACCCTTGACTGCATTAACGCATAAAGGGAAGAAATTTGAATGGAAAGATGAACAAGAGAAAGCGTTTCAATTGTTAAAGAAAAAGTTAACTACGGCACCTATATTGTCATTACCTGAAGGGAATGATGATTTTGTGATATATTGTGACGCCTCAAAGCAAGGTCTCGGTTGTGTATTAATGCAACGAACGAAAGTAATTGCTTATACGTCTAGACAATTGAAGATTCACGAGCAGAATTATACGACGCATGATTTGGAATTAGGCGCGGTTGTTTTTGCATTAAAGACTTGGAGGCACTACTTATATGGGGTCAAAAGTATTATATATACCGACCACAAAAGTATTCAACACATATTTAATCATAAACAACTGAACATGAGGTAGCGCAGATGGATTGAATTGTTGAATGATTACGACTTTGAGATTCGTTACCACCCAGGGAAGGCAAATGTGGTAGCCGATGCCTTGAGCAGAAAGGACAGAGAACCCATTCGTGTAAAATCTATGAATATAATGATTCACACTAACCTTACTACTCAAATAAAGGAGGCGTAACAAGGAGTTTTAAAAGAGGGAAACTTAAAGGATGAAATACCCAAAGGATCGGAGAAGCATCTTAATATTCGGGAAGACGGAACCCGGTATAGGGCTGAAAGAATTTGGGTACCAAAATTTGGAGATATGAGAGAAATGGTACTTAGAGAAGCTCATAAAACCAGATACTCAATACATCCTGAAACGGGGAAGATGTACAAGGATCTCAAGAAACATTTTTGGTGGCCAGGTATGAAAGCCGATGTTGCTAAATACGTAGGGGAATGTTTGACGTGTTCTAAGGTCAAATCAGAGCATCAAAAACCATCAGGTCTACTTCAATAACCCGAAATCCCGGAATGGAAATGGGAAAACATTATCATGGATTTCATCACTAAATTGCCAAGGACTGCAAGTGGTTTTGATACTATTTGGGTAATAGTTGATCGTCTCACCAAATCAGCACACTTCCTGCCAATAAGAGAAGATGACAAAATGGAGAAGTTAGCACGACTGTATTTGAAGGAAGTCGTCTCCAAACATGGAATACCAATCTCTATTATCTCTGATAGGGATGGCAGATTTATTTCAAGATTCTGGCAGACATTACAGCAAGCATTAGGAACTCGTCTAGACATGAGTACTGCCTATCATCCACAAACTGATGGGCAGAGTGAAAGGACGATACAAATTCTTGAAGACATGCTACGAGCATGTGTTATTGATTTCAGAAATAGTTGGGATCAACATCTACCGTTAGCAGAATTTTCCTACAACAACAGCTACCATTCAAGCATTGAGATGGCACCGTTTGAAGCACTTTATGGTAGAAAGTGCAGGTCTCCGATTTGTTGTAGTGAAGTGGGGGATAGACAGATTACGGGTCTGGAGATAATACAAGAAACTACCGAGAAAATCATTCAAATTCAACAACGGTTGAAAACCGCCCAAAGACGACAAAAGAGCTACGTCGACATTAAAAGAAAAGATATAGAATTTGAAATTGGAGAGATGGTCATGCTTAAGGTTGCACCTTGGAAAGGCGTTGTTCGATTTGGTAAACGAGGGAAATTAAATCCAAGGTATATTGGACCATTCAAGATTATTGATCTTGTCGAACCAGTAGGTTACCGACTTGAGTTACCTCAACAACTCGTGGCTGTACATAACACTTTCCACGTCTCGAATTTGAAAAAATGTTTTGCTAAAGAAGATCTCATTATTCCGTTAGACGAAATCCAAATCAACGAAAAACTTCAATTCATCGAAGAACCCGTCGAAAAAATGGATCGTGAGGTTAAAAGACTTAAACAAAACAAGATACCAATTGTTAAGGTTCGATGGAATGCTCGTAGAGGACCCGAGTTCACCTAAGAACGAGAAGATCAGATGAAGAAGAAATACCCGCACTTATTTCCAGAAGATACGTCAACACCTCCAACTGCTTAAAATTTCAGGACGAAATTTATTTAACTGGTAGGTACTGTAGTGACCCGAACTTTTCCATGTTTATATATATTAAATGAAATTGATATTTACATGATTAAGTGTTTCCAACATGTTAACCAATCAAACTTTTTAAGACTTGATTAATTGAAATAGGTTTCATGTAGACAATTGACCACCCAAGTTGACCGGTGATTCACGAACGTTAAAACTTGTAAAAACATTATGATGACATATATATGATTATATATATAGTTAACATGATATTATGATAAGTAAGTATCTCATTAGGTATTTTAACAATGAGTTATATACATAAAAATTGTGTTTATTGAATTAAGAAACTCGAAACGATATATATAACGATTATCGTTATAACAACGTCTTACTAATTACATATGAATCATATTAAGATATTGTTACACTATGTTTAATCATGATAAATGATAATTAAACATGTCATTATGTATATTAACAATGAACTACATATGTAAAACAAGACTACTAACTTAAGAATTTCGAAACGAGACATATATGTAACGATTATCGTTGTAACAACATTTAACTGTATATATATCATACTAAGATATATTAATATATCATAATATCATGATAATGTAATAATTTAACATCTCTTTAGATATAATAAACAATGGGTTAACAACATTTAACAAGATCGTTAACCTAAAGGTTTCAAAACAACATTTACATGTAACGACTAACGATGACTTAACGACTCAGTTAAAATGTAAATACAAGTAGTGTTTTAATATGTATTCATACACTTTTGAAAGACTTCAAGACACTTATCAAAATACTTCTACTTAACAAAAATGCTTACAATTACATCCTCGTTCAGTTTCATCAACAATTCTACTCGTATGCACCCGTATTCGTACTCGTACAATACACAGTTTTTAAATGTATGTACTATTGGTATATACACTCCAATGATCAGCTCTTAGCAGCCCATGTGAGTCACCTAACATGTGACGACCCGGAAATTTTCGACCAAATTTAAACTTAATCTTTAATTAATTTTGACACGATAAGAAAAGTCTGTAATGTTGAAGTCTCAAAAACTTAGAACTGTGTTTATATATATATTTAACCTTTGAACTATTTATATGGATTCAGTGAACCTTTGACTATGCCCGATGATTCATGAACAATTGTGTGTAAATAAATATGTAAATATATATAAATTTAAATTTAAATATAAATATAAATATGATTATAAGAATGATTGAAAATATAATTTGAATTATTACCTTTATCAAAATTATTATCTATATTATTAATATCATTTGTATTATTAATTATTAATATTATTTGATAGTAATAATATTAATAGTAATTATATTATCATTATTATTAATTACATTCACGTATTTATAGATTTATATATTACAATAATTAATATGACAAGTACGTATATGTATATACCAATAAATAAACAGATTTCTATCAACAAATACAAGTATATATATGTACATATACAGTTATATACGTATATAAATAATAGATAAGTACAGAGTTAGTTGTAAATCGCTATCCTCTCTGTTTAATTTGTTTGCTTGATTGTTAAACATGTCGACATCCATAATCTCTGAATAGCAAAGAGTACGATTCAGTTAACTAATCCATTCCCTCTTTTAATATTTTTTTATATATGTCCATACGTACTCAAATAATCTGTGTCGACTTGAATGACTACAAAAACAAAGGAATGATAGCTGTACTCTCACAATCATTCTATTGTTTATCAACTTTATCAATTTCAACAAACCCACTTCACAATTTATTTTCTAATATCTACCATTATATACACATAGATACATATATAATTAATCACACACACTCAACCTTCATCATCTTCTTTCTCTGGGAACATCCTAGTGACCACCTTCTTGAACGTCAACCCAAATCCTTCCCTTCAATTTACTATGGTCAACTAACAATCATAACCAAAACCAATTATGAATGGATACTACTCCTTCGAGAACTACTCGCTTCCTGCTCGACCTACAATATGTTAAATTACTGCTGCTATACGAAACGACCATCAGGTACCCTAATATTATTACCACCATTTTACATTGAAGATCACAACAATCCACTTCCATTTTACTTGCTACCGTTACATATTTCTTCCTGTTTTGGTTCGATTTCAAACATCAACGCAAAACTAATTCCAACATTTTTGCTTTTGTTGTTCAACCCATGTCGACCACCCAACAATCACCACATCAAACCCATGACCCTCCAAAACCACAACCTCTGATATATTTATTGTTTGCTTTTGTTCCTCCATGAAAACCACCATTAATCATTCCATTTTAACCCCTGCTGTTCTGCCCACCAAAACTGCTCAAAAATTCTCCTATAAATGCTGCAGTCTTCACCCAACCGTCACCTTTATTTCTGCTGCAACTGCAGAACTTTTCGGTTTATTTTTAAATATAACGATGATTGATAGTGAAGTTTAAGTGGTGAGAATATTATAAAGGGTTGAATGGTTAAATGAAGTGATGAGTAGACGAATTACTTAAGTCAAACCATGACCATGTATGCAAGTGGGATTATGGGTCCAAGTGGCCTTTATTTTCATTATCACATAGATTAAACAATGTTAGTGGGAGACAACTTTTGGTTAGGTAAACCACATTTACATTCAAGTGAAAATCTTAGATTGATTAAGTTGAACCGAGTTAATATTAGCTATTCTATTTTTATGGACCATATTACACCCATCAATACATGTGATACAAAATTTGGGTCATTACGTTTAGATCCCTAGTGGGCCGAGGGAAAAAGTTAATTAGGGTATGGATATGGGATGAGTGGTTAACATAGAATAACATTGTTGAGGAAGTAACAAATAATGAATGATGATGCTGTAAGAATGTTTTAAGAATAGATGATCATGATTTTTTATGTTGAGTCTATAATAATATTGATGATGATGGAAAGAATGGGGATGTTCACGATGATGATGATGATGATGATGATGAAGGGACCGTGACCCGTTACTATTTTTTTTTCTGGAACACCGCAACCCCCATCGAAAACCAACCCTAAATCACTCGAGTTATTATTGCTTCAATTAATCGAATACCTCATTTTTCCTTTTTCTCCTCCTCTACCGTTGTAGTAACAACAGTAAAACACCACACCTCACCCTTATTTTCAAGCTTGTGTTGATCGTTTGAAAACACCACCAACTGTTATTTTGATATCGTTACTTTAATGACATTGATAATAATTGAGATGATTAAAGCTATAAAGACGATGGGGTGTGGTCACGTATGACTACTACAGCTTTTCCTGTTACGAATTTTTTATAAATCATAAACCTTGATTGGCCTAATTATAGAAGTATGTACACTAGTGGGTAATGAAGACCCCACAATGTTGATCAAAGCAAATTAAGCTTTCCAAATTCAACGTAGATTGAATGTGCCAATTGGAACGTGCCAAAAATCTTTTTCCCTTTTGCTTGTTACATTAATGATGAAGAATAAATAACATCACTACTAGCCACTTGCGAATTTTGTTTTTAAAAATTCGAAGCCCACTAGGACAACATGGGACGGCAATGGGATTTTTTTTTTCTATTTATCAAACAACCGAATTATTTTGTTGTAAAAACGCTGCATGGATCACTTGGGTTTTTAATGGAAATACTAACTGGGCCGCAGGCTAACTCTTTTTATAAATTGGGCCGAGAATGGACTTGGGCTTGTGAACTAGAAGATGAATAAGAAAACAGAAAATTAAGAGTTAAAAGAATTTATATACCAAGTTAAAGCAGGAACTGGGCAATAGCCCAACGGTTCAGAGTGTTACGTATATTCAGGAGGTCGCGGGTTCGAGCTCGGGCAGTGTCATGTTCTTTTTGGAGGATTATTACTTTAAGGTAGTTTTATTTTTATTTTTATTTTTATTATTAGTATTATTTTTATTATTGTCATAAGTATTAAGTATTATTATAAAAACTATTATTTTCATTATTATTATTATTAAACTTTCATCTTTATTAAAAATTACTACTATTATCATTATTTTTATTATTTTTATCGTCATTATTATTAACATTAAAATAATTATTTTCAACATTATTTATCTAAAGTATACATAAAATAAATATAGCTAAATTATTAATGAACCATATAACTCACTAAGGTGACAATTAATAATAATAATAAATAAATTGTTCGATTACGATTATGTGTATTAATATATATACAAATGATATAGGTTCGTGAATCCGTGACCAACCCTGCATTGTTCAATATAGTTATATGTATTTTTACTACAAAATACATTAGGTGAGTTTCATTTACTCCCTTTTTACTCATTACATTTTTGGGCTGAGAATACATGCACTGTTTTAATAACTGTTTTACAATATTTATATGCGTGAGTTTCATTTGCTCCCTTTTTACTCATTACATTTTTGAGCTGAGAATACATGCAAATGCTTTATTAACTGTTTTACAATATTTATATGTGTGAGTTTCATTTACTCCCTTTTTAAATGCTTTTGCAATATATATTTTTGGGACTGAGAATGCATGCGCTTTTATAAATGTTTTACGGAGTAGACACAAGTAATCGAAACTACATTATATGGTTGAATGATCGAAATCGAATATGCCCCTTTTTATTAAGTCTGGTAATCTAAGAATTAGGGAACAGACACCCTAATTGACGAGAATCCTAAAGATAGATCTATCGGGCCCAACAAGCCCCATCCAAAGTACCGGATGCTTTAGTACTTCGAAATTTTATATCATGTCCGAAGGAGGATCCCGGAATGATGGGGATATTCTATATGCATTTTGTTAAGGTCGGTTACCAGGTGTTCACCATATGAATGATTATTTTTGTCTCTATGCATGGGACGTATATTTATGAGAACTGGAAATGAAAATCTTGTGGTTTATTAAAATGATGGAAATGATTATTTATGATAAACTAATGAACTCACCAACCTTTTGGTTGACACTTTAAAGCATGTTTATTCTCAGGTACGAAATAAATCTTCCGCTGTGCATTTTCTCATATTAGAGACATTACTTGGAGTCATTCATGACATATTTCAAAAGACGTTGCATTCGAGTCATCGAGTTCATCAAGATCATTATTAAGTCAATTATAGTTGGATGTATTATGATATGGTATGCATGTCGTCAACTTTCAATGAAATGAAATTTTGTCTTTTAAAATGAATGCAATGTTTGTAAAATGTATCATTTAGAGGTCAAGTACCTCGCGATGTAACCAACTATTGTGAATCGTTTATACTCGATATGGACTTCGTCCGGATGGATTAGGACGGGGCATTTCAGTTGGTATCAGAGCGGTGGTCGTAGCGAACCAGGTCTTGCATTAGTGTGTCTAACTAGGAGTTGTTAGGATGCATTAATGAGTCTGGACTTCGACCTAGTAGTTGTTAGGTTATATTAATGAGTCTGGACTTCGACCGTGTCTGCATGTCAATAGTTTTACTTATCGTTTTTGTCGGAAATCATCTGCTTATCATCCTTAGGAAATTACCTGCTCATTATTCTTAGTCTAGGCACGTTTTACTGCAATGATTGCATGAATAGTGTATAGACAAAATTCGTATCTTAGCGTATCTGCTAATTCATATCTTAGCATATTTGTTACTGTAAACTTTGTCTGACAGTTTCCGTAGATTCCTCCGTAACTTATGGGATTTTAGTATTATATATGCATATGTAAATTACGTATTGAGGGTACTAATCTACATCCTATAATCTATTTCTTATCGAAAATCCTTCATCTAATCGTAGAAGATGAATCCTGTAACCAGTTCGAGTCCTTCAGATTCCGATAACTATTTCGATAGTTATTCCGACAGTTATTCCGATATGGAAACACACTTGAGCTCCAAAAGCGGTATAACCAGAATAAATCAATCAATCAGCCATCCCCAATTCATCTGATGGGTTCGTAGCCGACTTAATCAATGGAGACGCGAAGAAGGCGATCCCTTCCACCAACCAGATTCACCTCTTGGTGAAGAACCTGAAGCACTTACCGGAGAACCAGTCCGAAACATCATTTTCACTCTCTTCTCCTGAATAGCTCGTAACGATTACGAAATATCCACAATTCTAAACCTTATTCATCCGCTCATTCCGACCGACAATTATCCTGGAGTAATAAGTCAACGAACTTCGCGCTCGAATAATCAATTTGGAGAATATGGTGCAAAATGTACCAGCTTCAGCAACATCACCGGCATCAACAGTACCATCAGTAACAACACCAGTACCATCAACAATCCATGCCTCGACATCTCATTCTGTACCTCGAATATAATTATTGTTCTACGAATCGTTCTACATCATTTATCTTCGTTCGACATGGCGATTATGTAATCTCTAATGTTTTAGAGATTATATATTCTTGTTCTAATGATAAATCAAATGAGTTTAATATCATATTGACTCATTAAATCCATGATTACATCTGAAGAAAATATATATGTATATATGTTTTCATAAAGATTGTAATTAAAAATTCTTTTGTACAAACTGTTAATGGTGAAAATATTTTAACGGGTAGGTAATACCCGAGGAATATTTAAATTTCACATTAATAAGTTACACTGTATATTCTTCGAATCTAATTCAACAGTTATTCACTATCCTACTTATATCCACCGGTATCTGTATCCGTTCACCGCAGAGTAACCATTTTCATTAAATTTTAAATTTAGATTTTGACCTATCAGAATCCAACAAGTGGCAAAATGAAGAAAACATTTGACAAAAATAAAATTTGTTAGAAACAAACAAATTAACTATGAGAAATCTTGTTAAGAATCCACGCTAACAAAATCCTAGCTAACTGTTCCTAGCTAACTGATTACATTTTATTTATATTTTCGCAATTTTATTTATCGTCATTTAATTTCTGTTATTTACTTTACGCACTTTATTTATCGTCATTTAAATTCTGTATTTATTTTACGCACTTTAAATATCAGGACACGTATACAAGGTTTTGACATATCATATCGACGCATATATATATATTATTTGGAAGAACCATAGACACTCTATATGCAGTAATGATCGAGTTCTCTATACAGGGTTGAGGTTGATTCTACAATAATATATATACTTTGAGTTGTGATCGAGTTTGAGACATGTACACGGGTCACGATATGTATTAATTCGAATATTATATATATAATTATATATGAATTATTGAATTGCTAACTGTGGATTATCAACAGTGGACAAATAAAATGAATTAAAATATTGATTATAACATATGAAACTAAACAATTCTTCAAGTTTGCCACTTGATTTCATCTTAAACCTCATTTGTATCTTGACGATTATAATCCGCGTTCACACCTTTCATGATTCTTGAAAACACCTCAATCGAGAGGATGAACCAACCGCACTTCATCTACGGGAGGAAAGATTTATGCATATAGTTATATACCTGAAGACACTCGGAACATGAGTAAACGTTTAACACATATCTGTGCTAGCTTCTTTGGCATTATTATTACCCAAAATAACTTTACAATCTCTTCTCAAGATAGCAAATTTTGTCACAGCTCCAGCAAGTCAACTTCGATTTTTCGTTCGAAACAACCTTACTATAACCTTGATATATATGCGTGCTCTTTTATTGTTACCGAGGAACCTTTTATATTCTACCATATTACCAGCAGATGTACCAGCAACCTCGTCGCTCCTTGGTTTAAATCCCTCTGACCAATCACTATATTTATCTATTGAAGTCTCATCATGTACTCATCCGCATCTTGTAACAAGAATTGCCATACCAATTACCGGGAATTAGTAAATCTGTATTCTAAATCTCGCAAAGGTTTCCACATCAACAGTTATATGTATACATATAACAATTATCTCCTAGAATTACGATCTTCAATTCTGAAATTTTGAAAAGGCACCCAGTTTACGAATCGACACTCTGAATGTTGAAAAAGCTGAATGAAGCAGCAGAAACTGTAGGCAACCGTAAATGACCTTAGTCGTCGGAAGTTTGATGATAAAGAATAATATATTGGAAAAGCTCAAAAACGTTGGGGCTGGAAAACGGATAGAGTTAACCATGAAGGAGACCAAGGACAAATACAAGGACCATACCCTATATTCAAAGAATCCAGATAATTCTGGATCCGTTGAAATCTTTAGAGAATATCTTGCTCCGAAGTCATGTTAAAATCTTGCGGAAAATCTTTCTCCATCAACCATCGAACTTAGAAATTCCAAAATATCATCATCAATATCTTCGATATTTCTAAGGATATTTTCATAAATATTCTCGTCTGAAATTATATACCTCTTCGTGCTTCCTGTGTATCATTATATTGGAAACATTCAATAGAAAATTTAGTACCGAAAAGCGGATTATGCAAAACTATGAAGGAAACAGTGGACAAATCACAAAGAATAAGTTTGACTTCAAAGAATCCAAATGATTCAATGTCTGCTGAAATCTTTAGCAAATATCTTGCTCCTTACTCTAAACCCTTGCGGACAATAGTCTCCATCATCCTCTGATCTTAGATATTCAAAGATATTATCGTATCTTTCATTATAAATATCTTCGATATTTCTGAATATATTTTCATAACTAATCTTATCTGAAATCATATATCTCTTTGAGCTATCAGTGTTACATCATATGAGAAACTATTAGTTTCTATATTCTGTAAACTTTCGAGTTTAAAAATATGAATGTTTTGAAGTAGTGTTGGGAATTGATGCATGAGTTAGTATAATATAATGACACTTGATCAACGTGATTATATTACAGTAAGTCATGCTGAGTTTCTAATGAAACGTGATGATAGTTCACAGTAGATCATACCATCATCATGTGTCATGTTACATAACTCTTTCATTCTACTTAACCTCTGAACATATCAAGAAAATATATTCTTGATAGTTCCATCCTCAGTGACTCTGGTAATTTGACAAATCAAATCATGCTAAAACATTCCTTCTTATTTAAAACATGATGTTTATCCGAAATTCCATACTTACAAGTTCTGGACCGTTACTCGCTCTACTAGAGGTCGAGAGGATAATCAAAAGGCAAAGAGCTCCAAAATATACGAGAAAATATAAAGCCCAACAACAACACGGAAGTTACAAACCGTGGATATTAATACGAATAGCAATATAAAGATACGGGAGAATTAAAAACATTATAACTACAAGGGAAAAGTAGAAGAAAATAGATTCCTCCGGTGGTAGATGAAAAAGGAGAATGATCGATACGAAAGTCAGGAATATATCCAGAATTAAAACTGGAGGAAGCAAATTGACTGATGATCTGGAAGAATGAATTAAAGTATAGAGAATGGGAGTGGTGGGAAGTAATGGAAAGGAAGAAGTTCATTTATAGTGAAAATACCAGACAGAGCAATCGAGACAGATGATCACATTTAATTATAGAGATCTTAATTTCCTTATTCGCCGAAGGATCAAATATTTTAGATTTCGAAGATTTTCTTTAAATCCCTTAAATTCCGGAATTCAACTAAGACAACGTCAAAAGTTAAGACGAATCTTTGATTCCTAATTTCACTCTTTGGTGATAGCTTCATTCGTACTCTTCGAATAATCGAATTATTTTATCCTTATCACTCAATGATGATAAAATTCTCTTTATCAAATCATATTCGTCATGGAAAACATTTTTAATGTTAACCATGACATCCTCACTCAAATTTCGGGACGAAATTTCTTTAACGGGTAGGTACTGTGACGACCCGGAAATTTTCGACCAAATTTAAACTTAATATTTAATTAATTTTGACACGATAAGAAAAGTCTGTAATGTTGAAGTCTCAAAAACTTGGAACTGTGTTTATATATACATTTAACCTTTGAACTATTTATATGGATTCAGTGAACCTTTGACTATACCTGATGATTCATGAACAATTGTGTGTAAATAAATATGTAAATATATATAAATTTAAATTTAAATATAAATATAAATATGATTATAAGAATGATTGAAAATATAATTTGAATTATTACCTTTATCAAAATTATTATCTATATTATTAATATCATTTGTATTATTAATTATTAATATTATTTGATAGTAATAATATTAATAGTAATTATATTATCATTATTATTAATTACATTCACGTATTTATAGATTTATATATTAAAATAATTAATATGACAAGTACGTATATGTATATACCAATAAATAAACAGATTTCTATCAACAAATACAAGTATATATATGTACATATACAGTTATATACATATATAAATAATTGATAAGTACAGAGTCAGTTGTAAATCACTATCCTCTCTGTTTAATTTGTTTGCTTGATTGTTAAACATGTCGACATCCATAATCTCTGAATAGCAAAGAGTACGATTCAGTTAACTAATCCATTCCCTCTTTTAATATTTTTTTATATATGTCCATACGTACTCAAATAATCTGTGTCGACTTGAATGACTACAAAAACAAAGGAATGATAGCTGTACTCTCACAATCATTCTATTGTTTATCATCTTTATCAATTTCAACAAACCCACTTCACAATTTATTTTCTAATATCTACCATTATATACACATAGATACATATATAATTAATCACACACACTCAACCTTCATCATCTTCTTTCTCTGGGAACATCCTAGTGACCACCTTCTTGAACGTCAACCCAAATCCTTCCCTTCAATTTACTATGGTCAACTAACAATCATAACCAAAACCAATTACGAATGGATACTACTCCTTCGAGAACTACTCGCTTCCTACTCGACCTACAATATGTTAAATTACTGCTGCTATACGAAACGACCATCAGGTACCCTAATATTATTACCACCATTTTACATTGAAGATCACAACAATCCACTTCCATTTTACTTGCTACCGTTACATATTTCTTCCTGTTTTGGTTCGATTTCAAACATCAACGCAAAACTAATTCCATCATTTTTGCTTTTGTTGTTCAACCCATGTCGACCACGCAACAATCACCACATCAAACCCATGACCCTCCAAAACCACAACCTCTGATATATTTATTGTTTGCTTTTGTTCCTCCATGAAAACTACCATTAATCATTCCATTTTAACCCCTGCTGTTCTGCCCACCAAAACTGCTCGAAAATTCTCCTATAAATGTTGCAGTCTTCACCCAACCGTCACCTTTATTTCTGCTGCAACTACAGAACTTTTCAGTTTCTTTTTAAATATAACGATGATTGATAGTGAAGTTTAAGTGGTGAGAATATTATAAAGGGTTGAATGGTTAAATGAAGTGATGAGTAGACGAATTACTTAAGTCAAACCATGACCATGTATGCAAGTGGGATTATGGGTCCAAGTGGCCTTTATTTTCATTATCACATAGATTAAACAATGTTAGTGGGAGACAACTTTTGGTTAGGTAAACCACTTTTACATTCAAGTGAAAATCTTAGATTGATTAAGTTGAACCGAGTTAATATTAGCTATTCTATTTTTATGGACCATATTACACCCATCAATACATGTGATACAAAATTTGGGTCATTACGTTTAGATCCCTAGTGGGCTGAGGGAAAAAGTTAATTAGGGTATGGATATAGGATGAGTGGTTAACATAGAATAACATTGTTGAGGAAGTAACAAATAATGAATGATGATGCTGTAAGAATGTTGAATAGATGATCATGATTTTTTGTGTTGAGTCTATAATAATATTGATGATGATGGAAAGAATGGGGATGTTCACGATGATGATGATGATGAAGGGACTGTGACCCGTTACTATTTTTTTTTCTGGAACACCGCAACTCCCATCGAAAACCAACCCTAAATCACTCGAGTTATTATTGCTTCAATTAATCGAATACCTCATTTTTTCCTTTTTTTCCACCTCTACCGTTGTAGTAACAGCAGTAAAACACCAAACCTCACCCTTATTTTCAAGCTTGTGTTGATCGTTTGAAAACACCACCAACTGTTATTTTGCTATCGTTACTTTAATGACATTGATAATAATTGAGATGATTAAAGCTATAAAGACGATGTGGTGTGGTCACGTATGACTACTACAGCTTTTCCTGTTACGAATTTTTTTTTAAACCATAAACCTTGATTGGCCTAATTATAGAAGTATGTACACTAGTGGGTAATGAAGACCCCACAATGTTGATCAAAGCAAATTAAGCTTTCCAAATTCAACGTAGATTGAATGTGCCAATTGGAACGTGCCAAAAATCTTTTTCCCTTTTGCTTGTTACATTAATGATGAAGAATAAATAACATCACTACTAGCCACTTGCGAATTTTTTTTTTTAAAATTCGAAGCCCACTAGGACAGCATGGGACGGCAATGGGAATTTTTTTTTTCTATTTATCAAACAACCGAATTATTTTGTTATAAAAACGCTGCATGGATCACTTAGGGTTTTTAATGGAAATACTAACTGGGCCGCAGGCTAACTCTTTTTATAAATTGGGTCGAGAATGGACTTGGGCTTGTGAACTAGAAGATGAATAAGAAAACAGAAAATTAAGAGTTAAAATAATTTATATACCAAGTTAAATCAGGAACTGGGCAATAGCCCAACGATTCAGAGTGTTACGTATATTCAGGAGGTCGCGGGTTCGAGCTCGGGCAGTGTCATGTTCTTTTTGGAGGATTATTACTTTAAGGTAGTTTTATTTTTATTTTTATTTTTATTATTAGTATTATTTTTATTATTGTCATAAGTATTAAGTATTATTATAAAAACTATTATTTTCATTATTATTATTATTAAACTTTCATCTTTATTAAAAATTACTACTATTGTCATTATTTTTATTATTTTTATCGTCATTATTATTAACATTAATATAATTATTTTCAACATTATTTATCTAAAGTATACATAAAATAAATATAGCTAAATTATTAATGAACCATATAACTCACTAAGGTGACAATTAATAATAATAATAAATAAATTGTTCGATTACGATTATGTGTATTAATATATATACAAATGATATAGGTTCGTGAATCCGTGACCAACCCTGCATTGTTCAATATAGTTATATGTATTTTTACTATAAAATACATTAGGTGAGTTTCATTTACTCCCTTTTTACTCATTACATTTTTGGGCTGAGAATACATGCACTGTTTTAATAACTGTTTTACAATATTTATATGCGTGAGTTTCATTTGCTCTCTTTTTACTCAGTACATTTTTGAGCTGAGAATACATGCAAATGCTTTATTAACTGTTTTACAATATTTATATGTGTGAGTTTCATTTACTCCCTTTTTAAATGCTTTTGCAATATATATTTTTGGGACTGAGAATGCATGCGCTTTTATAAATGTTTTACGGAATAGACACAAGTAATCGAAACTACATTATATGGTTGAATGATCGAAATCGAATATGCCCCTTTTTATTAAGTCTGGTAATCTAAGAATTAGGGAACAGAGACCCTAATTGACGCGAATCCTAAAGATAGATCTATCGGGCCCAACAAGCCCCATCCAAAGTACCGGATGCTTTAGTACTTCGAAATTTTATATCATGTCTGAAGGAGGATCCTGGAATGATGGGGATATTCTATATGCATTTTTTTAAGGTCGGTTACCAGGTGTTCACCATATGAATGATTATTTTTGTCTCTATGCATGGGACGTATATTTATGAAAACTGGAAATGAAAATCTTGTGGTTTATTAAAATGATGGAAATGATTATTTATAATAAACTAATGAACTCACCAACCTTTTGGTTGACACTTTAAAGCATGTTTATTCTCAGGTACGAAAGAAATCTTTCGCTGTGCATTTGCTCATATTAGAGACATTACTTGGAGTCATTCATGACATATTTCAAAAGACGTTGCATTCGAGTCATCGAGTTCATCAAGATCATTATTAAGTCAATTATAGTTGGATGTATTATGATATGGTATGCATGTCGTCAACTTTCAATGAAATGAAAGTTTGTCTTTTAAAACAAATGCAATGTTTGTAAAATGTATCATTTAGAGGTCAAGTACCTCGCGATGTAACCAACTATTGTGAATCGTTTATAATCGATATGGACTTCGTCCGGATGGATTAGGACGGGGCATTTCATAACATATGTGGGAACCATCATTTGGCAACTAGCATGAAATATCTCATAAAATTACAAAAATATTAGTAATCATTCATGACTTATTTACATGAAAACAAGATTACATATCCTTTATATCTAATCCATATACCAACGACCAAAAACACCTACAAACGCTTTCATTCTTTAATTTTCTTCATCTAATTGATCTCTCTCAAGTTCCATCTTCAAGTTCTAAGTGATCTTCATAAATTCTACAAGTTCTAGTTTCATAAAATCAAGAATACTTTCAAGTTTACTAGCTCACTTCCAATCTTGTAAAGTGATCATCCAACCTCAAGAAATCCTTGTTGTTTATAGTAAGATATCATTCTAAATCAAGGTAATACTCGTATATAAACTTTGATTCAATTCCTATAACTATAACTATCTTAATTCGAGTGATAATCTTACTTGAACTTGTTTTCGTGCCATGATTCTACTTCAAGAACTTTCAAGCCATCCAAGATCCTTTGAAGCTAGATCATTTCTAGTCACTTCTAGTAGGTTTACCTACTAAACTTTAGGTAGTAATGATGTTCATAACATCATTCGATTCATACATATAAAACTATCTTATTCGAAGATTTGAACATGTAATCACTAGAACATAGTTTAGTTAATTCTACACTTGTTCGTAAACAAAAGTTAATCCTTCTAACTTGACTTTTAAAATCAACTAAACACATGTTCTATATCTATATGATATGCTAACTTAATGATTTAAAACCGAAAAACACGAAAAACACCGTAAAACCGGATAAACGCCGTCGTAGTAACACCGCGGGCTGTTTTGGGTTAGTTAATTAAAAACTATGATAAACTTTGATTTAAAAGTTGTTCTTCTGTGAAAATGATTTTTCTTATGAACATGAAACTATATCCAAAAATCATGGTTAAACTCAAAGTGGAAGTATGTTTTCCAAAATGGTCATCTAGACGTCGTTCTTTCGACTGAAATGACTACCTTTACAAAACGAATTGTAACCTGTATTTCTGACTATAAACTTATACCTTTTCTATTTAGATTCATAAACTTAAGTTCAATATGAAACCATAGCAACTTGAAACACTCAAAACGGATTTAAAACGAAGAAGTTATGGGTAAAACAACATTGGATATTTTTGCTTGTTGTAGCTACGTGAAAATTGGTAACAAATCTATATTAATCATATCCTAGCTAACTTATATTGTATTATACATGTATTCTAATATATTACGTAATCTTGGGATACCATAGACACGTATGCAAATGTTTTGACATATCATATCGACCCATCTATATATATTATTTGAAACAACCATAGACACTCTATATGCAGTAATGTTGGAGTTAGCTATACAGGGTTGAGGTTGATTCCAAAAAAATATATACTTTGAGTTGTGATCTAGCCTGAGACGTGTATACACTGGGTCGTGGATTGATTCAAGATAATATATATCAATTTATTTCTGTACATCTAACTATGGACAACTAGTTGTAGGTTACTAACGAGGACATCTGACTTAATAAACTTAAAACATCAAAATGTATTAAAAGTGTTGTAAATATATTTTGAACATACTTTGATATATATGTACATATTTGTTATAAGTTCGTGAATCGACCAGTGGCCAAGTCTTACTTCCCGACGAAGTAAAAATCTGTGAAAGTGAGTTATAGTCCCACTTTCAAAATCTAATATTTTGGGATGAGAATACATGCAGTTTTATAAATGTTTTACGAAATAGACACAAGTAATTGAAACTAAATTATATGGGTGAATGATCGAAGCCGAATATGCCCCTTTTGCTTGGTAACCTAAGAATTAGAAAACCGATCTACTAATTGACGCGAATCCTAAAGATAGATCTATTGGGCCTAACGAACCCCATCCAAAGTACCGGATGCTTTAGTACTTCGATGTTGTTTTTATCATGTCCGAAGGATTTCCCGGAATGATAGGGGATATTCTTATATGCATCTTGTTAATGTCGATTACCAGGTGTTCACCATATGAATGAATTTTATATATGGGATGCATATTGAAATATGAAATCTTGTGGTCTATTATTATGATTTGATAATATATAGGTTAAACCTATAACTCACCAACATTTTTGTTGACGTTTTAAGCATGTTTATTCTCAGGTGATTATTAAGAGCTTCCGTTGTTGCATACTAAAATAAAGACAAGATTTGGAGTCCATGCTTGTATGATATTATGTAAAAACTGCATTCAAGAAACTTATTTTTGATGTAATATATTCTTATTGTAAACCATTATGTAATGGTCATGTGTAAACGGTATATTTTAGATTATCATTATTTGATAATCTACGTAATACTTTTTAAACCTTTATAGATAAAATAAAGGTTATGGTTGTTTTAAAAATGAATGCAGTCTTTGAAAAACGTCTCATATAGAGGTCAAAACCTCGCGACGAAATCAATTAATATGGAACGTTTATAATCAATATGAACGGGACATTTCAGTAGCAAGAGTGAACGGACAACTAGCTGTATCGCATGCTTTTGGAGACAAGAATTTAAAGAATCATTTACGTTCTGATCCGGACATAACGAATGCAGATATCGATGGAAATACAGAACTTCTTATTCTGGCAAGTGACGGTCTATGGAAGGTAAAATAATCAAAACTTTGACTTTATATAGTCAACAATCCGATCTCTTCTGACTTTTGTTGGTGTTAATCCAGGTTATGACTAATCAAGAGGCTATGGACGTAGCATTGAAGTTTCGAGACCCACAAAAGGCAGCTAAGCAGCTCGCTGTTGAAGCACTGAATCGAGAAAGTAAAGATGACATATCATGCATTGTTGTTCGATTCAAGTGATGAAAAGGTGAGACTACATTAAAAAGAAAAAAAACTTGCGTTTTAGGATAATATGTGCAGTATACGATGTAAACTATGGAGGGTTTACAAAGTTCATTGACATTATTGAGTATCGTTTGTTTTGTGTTTAAGATATATCAAGTATTCGTGGGATTATAATTTTTTCATTTCTTCAACGTTTAGATTTATAAATATATATTGCGGGTTTGGGTTCGTTTTGAGTGAAATTTCAAGAATAATCATCGTTGGCACCGTGCAAATGCAGTAGCAGAAGAAGAGTCATTCCAGGTTATTTCGTAATCATTCTCATCCGTATGCACACAACTATTTTCTATGTTTTAATTTATATGTTCTAGTATTTTTTCCATATGTGTGAAGGTGGTGATGTTACTCTTATATATGCTTCAAATGAGAAGTGTTATTTTTGATTAGAAGATAGTTCATCAAAGTCTCCTTTCAACTTGCTGATGTTTAACTTATTATGATATTGGTTGCATATTTGTATTTTAATTATTCATTCGTTTCTTATGTTGTCTCTTTGTATTATTCTTTTGCACTTGTCATTGGGGAGGCAAGAAATTTAATCGATTGTGAAATGTCCCGTTCTTATTGATTAAAAACGTTCCATATTAATTGATTTCGTTGCGAGGTTTTGACCTCTATATGAGACATTTTTCAAAGACTGCCTTCATTTTTAAAACAAACCATAACCTTTATTTCATAAATAAAGGTTTAAAAAGCTTTACGTAGATTATCAAATAATGATAATCTAAAATATCCTGTTTACACACGACCATTACATAATGGTTTACAATACAAATATGTTACATCGAAATCAGTTTCTTGAATGCAGTTTTTACACAATATCATACAAACATGGACTCCAAATCTTGTCCTTATTTTAGTATGCAACAGCGGAAGCTCTTAATATTCACCTGAGAATAAACATGCTTTAAACGTCAACAAAAATGTTGGTGAGTTATAGGTTTAACCTATATATATCAAATCGTAACAATAGACCACAAGATTTCATATTTCAATACACATCCCATACATAGAGATAAAAATCATTCATATGGTGAACACCTGGTAACCGACATTAACAAGATGCATATATAAGAATATCCCCATCATTCCGGGACACCCTTCGGATATGATATAAATTTCGAAGTACTAAAGCATCCGGTACTTTGGATGGGGTTTGTTAGGCCCAATAGATCTATCTTTAGGATTCGCGTCAATTAGGGTGTCTGTTCCCTAATTCTTAGATTACCAGACTTAATAAAAAGGGGCATATTCGATTTCGATAATTCAACCATAGAGTGTAGTTTCACGTACTTGTGTCTATTTTGTAAATCATTTATAAAACCTGCATGTATTCTCATCCCAAAAATATTAGATTTTAAAAGTGGGACTATAACTCACTTTCACAGATTTTTACTTCGTCGGGAAGTAAGACTTGGCCACTGGTTGATTCACGAACCTATAACAATATATACATATATATCAAAGTATGTTCAAAATATATTTACAACACTTTTAATATATTTTGATGTTTTAAGTTTATTAAGTCAGCTGTCCTCGTTAGTAACCTACAACTAGTTGTCCACAGTTAGATGTACAGAAATAAATCGATAAATATTATCTTGAATCAATCCACGACCCAGTGTATACGTATCTCAGTATTGATCACAACTCAAACTATATATATTTTGGAATCAACCTCAACCCTGTATAGCTAACTCCAACATTCACATATAGAGTGTCTATGGTTGTTCCGAAATATATATAGATGTGTCGACATGATAGGTCGAAATATTGTATACGTGTCTATGGTATCTCAAGATTACATAATATACAATACAAGTTGATTAAGTTATGGTTGGAATAGATTTGTTACCAATTTTCACGTAGCTAAAATGAGAAAAATTATCCAATCTTGTTTTACCCATAACTTCTTCATTTTAAATCCATTTTGAGTGAATCAAATTGCTATGGTTTCATATTGAACTCTATTTTATGAATCTAAATAGAAAAAGTATAGGTTTATAGTCCGAAAAATAAGTTACAAGTCGTTTTTGTAAAGGTAGTCATTTCAGTCGAAAGAACGACGTCTAGATGACCATTTTAGAAAACATACTTCCAATTTGAGTTTAACCATAATTTTTGGATATAGTTTCATGTTCATAATAAAAATCATTTTCTCAGAATAACAACTTTTAAATCAAAGTTTATCATAGTTTTTAATTAACTAACCCAAAACAGCCCGCGGTGTTACTACGACGGCGTAAATCCGGTTTTACGGTGTTTTTCGTGTTTCCAGGTTTTAAATCATTAAGTTAGCATATCATATAGATATAGAACATGTGTTTAGTTAATTTTAAAAGTCAAGTTAGAAGGATTAACTTTTGTTTGCGAACAAGTTTAGAATTAACTAAACTATGTTCTAGTGATTACGAGTTTAAACCTTCGAATAAGATAGTTTTATATATATGAATCGAATGATGTTATGTGTAGTGACCCGAACTTTTCCATGTTTATATATATTAATTGAGATTGATATTTATATGATTAAATGTTTCCAACATGTTAAGCAATCAAACTTGTTAAGACTTGATTAATTGAAATATGTTTCATATAGACAATTGACCACCCAAGTTGACCGGCGATTCACGAACGTTAAAACTTGTAAAAACGACATGACGATATATATATGGATATACATATGGTTAACATGAGATTATGATAAGTAAGTATCTCCATAAGTATATTAACAATGAGTTATATACATATAAATAAGACTACTAACTTAAGGATTTCGAAACGAGACATATATGTAACGATTATCGTTGTAACGACATTTAAATGTATATATATCATATTAAGATATATTAATATATCATAATATCATGATAATATAATAATTTAACATCTCATTAGATATAATAAACAATGGGTTAACAAAATTAATTGAGATCGTTAACTTAAAGGTTTCAAAACAACACTTACATGTAACGACTAACGATGACTTAACGACTCAGTTAAAATGTATATACATGTAGTGTATTTAGATGTATTAAAATACTTTTGGAAGACTTCAAGACATATATCAAAACACTCATACTTAACGAAAATGGTTACAGTTACTTTCCCATTCTTTTCTTTCATCAAGAATTCTAGTCGTATTCTTACCCGTATTATACACAGCTTCAAAACGTACTTACTATGGGTATATACCAATAGAAACTAGAATGGGATTCCACTCTTGATTATGTCATGTATGACTAATCAATTTTAACTTCTACCATGAGCTAGTCAACTAACTAGAACTCTTTTTAACCCCACTCACCACTCACCAATTACCACTCATCATTCACTCCATTTCACTTCCAATTCTCTTTCTAATTCTCTCTCAACACACACACACTATTATGAACGTATTTTTCCAGTAGTTAATCATCATCTTCATCAAAAATCACTTCAAAAATCAAGCTATAATCATCATAGGAAGAACACTTCAAGAACACTTCAAAAATCCCTTCAAGTTTACTAATTTACTTCCAAGCTTTCTAATCCATTCCAAGTAATCATCTAAGATCAAGAAACCTTTATTATATACAGTAGGTTATCTTTCTTATTCAAGGTAATATTCATATTCAAACTTTGATTCAATTTCTATAACTATAAACTATCTTAATTCGAGTAAAAATCTTACTTGAACTTGTTTTTATGTCATAATCCTACTTCAAGAACTTTCAAGCCATCCAAGATCCTTTGAAGCTAGATCATTTCTTGTCACTTCCAGTAGGTTTACCTACTAAACTTGAGGTAGTAATGATGTTCATAACATCATTCGATTCATATATATAAAACTATCTTATTCGAAGGTTTAAACTCGTAATCACTAGAACATAGTTTAGTTAATTCTAAACTTGTTCGCAAACAAAAGTTAATCCTTCTAACTTGACTTTTAAAATTAACTAAACACATGTTCTATATCTATATGATATGCTAACTTAATGATTTAAAACCTGGAAACACGAAAAACACCGTAAAACTGGATTTACGCCGTCGTAGTAACACCGCGGGCTGTTTTGGGTTAGTTAATTAAAAACTATGATAAACTTTGATTTAAAAGTTGTTATTCTGAGAAAATGATTTTTATTATGAACATGAAACTATATCCAAAAATTATGGTTAAACTCAAAGTGGAAGTATGTTTTCTAAAATGGTCATCTAGACGTCGTTCTTTCGATTGAAATGACTACCTTTACAAAAACGACTTGTAACTTATTTTTCCGACTATAAACCTATACTTTTTCTATTTAGATTCATAAAATAGAGTTCAATATGAAACCATAGCAATTTGATTCACTCAAAACGGATTTAAAATGAAGAAGTTATGGGTAAAACAAGATTGGATAATTTTTCTCATTTTAGCTACGTGAAAATTGGTAACAAATCTATTCCAACCATAACTTAATCAACTTGTATTGTATATTATGTAATCTTGAGATACCATAGACACGTATACAATGTTTCGACCTATCATGTCGACACATCTATATATATTTCGGAACAACCATAGACACTCTATATGTGAATGTTGGAGTTAGCTATACAGGGTTGAGGTTGATTCCAAAATATATATAGTTTGAGTTGTGATCAATACTGAGATACGTATACACTGGGTCGTGGATTGATTCAAGATAATATTTATCGATTTATTTCTATACATCTAACTGTGGACAACTAGTTGTAGGTTACTAACGAGGACAGCTGACTTAATAAACTTAAAACATCAAAATATATTAAAAGTGTTGTAAATCTATTTTGAACATACTTTAATATATATGTATATATTGTTATAGGTTCGTGAATCAACAGTGGCCAAGTCTTACTTCTCGACGAAGTAAAAAAAATCTGTGAAAGTGAGTTATAGTCCCACTTTTAAATTCTAACATTTTTGGGATGAGAATACATGCAGGATTTATAAATGATTTACAAAATAGACACAAGTACGTGAAACTACATTCTATGGTTGAATTATCGAAATCGAATATGCCCCTTTTTATTAAGTCTGGTAATCTAAGAATTAGGGAACAAACACCCTAATTGACGCGAATCCTAAAGATATATCTATTGGGCCTAACAAACCCCATCTAAAGTACCGGATGCTTTAGTACTTCGAAATTTATATCATATCCGAAGGGTGTCCCGGAATGATGGGGATATTCTTATATATGCATCTTGTTAATGTCGGTTACCAGGTGTTCACCATATGAATGATTTTTATCTCTATGTATGGGATGTGTATTGAAATATGAAATCTTGTGTTCTATTGTTACGATTTGATATATATAGGTTAAACCTATAACTCACCAACATTTTTGTTGACGTTTAAAGCATGTTTATTCTCAGGTGAATATTAAGAGCTTCCGCTGTTGAATACTAAAATAAGGACAAGATTTGGAGTCCATGTTTGTATGATATTGTGTAAAAACTGCATTCAAGAAACTGATTTCGATGTAACATATTTGTATTGTAAACCATTATGTAATGGTCGTGTGTAAACAGGATATTTTAGATTATCATTATTTGATAATCTACGTAAAGCTTTTTAAACCTTTATTTATGAAATAAAGGTTATGGTTTGTTTTAAAAATGAATGCAGTCTTTGAAAAAACGTCTCATATAGAGGTCAAAACCTCGTAACGAAATCAATTAATATGGAACGTTTTTAATCAATAAGAACGGGACATTTCAGTTGGTATCCGAGCGTTGGTCTTAGAGAACCAGAATTTTGCATTAGTGTGTCTTATCTAGTTTGTTAGGATGCATTAGTGAGTCTGGACTTCGACCGTGTTTACTTGAAAAATGATTGCTTAACAAATTTTGTTGGAAACTATATATTTTTAACATGTGAATATTATGTGATATATTAATCGCTTAACGCGATTGATATTATGTGATAGATGTCTACCTCTAGAACAAGTCCCATTGACTCACCTAATAATAATGAAGAGTCAAATGTAAATTGGAATGATTCGTGGACTGATTCACAAGTTCCCGAAGAGGAACCGGAAGAAGAGTCGGAACCGGAAGAAGAATCGGAACCGGAAGAAGAATCAGAACCGGATGAAGAAATAGAACCGGTGGGGGAAATAATAAAATGGTTAAGTAAAAGAAAATCCTCAACCAACCGACCAAGGTTAATTATGGTCAATGGTGTTTCCGCCAAGGAAGCAAAATATTGGGAGGATTACCAATTCTCCGATGAATCGGATTCCGACGAGAATTCCGATGATGTTATAGAAATTACCCCAAATGAATTTAAAAAGGCAAAAGAAAATAATAAGGGAAAGGGCATAAAAATAGAGAAATCTAATTCCAACTCCGATGAACTTTATATGTATCGTCAACCCCCGAAGTCCTTAAGTTGTAACAATGACCCGGGAACCTCTAAACCACCAGGTTTTTCTAAACCAATGTGGAAAATGACGGCTCGTATTAGGGGAACATCATATATCCCTAGAAACTTGGCAAAACGAACCAAAACCGAATATGAAGAAACAAGCGAGTCGGAATAAGATAGTTGTATTCGTGTGGTGTAATATATGTAATATAGTGTGCTTATGCTTTATGATATATGTAAAAATTGCTTGTATTAATAAGTATTTTTTTTTATGAATCTAACTCTTGTCTATTTTACAGTATAAAAAGACAAAATGGATAGACAACCCAATATTTTAAGAGACCTACCCGGAGACATGATTGATGAAATCTTGTCTAGAGTCGGTCAGAATTCTTCGGCATAACTATTTAAGGCGAGATCAGTTTGTAAGACATTCGAAGAACGTTCCAAGAATGCCTTGGTTTATAAAAGGCTTTCGTTCGAAAGATGGGGGATATCACATTGGGAAATCCATAAGTTACGATGTGTTTACTTTGACGCATATATTGCGGGGAACCCAAATGCTATTTTACGCAATGGGTTAAGAAATTATTTTGACTCAATATATCCGAATATTGGACTTCGTGATTTAGAAAAAGCGGCTAACATGCAACATAAAGAAGCATGTTATGCTTACGGATTAGTAATGTTCGCTTCTCACCAAAGTGAGAACAAGAACATCGGCCTACAACTATTAAACAAAACGTTCCCTCAAGTGACGGAGTCGGTAATTGGGGTAAGAAATGAGATTTTTAGATTGTTACGGGACTGTTGGACATTACGTAACCCTCGTCCCTTTGACGACGTTACAACACGCTGTCTTATCAACGGCCATAACGGTTATGTTCCACAAGACCAAGGATGGGAAGTAGTCCTAGTAAAACCAGAATGCATGACTTGTTTCTGGACGTATGAATTACGTGTCTTTATTGCCTTTGCTGAACGACTTGTGTACTAGCTAGAATTATCTTCACAACTATCTTATATCAAAGTTATTGTGTGCTATATTTCATGATTTATGTAAAATAAGTGGTATTGTAAGTTTGTAAAATATTGTATAAAAGTTTGAACGCGAAATATTATTATAATCAGTTTTTCATATAGAATTGTAGTAGTTGAATTGTATATTAGCTACTAAGTATGAACTTAACGGGTA